>NC_089587.1:203287542-203637431 GCF_019320115.1 Miscanthus floridulus | reverse complement strand
AATTATGTGCAAACCTTGTTTATGCCCATGTCGTCTTTTTTCATTTGTTTGACTACTCTTCTTTTTTATAAATATTTTGTACTAATAGACATATATATAAGGCGCACTTTAAGAACTTTTGGTGATACATCTAGTGGTATTTGTTTTACTTTAGGTAACTGAATAAATATTGTTGGTTAAAGTATGAGTAAAATGTTAATGGTGTCCTGCCTTTAGGATGAACGGAAAATTTAGCTCGAGTTTGAGGACCGAGATCAATTTATGTCATTTGGGTGACGCACTTTGTGTTTTACTCTCTTTGTGCATAAAAGGATGCAACGACTATGGTGTTTATGTAAGTTAACTACCTTAACTTTGATCAAATCTATAGTGAATGGTATTAACCTTTATGTCTCAAACTAGTTTAACTACGGAAATATATTTCATAATTAATTTAATAATACTTATCTTGTATCATAAATGTTAATGTTTTTTGTATAATAGTTAAAATTTAAATTATTTGACTCCTTAAAAAATAAGAATTGCATCCTTTTGTGGACGGAGAGAGAGAGAGAGAGTACAAACTAGATGTTTTAGGGGGTTGCCTGGGGGATAGCTATTTTATAAAGTGAAATCGGTTGGGCCAGACCGGGCTAGGCTCATATATACGACCGGGCCTACCAATCGAACAAAAGAGTTTGTAAGGTGTTTGGTTTGAGAAATCAAACCACTCTAGATGAGACGCAGAGACGCCATTGCCGCTGGCCGTCGTGGGGGTGACTTGGGCGCTGCCACGCACGGCGATATTCCTGATTGTGGGCTAGTAGTTTATTATAGGGCGGCTGGACACGCGCGACGTCGCAAAGGGCTGCCCCCGTGCCGTGCGCGTACTTTTTGGTGCTCCCTGGATGATTACTCACTGTCCAGATCCTGACATCAGTACTGGTTCAAAAATCTTCTTCACCGTCAAATTTTAAACCGGCAGTAGTATATCGGTAGTGACGTGGGATTAATATTATTGTCGGTTCCTTTGAACCGATAGTGATATGAACCGATAGTGATGTGGTTTTTAGGAAAGCAAAAAAATTCATTGAAAAAATGGATTTTTTTAATACGGGGAGAAGCACCACCGGACAAGCACACGGTCGCGCGTCACAAGTCACAAGTCAAGCGATTTTTCGCCGAAAAAACGCGTGCTTCGCGGCCACCGGCGTTCGAACCCCTATCGTCCTGCTTCGCGTCTTCAGCCCCAAACCTCTCCACCTGCAGGCTGTTTATGTCCAAATGAGATTTTCGTCCGGGTCATTTTATGTCCATCTAATTTTGAAATAAGTATTTGGGATCACAAACGAATTCAAATGAAAAAGTTGTCAACTACAAAGTTTTATAGCTTTTCGAGATCTACGACGTTCATTTTGGTAGTTTCTCCATCCGAGGTCGTTTACAAAATTTAAATTTTAAATTTGAGAAATTCAAACGTAGTTTTCCATGACAAGATGATTTTAAATTAAAAAGTTATCAACTACAAAGTTTTATAACTTTTTGAGATCTACAAGTTTTGTTTTTGTTGTTTGTTCATCCAAGGTCGTTTAAAAAATTCAAACTTCAATTTTTTTGAAATTCAAACGTAGTTTTCCTTGAGAAGATGGTTTCAAATCAAAAAGTAGTCAACTATAAAGTTTCATAACTTTTTGGGATCTACAACTTTCATTTTGGTAGTTTGTCCATCCGAGGTCGTTTACAAAATTTAAATTTCAAATTTTAGAAATTCAAACATAATTTTCTTTCCCAAGATGATTTCAAATCAAAAAGTTGTCAGCTACAGAGTTTCATAACTTTTCGAGATCTACAACTTCTATTTTGGTCATTTGATCATTTATTCATCCGACATAGTGGCAGTAGCCGTGTTCACAAATGTTATATATCCCTCTTATTATTTATGAAACTATAAGAGAGATATGTAAATTTTGTGAATAATGTTATTACTACTTTATCGGATGAAGAAATGACCAAAATAAAAGTTGTAGATCTTGATAAGTTCTACAACTTCTATGTTCATGATTTTTTCAGTAAAATCATTTAGTGCTCTAAAATAACGTTTGAATTTATTATTTTTTGAAATTCAAAATTTAAATAGATAAAACACAGTCACATAAAAGGATGAATAAAATAATAGCGGTAAGAACACAATAAATTAATAGAGCATGATTTTAGAAATTTAAAAAAAATCATCAAATTTGAAGTTAGTATGAGGGAGAAAGACTAGTTACAAGTTTTAGGCAAAGATTAAAAAGAGTAATCAGAGTTCTTCGATAATTTCAAATTTTAAATTCAAATAGCATTTTCAAGTAGTAAATAATCTCAAATGAAAAAGTTTTCATCTACAAAATTGCATAACTTTTCGAGATCTACAACTTTTGTTTTGGGCGTTTATCCATCTGAGGCTGTTTGAAAAAATTAAATTTTAAATCTTAGAAATCAAACGTAATTTTCGTTAGATAGATTATTTTAAATGAAAATATCTGGACATCCAAACGATCTCAAATTAAAAAAGTTTAAACTTCAAAGTTGTAGATCTCGTCGAGTACTACGACTTTGATATAAAGTTCGTCTTCATCAGACATCATATGAGAAACTTATGAAGTTTTCTTCCAACAAATCACTGTCGGTTCAAGTCACGAACCGACAATGATAGTATTTGTGTTGGTTCTTGGCTAAAATCAACAGTGATGACCTAATATCACTGCCGGTGCTTGGTTAAAACTGACAGTGATATGAACCGACAGTGAATACCCGAATATCAGTGTCGATTGGTCCTATCACTGTTGGTTTTTTAAAATTCGGCAGTGATGAAACCGACAGTGACGCCTATTTCTGTAGCAGTGACCTGCCCAAACTGGCAACGAGCAAATCCGTTGGGCACTCGACTCGATCGAGCTGCAACGTGCCGGAGCGGCAAAGCCCAAAATGGAGGGTCCACTGCATGCTCCGGATCATCATCATCTGCTGGGACGCCATGCAATGCAGAGTTGCAGACATGCATGCAGTGGATTGTGGACCGGGCCGGATGAACTCACCCGAAGCGTAGATGCACGTACCTGCCGTGTGCGGTGTGCCGATCGACCGACCATCCGAGTGCGGACGCTCACGTGTGTGTGCGCACGCGCATGGCTGCAGTGGCTTGCGGCGCTGCGCAGCCCGCTCGTCCCGGCGCCGCAACGCCTTCCGCGGCTCGGTCCCTACCGCGCGCGGCCGGTGGGCTACACAACACATACCCCGGCCCCTACCCCCGCGACAAGCGATGAGAGGGAGAGCACGCAATGGCCGGCTCCGGGGACCGATACGTCCGCGCCGATCCAAACTCGACCGTCAAACGCTCGCTCGGTCGAGATGGCGGGCAAGTACCATGCACGAGGGCATGCATCCATGTGGATTCCTGGCTCGTCCCAGACAAACACCCACCGCGCAGAGAGAGCGCATGCGGCGCCATCTTTCTCGTAGTTGCATTCTCCCAGCATCGAAGACGGGTGCGTGGAGCGCAGCACACATGTGTCCGTACGTGGTGGCGAGGAGCCGGCCGGAGGCGGCATTGCTTGACCAGCCCGGCCGCGGATTGGTCAGGTTGCTCGGAGCGCGCGGTCGGCGGCCGGCGGCCGGCGTTCGAAAAAACCGGCTCGTCCATGATGAGGCTATGACCGGCACGGTTGATTGGTTTCCGCCAATATTTTAAATAGCGGGTTAAGGTGTTTAACGGCATATCTCTAAAACAGCTAATATTAAAGCTATATCGGGCTATAGCGGGATATAATGCCTAAATTATACATGAACACAAATAGCGACACTCTGCCTCAAAAGGCTATAGCGGGCTATAGCGGGAGATTTAAAACTAGGGCGACCACGCCGCGGTCTGGGCTTGACGCCTGATTTAGATCGCACGTAGCGTGGCCGCGCGTGGTCCGGTCCACGGGGGCGGCGCGGCGCGCCACCGACCGGTGCGAGCATGTGCCCTTCACGAGAGCGCCGTCTCAAGGGTCAGGGGCTACGTGCAGCTTACCCTGCACGCGTGCCCCGGCCGCTGGCCTGCCAACACCTCGATCGGTAAACCCGGCCGGCATGGAGCTAGCGCAGCTGTGGTTCGGCCGACAACCCTGCCACCCTTCTAGCACCATCTCCTTGGTGCATATCCACGAGTGCGTGCCAAGCCAAATGCACATGCAACTAGGATACTACTACACCCATGCACGCCTTCTTTCTCCGCAGCAGAATCTATCCGAATCAAACTTTTCATGCTGTTGATCTTCTACCACTTTCTGTGGACGAAACATAGCGCTGCATGCATGCTTTGCTCCCACAACCGCGGCCCGCGGGACGGAGCTGACTCCAAGGATCGACACAGATATTCCTGACACGTAACACTGTCTTGATCGAACACACATGCACATTTTGCTGTGTCAGAATGTAATATCTTACCAGATCTCTCGTCAAGATAAAAGAAATGCGTATCAAATCAAACTCTGATTTGAAGATAAATGCTGTACGAAGTAGTAGACATATAAATATACTTGTTCTCTTACGTGAAGCATGCATGATTCCCAGCTCCGATATTTTTCGAGCTAGACAGACAGGTAGTAGTACATACTTGTACACTGCTGGTAGCTTATGCATGCAGACGAACTGATCATAACGTCGTCACAGTTCTAACAAACAACTTTCAGACATGTATATGCTTTGTTCCCATATATGCATGGGAAGATGGTGCATGCATGCAACGTCTCTGGAGTCTAGAAGGTCATGGCCTCAGCCATGACAGAAGATCAGAGAAAACGAGTTGAGTATACGTTTGGGGAAGTTAAGTTGGAACGCAGCAACAACACACCCTCTCGCAAAGTTCTCGTGTATTTCCCACATGAAAATGATAAAATAAAGGAGCCTGTGCCCTGCCTCGCTGCCACTTGTCCCTTGCTTGCATGGGACGAGGAAAAAGATTAGGATCCGGAGGAAGAAGAGAGGCAGCATCTTCAGGGAACACGTGGCGCGAGCCTAGCTGGGTCAGCAGATATTTCATTCAGTTTTCCACAGTGAACTCCCTCGATCAGAAACTGTCGGGTTCGTAAACCCAGGGTCCCTCGCAAACCGGCTTTCCCACAAAGGCTCGGCCCAAGCAGACAACGCGCAACTCATGGGACGGTCAAGGAGTCTAAACAACAGGCCAGAAAGGCGATCAAATCACCGACCGGAAGGTCTGGCCGAGGAGCAGCAGCGCCCGTTTGTCGACTCCGGCCCACCTCTCCGACCGGATCTCTCACTTCGGTCCCCAGCCGCCTCCGGACGGTCTCTCCGACCGAAAAGCCTGGCAAAGCACTACCTCTGACTCCGACCCCACGTCTCCGACCGGGGTAAGCAAAGACCCTGCTCACTGCTCTTCTCCGACTAACGCAACCAGAGCCGACTCGGACCAATCGACCGGGGACGCCCGCCTGGAAAGGACCAGTGAACGAACGGAGAAAAGTAAGGCAAGGCGCACAAGTCAAACCACGATACCAGGGACCGTACCCTATACACCTGAAGGAACAGTACTCTGCAACCGCCCTAACATGAACAGTGTTGTAGGCGCCGATATTTTACCTACAGTATTGTGGGCGCCATTAACTCTCATACGGTAAGGGCCCCCACATGCCTCTGGGCATCGACAGTGTTGAGGGCGCCGGGATTTACCGTACCGAGTGAACATGGTGAAATTCCTCACATGCCTCTGGGCATCAATAGTATGTGCAGGTACCGACATCTACCATGCCCAAACAAGACGACGTAACCTCCCACGTGCAGGTACCGACATCGATCAAGTTCACTAGCTCACAATCACAGAACCGCCAGGTTTGGACCTCAAGCACACACTTGAACACTTAGCTCATAGCGGAGCTCCTGTCGCTCTCGGCCCTTCTGACCGGAGCCGACCGGACCTCTTGTACACCTCATCTTTCTCCTTCTCGTTTGTAACCCCACTGCAAACTTCGAGCACCTGGGCTCAGGAATAAAGTCACCGACCGACCCAAACTGGACGTAGGGCACGTTGCCTGAACGAGTGCTAGGTCACCTCCGATCACAACGTATGGCAAAACTACAAATATCTACTTGTTGGTCACTTTCTGCACCGACAGTTGGCGCCGTCCGTGGGGAAGACGTTGTACGTTCAACACTTTTTGGTCATCGAATGGCCCACATTTCCGCCACCTTCGCCATGGCGGGCTCAGGCGATACGATTCGCTTCGGCTCACTGGAGTTTCCCTCACTCCCACCTGTTGGGATGTGGGTTCCACCCGTCTTCGAGCCATCCCAGGCCTTCCTCCTCGGAAGCCTGGACTTCGTCGCCGACCGGCTCGGCGTACTACACCTCCGTGAGGAGGCACTCGTTCCGGCGCCCGCTGGAGGGGCGCCCTCCGTCGGCTCTGGGACGCACGACAACTTCAACGACGGGGCATCTGTGCTTCATTTTGAGCAAACTCTCTGCTCAAATCTCGCTGTGAGTAATGTACATGCTGTTATTTAGTTACTATTCTCTATCTTCCGCCAATTATCCGGAGGGATCCCATTGTCTCCGTCGCGACGGCCGTATGACCGGTTCCGTGAAGAGGCCGACTTCGGTTTGCAAGCATCGTACGTGACAACTTGCGCGAAACCTCCTCAATTTTTTATCACAGCCTCCACATATGATATCTTGACATCTTGACAAGTTTTATGATTTTTGGACTTCGTTTGCTTTTTATAGAATTTAAAAATAACTCGACCGCACGTTCGTGGTCATGTTTCATGAACAAGATGTTTGAAATTGGTGGTCTGTTCCTGGATACGGCCTCACATTATACTAAATAACATGAATATCATTTTTTCCATTCATTTTTTTTCATTATTCAAATGACTAGCAGTTATAATTTGAATTATCCAAGAAAATTCAATTAAATGAAATAAATTAAAGAAATATAGAAAAAGTCCGAGAAATGCGCCACATTGGAATACGGAGTACCAGGTATTGTATGAGGACTGCAGAAAAAGTTTGGAGGTCAAAAGTGGAAAAAAAATATGGTTTGCCGAGTGTCAAAAAATAACACTCGGCAAAGGAGCCTCTTTGCCGAGTGTCACGAGAAGACACTCGGCAAAGGAGCCTCTTTGCCGAGTGTCAGGACCTATGGCACTCATCAAAGAATTTTTTTTAAAAAAATTGAAAACCCCCCTCTTTGCCGAGTGCCAGTCCGGGTGGTACTCGACAAAGAATTTTTAAAAAATTTAAAAACTCCTCTTTGCCGAGTGCCAGTCCGGGTGGCACTCGGCAAAGAATTTAAAAAAAATAAGTTTTTTTTAAAAAAAACCCTCTTTGTCGAGTGCCTGGCCAGGTGGCACTCGACAAAGAATTAAAAAAAATAAAAAAAACTTTGCCGAGTGACAGATCGGGGGCACTCGGCAAAGAGGGGATTTAACCTCCCGGCCTAGCCGGCCCACACACACTGCACACACGCACGCCCGCGCCAGCGCCGCCACCACCCCCGCCCGCGCCGCCGGAGGAGGAGGAGAAAGAGAGGAGGAGGAGAGGAGGAGAGGAGGAAGGAGTAAGAGAAGGAGGAGGAAGAAGGAGGAAGGAGGAAGAAGAAGGAAGCACCAGCCCTGCCGCCGGCCCCACCCGCGCCCACGCCGTCCCCAGCGCTTCCCCAGCCGTCGCCTTGTCCACCGGCGCCCTGGCCCCTTCACCACCGCCGCCCTACGACGCCCACTAGGTATGCCCTACCGTCGTCGTCGTCGTAGTATTACTAGTAGTTGCGGTAGTAGTAGTGGTAGAGTAGGAGTGGTGGTAGTCGTAGGAGTGGTTGTGACATTGTTATATATATGTGGTTGGATATAATCTTGTGCATATCGGCCATCGTGCCGTTCATATATATGTGCATGTCGGCCATCGCGCCGTTGGTTTTCTTGCAGGTTTTGGAAACCTCACCGTGTAGGGGAGGTGCTGCCGAAATTTTGTATTGACAGTTTTATGTTTCTTTTTTTTATAGAGAAGAGCCCGTCGGAGTAGAGCCAGAGTACCTCGGTTACCCCGATCGCCTTTCTCGCCGCTGCGGGTCTGCCTGCACCGCGTCGCCTCGCCACTGCATCGACCTGCCACGGCCCCGCTAGCCGACTCCACTGCCACCCTAGGTATAACCCCTCTTTCCGTGTCATGGTCATAGATCACGTAACCTAGTTAGGCGTCTCTCGTTCGAAAGAGATACAGTTGGAAATATGCAGATATTTCCATATCTAAAACCGTATCTGTTTCGAATTGTCTATATTTTTTGGACAACCCGCAGATGCGTAGGTGGGGTTAGTTTCCATGGTCTGCTCTGATCCGAGATAGAGTTTCGACATCATCTCCCTGTTGTTCTCCGGATACACACTCTCCCTGGCAGGACGTGTATTTGGAGAACAGCGAGGAGGTGCTGCCAAAATTCTGTCTCGGATAGGAGTAGAGCATGGAAACTAACCCCATCTACGCATCCTCGCATGGGATTAGGACCTATCCTCACCTATTAGATAGTAGGAACGTCGTGTAGATGCAATTGATGTTTATATTACTCGCCGCTATATATGTTAGAGGATGGAGGACCGTGAGTAGATGTACACGGGCTGCGCAAGTCAGGGCCAGGTCACCAATGAATGGATCGACAAGACCGATGCTTTCTTGGAACGGGCATTTCGCGTGGCTGCTAAAGGAGCGAGTAAAATTTGCTGTCCCTGCAGCAAATGTGCAAACAGGAAAAGACAAACGAAGAAGGTCATGGGGGAACATCTTTGGAAGAATGGATTTACGGTAGACTATACCAGGTGGGTCTACCATGGTGAAACCGATTGTATGAGAGAGGAGGTGGTGAAACCACGCGTCGAGGGTTATGATGCTGATGCCGGGGTAGCAGACATGTTAAATGACTATCACGAGGCATAGTTCGCTGAAGGATGTACGGAGGAGGAGCCAGAGGCAACCGCAAAGGCGTTCTACGACATGTTTACCGCGGCACAAAAACCCCTTCATGGCTAGACAAAGGTTTCTCAACTGGATGCCATTGGACGCATAATGGCGTTAAAGTCCCAGTATAGCCTGAGTCGAGACACCTTCGATGGTATATTGATAGTTATTGGCAGCCTGCTTCCGGAGGGTCACCTTCTACCAAAGAGCATGCACGAGTCACAGAAACTCCTTCGTGCACTTAAGATGCCGTATGAGCAGATACATGCTTGCCCGAAGGGGTGCGTCCTATTTAGGAAAGAATACGTGGAAGCAAAGTACTGTCTAAAGTGTAAATCCTCTAGGTTCCTGGAGGTAGATTCTGGTGATGGCCAGAAGAGGCAGCTTGACATTCCCGTGACAATCCTATGGCACCTTCCGTTCATACCGAGGATCCAACGGCTATACATGACCAAGGAATCCGCGAAATAGATGACATGGCACAAAAATGGCAAACGATACAATCCTGATAGGATAGTACATACATCCGATGGTGAAGCATGGACCCACTTTGATGGCATTCATCATGAGAAAGCTAAAGAGGCTCGTAATGTATGTGTTGCGCAGGCAACAGATGGGTTCAATCCTTATGGAATGATGGCTGCCCCATACACATGTTGGCCCGTGTTTGTTATCCCCCTCAATCTCCCCCCTGGGCGTATGCTTTCAACGACAGAACGTATTCTTATCGTTGATAATTCCTGGACACCCGGGGAATAATATGGGTGTGTTCATGGAGCCTATGATTGATGAATTGGTCCGTGCTTAGGAGAAAGGGGTATGGACATACGATTGAGCTACAAAGAAAAACTTCAAAATGCATGTTTGGTACCACTACTCCCTGCATGACTTCCTGGCGTATGGGATATTCTATGCCTGGTGTGTTCATAGGAAGTTTCCAAGCCCAGTATGCAAGGAAGGTCTAAGGTTCATTTGGTTGCAAAAGGATGGTAAGTATTCATCATTCGACAAACATCGGCAATTCCTCCCTCTTGACCATGCATTCAGACGAGACATCAAGAACTTTCCAAAAGGTGTCATAGTGACAGACCCTGCACCACCGATAATGACTGGTGCCACGGTTCATGAACAGATAGATGGTCTCGTGGTCAATCTAGAAGGTGGTTTTGTGGGATATGGAGAGCAACATATGTGGACTCATAAGTCGGGCTTGACTCGGCTCCCCTATTTTGATGACCTTCTCCTTCCACACAACATTGATGTAATGCACACTGAAAAGAATATCGCCGAGGCACTTTGGGCAACAATCATAGACATTCCTGACAAGTCAAAGGACAACATTAAGGCTAGAGTGGATCTAGCAACGTTATACGATAGACCAAACCAACATATGAAGCCTCCTAGTCGCGGCAAGACATGGAGAAGGCCTAAGGCCGATTTTATCTTGAGCAAGCCCCAAAGGAGGGAAGTACTAGAATGGATGCAGACGTTAATGTTCCCTGATGGGTATGCAGCTAATCTGAGGAGGGGAGTGAACTTATCTACTATGCGAGTCTTAGGGATGAAGAGTCATGACTACCACATATGGATTGAGCGGCTTCTTCCGGCGATGGTTCGAGGTTATGTCCTTGAGCATATCTGGCTAGTGCTGGCAGAGTTGAGCTATTTCTTTCACTAGCTTTGTGCCAAGGAGTTATCTCGGACCGTGATTGCTGACTTGGAAAGAATGGCACCTGTGTTGCTCTGTAACTTGGAGAAGATCTTTCCACCCGGCTTCTTCAATCCGATGCAGCATTTGATTTTGCACCTCCCGTATGAGGCACGAATGGGGGGCCCGTGCAGGGCCATTGGTGCTATCCAATCGAGGGATGTCTAAAAGTTCTTCGAAAGAAATGTAGAAATAAATACAAAATCGAGGCTTTCATTATAGAGGCATACATTCTGGAGGAGGTGGCGAACTTCACAACAACATACTATGGTGACAACCTCCCTAACGTGCATAATCCACTCCCTCGTTACAATGCTGGCGAAAATGAATCGAACCTCTGCCTTTTCCGAGGGCAACTCAGAAAGCGCAAGTGCATCGACCCCCAAGACCTTGAATCATGAAGAGTGGCGCCATATCATGCTATACGTGTTGACCAACCTTGATGAAGTGGCGCCGTACATGCAGTAAGTTCTCAATGAACTTGTTAAATACGCCATCACTATTCTGCATCCAACCCCCTTGTTTCTCGTTGGTACAGGGAATTTCTTCATGAATTCTGGCGTCAATCAAGGGATCCTACCCCGCAGTAGGTAGATACCCTTCTTAGACAGGGTGTGGGAAATGGAATGCCTGATTTCATTTCTTGGTTCAAACGGAAGGTACCGTCCAATTTAGCTCGTACTTAGTTTGACATTCCAAGTTACTTGTACGTGCGAATAATATAACGATGTATCATGCTTGAGCTTGCAGGGCCACAGGGATATGTCTATGTGTGCTGAGTTGAGACAGGTTGCCGATGGCTTTACCTATAGGGTCAGGTCATTTTCTGGTTATGACATGAATGGATATCGCTTTCGCACAACAAGCTACGAGCAGAGTCGGCCCAATCGAAGAACCACAAGTTTCGGAGTTTTTACGCCCGACGTTGATGAGGTCGAGTATTATGGAAGAATTAAAGAAATATACGAACTCAAGTTTCATGGTTCCAAACCTTTTAATCCCGTCATATTCAAATGCCATTGGTTTGATCCTGAAGTAACAAGACGGATATATTCTAATCTTGGGCTAGTCGAAATTTGATAGGATTCCGTCTTACTAGGAGATGATGTCTATATTATGGCCCAACAGGCCATGCAAGTTTATTATCTCCCATATGCGTGTCAAACCATAAGGTATCTTAAGGGTTGGGATATTGTGAACAGGGTATTGCCACACGGTAAAGTGCCTGTCCCAAACGATGAAGATTACAACTTAGACCCAAACATATATGACAAAGAGTTCTTTCAAGAAGAGGGACTAGAAGGGAGGTTTGAGATATACTTAACCGAAGCGATCGGAATGGAAGTAGACAATGAAACGGTTATTGAAGAGGACGCTGGAGATGAGGTGCAAAATGTGAAGAACTTACAAATGCTTGAGCGATTACATTTAGACAATGACAATGACAACATTACTCATTCGGATAGTGTTGATTATTTCGACATGATTGATAGTGATGATGAGACTTATGATCCAGCTAATCCTGATCATGAAGATAATTTCTAATACATGTAATACTATGTTATTTTGTAATTATGTTTTGTTTATTTTGCATCTATTTCTAAGTACTTCTTGTTTATCTATACTTATTGGTTTACTCTTTTTAATTGCAGGTGATTGAACAAAGATGGTGGGCGGTGGGATGAGGAAGCTAATGTCCTTGTACCGAAGGACAAGGACCGCTGCACCGGGGGAGAGTAGGAGGAGGAGCAGCCGTAGGAGGGAGTCGTCGCCTACCGCCCCGTCGTGTGAGGAGAAGGAGGAGGAGCAGGTGCCCCAAAAGGACACCGAGGAGGCGCAGGAGGATGTGCAGGAGGACGACGAGGAGGCGCAGGAGGACGCGCAGGAGGACGATGAGGACGAGGCGACAACAGGGGGTTTCGCTTCCTCTAGTTCGTCGAGCGTCTACTTGCGAGGTCTCGCGAGCCTCCCTCAGCGACCGATACCTCGTGAGAGACGCCCGCTGATTTGACCCGAGGGGGAAAAGTAAGTAACTTTAGATGTTATCACTACTTTATATGATATGTTGAAAATCAAAATAGAAATTAATAATTTTTCTTAATCACTTGGGCAGGAACTGAACGATTGTGGCGAGTGGAGGTGGTCACACACGCCAAGTCGATGGCATCCTCGGTCTTCTGTGCAAGGAGCACTTCCCTGGCCTGGTTGAGTACGCCGGAGTGATGGGGCCGGCCTACTCGTTTGACCACTACGCCGCCTCCCTCGATGCTGCAGATCGGGCCCGCAAGGTATTCAACAAGGCGGAGCGGGTGAAGCAAGAGCTCTGGGTAAGTCTTCCTCGCACTACATTGCTCAATACATTCTTGAAATAATGAATGGATACATCGTGTTTGTATGCAGGATTTCTTTAGATGCCAGCAGGACGGACATGAGGCCAGGGCGGATGCGGTGGCTACCAAATGCTGCAAAAAAACTCATCGTGGACATGCATTACGAGGCGCGCATCCAGGCCATCGTAACTTACCACGGGACCGTCCTTAGAACGAAGGTCACCAAAAGGGACGCAAGATCCATGACGCTGACCCAGGACCAGTACCTGTAGGTAAATACAGAATATTAATACTGATTCGTTTTGAGATTAAGTAGGCTTAATTTCATCTTCTAATATGTCATGTACTTGATGGCCTGTAGATGATTCCTTATTGGTGCGCCGCGCATCCCCAGTGCTGGGAACAGATGGTGGACAGGTGGTGCTCACGTGAGTGGGAGGAGACACACAACTTGTGCCGGGAGCAGCATTTGATGATGCCAGGTGTAGCACACCATCAAGGCAGCCGTAGCCTTAGTGGATACGCAGAAACATGGGTATGCGAATTCATTTATGTATTCTAACGCTCAATTCTGCATGATTTCTAATCATCTTGTTGTTTTTCTTGCAGTCGGCGTCACATGGTGGCCATCCTTGCTCCATCTTCAAGGCATTTGCTATGGCCCACAAGGGCAAGGCGACGTCCGACATCGACTACAACCCGAAGGATGGGCCCGAGGCGTACAACAATGCGACCGTCCACAACCGCCTCAGTGAGTACACATCGATGGCAAGGGAGGTCCATGGCCACAGTACGATCCGAGCACCGAGGACCTTGATGGAGAAGTCGTCATGAGGGTGGGAGGAGGCGAGAAGCATGGGCGGTACTGGATTGGCGACGGCGCAATCGACTCGGCCGCTACTTCCAGTCTCTCCCAGATTCGAGCAAGCAGCATGAGCAGGAGCTCGGCCATACGACCTCGGCAGGACACTTCACACCACCGAGTGGAGGCACTCGAGGTTGTTCCTGGTTTATTCGTCGTTCATTGGTTTTTTCATATCTTTCCTTTGTATTATTGTAACATTGGGGTGAATATATTGTAGGCCCAGCTGGAACAACAGAGGAAGATATGGGAGCAGATGCAGGCAAAGATGGAGAGGGTGGAGGCTGAGCGGGAGGCCGAGCAGCGGAGGATGACAGAGATTCTTCAGTACATGCAAAGTCTTGGTGCCGCTAGGGGTGTAGTTCCGCCACCTTCGCTATTCGCTCCACCTCCACCTCCAACTCCTCACTATTCTACTCCTGTGAGTATAAATGTTTTAGTTTGTATGTTCATGCTTACGGTCAAATCTAGTGGACTATGAAAGTTTTATTCATGTATGGTATATATTTATCTTGTTTCACACATGCAATCTCTTCTTCTTTGTGCAGAATCAATCGACGGCATCGAACGATCCTCATGCTTAAGCGAATCCTTCACCAAATTAGTGATGATACTTGTGGTTGTTAATGGTGCTTCTATTTGCAATTGTGTTTGACGACGACGGAGCACTTGGATTGCTTGTGAACTTATTTATGATATATTGTGAGACATGTGACGTTTGTGATATATATGTGACGTTTGTGATATATATGTGTTGTTGATGATATGTATGTGATGTTGGTGATGTTTGTTATATATATCTTCTGTTTGTTTGGATGGGAAGTGCAATGGCCATGGCACTCGGCAAAGTGACTACCTGGAAACTACCTGGGAACATGCTTTACCGAGTGCAATGGCCATTGCACTCGGCAAAGGTCACCACTTTGCCGAGTGTCTTGTCGGCGACACTCGGCTAAGTGGCCACCTTTGCCGAGTGTCTAAGTCAACGGCGCTCGGCAAAGAGGTAGCCTTTGCCGAGTGCTTGACCTTGACACTCGGTAAAGCCACCGTCACGGCCACTTTTCTTTGTCGAGTGTCGGATTGGCACTCGGCAAAGCCTTTGCCGAGTGCCCGATAAAGTGCACTCGGCAAAAAGGATCTGTCTATATAAAACTTGAGTGATTTGACCGTTTTGATCACTCAAGCAATTTGATGCTACAGATCACACAAATGTAAGACAAATAAAAAACTGTGTGATTCATGGCCTTTGCTCACACGAGTAATCGAAAGGGCCAAATCACACAAAAAAACAAAACAAATAAAATTCGAGTGAAACAGAGATTCATATCACACGAATTCTGGATTCCCTTATAAACCCAGCTACATGCACAATTTTTTTTTAAAAAAAAACTAGAATGGAAATGAGACCAATACAGTAAGCAAAAAATCAAATAAACAAAAAGCCAAAAAATTCTATGCATTGCAAAAAACAAAAACTGTTTGAGACCATTTCAAGAAGCAAACATATCTAATCAAAAAATTCCAAAAAAAAGGCAAATGAATAAAAAGCCAAAAAATTCTATGCATTGCAAAAAACAAAAACTGTTTGAGACCATTTCAAGAAGCAAACAGATCTAATCAATTCATTCCAAAAAGAAAAGCAAATAAACAAAAACCCAAAAATTTCTATGCATTGAAAAAAAAACAAAATCTGTTTGAGACCATTGCAAATAATAAAAAAAATATATGCATTGAAAAAAACAAAAAAGGTTCTTAGAACATTTCACGAAGCAAACAAACCAAAAAAAAAGATACCCAAAAATTTTCTATGCATTGCAAAACACAAAAAAATTTGAAACTATTTCAGGAACCAAACATATCAAATCAAAAAACAAAAAAGGCTGTTAGAACATTTCATGAAGCAAACAAACCAAAAAAACAAATACCCAAAAATTTTCTATGCAATGCAAAAGACAAAAAAATAAAAATAAAACCATTTCATGAACCAAACATACCGACACAAAAAAATGCAAAAAAAAACAAAATCTACAATCATGATAATTAACTTGGTACTACTTACTGCCCCAATCAAAGAAAATAAAAAACAAAATTTGCAATATACATAGCTAAACCAAAATAAATATGACATCATTATATTAAAGAATCAACTTAGTAATAGACAAGTAATGAACTTTTAACACTTAGTACTACTTACAAAAATAGTACATATAAATTACACCTGAAGAATAACGGTAAATGAAGTTGAACTACACTATAACTAGGATAGCTATAGCTATAACCAGCAAACAATTATTTAGAGCTACAGCAGTAGCTGAAGGAAAATGATGCAGCAAGCTAAACATTACAAAGCTTAGAGCCAGAATGAAATAAGAATGCTGAACAAACCAATAGCTTACCAGCAAGATTTGACCAAACTACAAAGTTCGCAATTGTGAAGCCATGACCAACAACAAAGGTCCGGGAGGCCAAGAATCCATCAACAAATGAGTAGGCATTTTCAAATTCAGAGCCTGAAAAGAAAGTGTGGGCATATTCAAGCCATTCAACAACCTACAAGTTTATTAACAACAGCCATTTAGAATATAGAAAATTAGAAATAGTCAGGTAAATAAGAAATAGTTACATTAAAAATGCATACCAATTACAACTAATGAACAACTATAAGTGACGTTGAAGTCTACAATAACTACAAAATTATGAAAAAATTCTAAAAATCAAATGATTTCTAGGAATTGGAACCTAATGGTTGGGGACAAAAATGCAAATCAGTTACATCTGATTGATTGGTTGCACTGGGACTGAATTCATTTAATCAATTAATAAAACCCAAATGGACCAACTATAGAAATGAACTAGGCAACCTAACTAAGTTACCTAGAAGCACAACATCAGATGAATTATGGCAAGTCGCATTTCATGCAAACAAAAGTATCGATGGAAAAGGACAATTGGATGAAAAATCTTACAAATAAAATAGTAAAAATAGAGGAAAAATTGTTTGATGAAAAACAAAAGATTGAAAAAGAAAAAAAAAGGTGCAGCAGCACACCTAATGTGCCTACCCTTTGAAGAACTGGAAAACAAGCAGCCCCCTGCCCGTCGGCAGCAGGCAGCAGCACAACGAACATCAATGCTGAGAACACAACTATTTTACAGAGATATTTCAAAGTTCATACATCTACAACGACCTCAAATAATAAAAATACAGTTTACAACAACCACTATATGCCTACCCTTTGAACAAAAAAGACAGCAAGCAACCACCTGCCCCTCGGCAGTAGGCAGCAGCACAACGAACATCAATGGGCAGATAGCAGAAACTGACATGAGCAAAAGAAAAAGCACAAGACATGGCTAAACAAAGGGAATGTGTGCACAGAAATGAAGCAAAAAACAAACCTCATGCGTTATTATAATAATGAAGAAACCAAAACAAAATCCTTGCCAAGCCAAGGTAACTTTTTAAACAAAGAACTAGTTACAGTAGTGATACCTATAAATTACACCTAATCAACAACAATAAGTGCAAATGAAATGTACTGTAAATACAAAAATAATCAGTAGTAAAAAGATACTAAAACCTAAGTTACCTAGAAGCAGGAAGCCAATATTTAGAAAATAGAGCAGTAAGACAAATCCTAGAAAAACTGGCAACTGGATTAACAAAAATCTAACCTAAAATTGAAATAGTTTTAGGAGTACAGAACACACAAATGACATAAATTTTGGAGTAGAGAAGTACATCAGATTCTAAAAAGTCTCGCCTTGCAAAAACTCCGTTCAGTGTCTCACCGTATTCGGAAGCTACGCTGTTCAACAGGTAGACAAGATTTTGGTATTTCTATGATTTCCTTAAACTATGCCACCATAGACCAAGTCCTGAAGGGAAATGATGCAGCAAGCTAAACATTACAATGCCTAGAGCAAGAGTGGAAGAAGAATGGTGAACAAACCCACATCTTACCAGCAAGAATTGGGCTAACTACAAAAGTCAGCAATTGGGAAGCCATTACCAAAAACAAATCTCCAGGAGGCCAAGAATCCATCAACAAATGAGCAGACATTTCCAAATTCAGAGCCTGAAAAGGTGGGGACATATACAAGCCATTGAACAACCTACAAGTTTATTAACAGCAGCCATTTAAAATATATAAAACTAGAAATAAACAGGAAAATAAGTAACTTATATAAAAAAAGTTGATGGCAACATACATGCCCAAACAGTTGACACCATGGACTGATTCAATGTAGCCACCATCTCACCCAATGACTGAAAGATCTGTACAACTCAAATATCAACAAAGAAAACATCAGAAAATCAGAAAACAAAAACTTGTAGGTTGTTACAAATACCAAAAATCTTCTATGAAAGGCAAATAAAATAAAGAACTGAGAGAACTACAAAGAATAATTAAAAAAACATAGAAACAAGAAATGAACTTACATGAATCATACCAAGAAATTACACTTGATGAACACCTGTAAGTGAAGTTAAACTATACTGTAACTAGGATACCTATAACAAGGAAGCCATTATTTAGAGCTAGAACAGTCGCACAAATCCTCTAATATAACATAATACAGAGTAGAAATTGAAACATATGCATGGATATAGACACTGAAAAATGCCTGGCCACTGATGCTCCCAAGAATAAATGACACACAGTAAAAATTTGATGTATCATAGCTTAATACTATTCAAAAATCACAACAGCCACAAGCAGTCTCAGGCAACCACACAGGCAGCTGCCTAATGGTTCAACAGAGACTTGGAAAAACAAACATGAAACAAGCTCACAGCAGCCACGACAGGTCCACACAGGAACAAACAAAAAGACGGAGAAGCTAGTTATGCAAAAGCTACACCGCCACCAGCGGGATAGCAGGCACTATGCAAACGACACAAATGAAACAGGTGGCCATGCACACCAAGCTGCTGCTTCGTCAATCCAAACTTGCAAATCACACACACATTCTATAGACTCAAGCACCAGGCACTGGCCAGGTCTAAACACAACACAAGCGCAAGCACAAAAAACCAGGAGGGAATTTATTGGACACACCAACTAATAAAATCAAACTAGGGCATCTAACTAAGTTACCTGAAACAACTTTAACAACTATCCAGATGATCAAATAAATCCACACTAAAAAAACCAAAAGCCAAATGATTTTTTTTTACAAAAGATGCGGTTACAACAGATACAACTACAACTTTGCCTCCTAGTACACATGCAGCTAGACCTCATCATCGCAGAAAAAAAAGCTAACAATTTAGCAAATTTACATCAAAGATAACTATGAATTAAACTAAATCAATAACGGTAAGTACAATTGAACTCTACTGTAAACTACGAGCAATCACAACTGAGCATGATAGCTACGGGCTACTACAGATAAAGTATGGAAGGACCGAAAATCAATTCAGATAAACAAAGAAGACAAAACAATATTGACACCGACTATAACTCGTATATAAGGAAAAATATAGCTACTGTTAAACCAATTAAATTAAATAGATCACAAAAAACATCATCAGAGATATTGAAACCGTAGGAACCAAACTCAATTTGACATAAAGCGAATTGCCTACTGCATCTTAACCAAAAAATAACTAAAAATCAATTAAGATTTACAGTTAAGCTAAACCATGATAACAATGGCACACCTGAGCAAACCTCTACTAACAAAAATTAACTAAAATACAAATACATAGAAGATGGAAAATGTTCAAAGTATGCCACAATATCGAACATAGTTCATCAGCTACAAAAACCCAAAAACTTATCCATCATTCAAAAAGACTAACTACGACAATCACTCAGGATCCATCTATATAGATTCAAAGACAACTACACAAAGAGGACATGGTTTTAGCAACCTATGACTAAACATAAACTGGATCTACGAAAATTGGAAAAGAAATACTACAATCATTCAGGATCCATCTATGTAGATTCAAAAACAACTACAGAAAGATCACATGGTTTTAGCAACCAATGACTAAATATAAACCAGATCTGCAAAAAATTAGAAAACAAATTGAATAAACAACTCACCGCACAAACTAATGAGCAACGCAGAAGAACTACGACTCCAACTCAGCCTAGACTCCGCCTCCGCCTCCACCTCCGAATCAGGCATGGGCAACTCAGGATCAGCCACGGAGTCGACCTCCCTACTACACTTCGACTTCAGCTAGCGCCTCTGCCTATATGCAAATAACAGGGAAAAAATAAAAAAAATAAGAACAAATAACGGGGGAAAACTAATCGAACAGGTCAACATCTAAATCATTAACAAAGCGCAAAAAAAAAGTCACCAACGAAGGCGAAACGACGACGGCAAGCAAAGCCGACGCGGGTCTTCACAGAGAGGGCGAATCGCCGAAACACCAATGAAAATCCAGTTAGAAACAAGTAAAGAACGAGGAGATCTACAACCTCAAATCAAGAACTACAACCAAAACTCACAAAAGATGACGAATCGCCGGCAAAGAGCCCCTCCGTGTAGGGCTCCGCCTCAGCCATCGCCACCGAACGAGAGAGACGAAATGGGATGGGAAAGACGGTGAACAGTTCAAAAGAGATAAATGCACGCGTTTCCCCAAAATGAGCTGACATGTGGGCCAGGCCGAGCAGAGAGCAAAAGAGCAAACGGCAAAGGACAAACGCGGCGCGCGGGAGAAGAAGGGGCCAGATGCAGATCTGACGGCAAAAAATTTCGTGTGAGGCAAATCAATAAATCACACGGGCATGATATATGGCCTTGTTTAGATTGCCTCAAAATTCTCACTCTCTCTTCATCACATCAATTTTTGGACGTATGCATGGAGCATTAAATGTAGGTAAAAAAAATAACTAATTGCACAGTTTGGTTGTAAATCACGAGACGAATCTTTTGAGCCTAGTTAGTCCATGATCGGATAAAGTTTATTAAATACAAACGAAACGTTCTACAGTGTCCAGATTGCAAAAATTTGCAATCTAAACAAGGCCTAGTTTTTCTGAAGAAAAAAAAGGGCACAGCAGCATGCGTACGGCCATTTCCCCCGGAAGACTGACTAGGCGTCTGTTCAACACGTGTGCTACTTTCATTTAAGATTCAGAGTCTCGTTCAGCGTTCTTACTCGCATGCTCCTTTCTTCGTTCTTCCTTCTTCTGCTTCTTTTGATTTCAAAATGTGCTCCGGCTGCTTTTAACCCTTCAACCGGTCAGTCATAGCGGCAACCTCAGCCTGTCGTCCTTCTTATGTTACCTGCTGCGTCACTCATCGATCTGTAAATTAAGGCCTCGTTAGGTGGAGATAGATCCGACTGGTTTAGGGTTTGGTTTCTCCGTGTACTGTAGATACGCCGTAGTAAGGTATTGTTTTTATCTTTTTCTTTAAAATGAATCATGAACCGACGAAACTAGTATTTTTTGCTTCACCGATTCCGATACTTCTGTACACTATTATAAGAGGCAAAAGCCGAGCTAAACAAAACAGTACCAAAAGGGTTTTAAGGGGCCGTTTGGATCCCTTCATCTCTTGCTAGCATCAGATTTTTTTTAAGAAAGGGTCTACGAGTTATACTTAATCGTGGAATAAAATAGAATTCAAAGGCATACACTGTAGTGTCGAATGAATGCCAGCCAAGATTATTTGCCATGTTTTTAGACAATTAGAGTTGTGAAACAAAACACACACGTACTACTACATAAATCTTATTGGAGGTGGGCAAAAAGGGTTAATGGAGGCGGGCATTGCAACCAATCAAAGGTCACGGTTAATCGTGACTTTACGGAGGCGGTTGTCCTGCCCGCCTCGGTTAATCCATTAACGGAGGCGGGTTAAAAAAAATAAAAAAAGCCCAAGCAAACCCAATCAAGCCCATAGTCGAGCCCAATCGAGCCTGCTGTCGTCGCGTCCACGCTGCCGCATCTGGGCCGCTAGCATCCACGCCACGCCGCCACGTTGTTGGTCCTCCTCCACGCCGAGCACTTGCGCACCGTCGCCGCTGCTCCTCATGCGAACGCGCCGCCGCTGTTACTCCTGCGAACGCGCCGCCGCAGCTCCTGCTGGACGTGTCGTCCTGCCATGAAGAGAGGGTGAGCGAGATGGAGAGGAGAAAACGAGGGAGGGAGCCGCAGGATCTGCCCGCCCGCCCGCTCCTAGCCACGCGCTGCCGAGGGAGAGGGAGGGAGGGAAGGAGGGAGTCATACCTGAGACAGATCTAAGCGGAGGAGGCGCGATGAGCCCAACGTCGAGTGGGAGCCTGCCGCCGACGGAGAGGGAGGGAGGGAGCCCGCTGAGGGAGAGGGAGGGAGGAAGCCTCCGGATCTGAGCAGAGAGAGGGAGGGAGGGAGGATGTCGGATCTGCACGGGTGAGTGAGAGTGAGGGAGGACATGTGAGTGAGGGAGGCCGCCGCCTGGGCCTGGGAGAGAGAGGGAGGACGAGTGAGGGAGGCTGCCGCTCAGCTGAATGGCTGAGGAAGCCGCTGAACCCTAAGTTGAGGTATATATACGAAGAGCTATTGGGCCTCATCTGGTCCTATTGGGCCTCGGCCTTTTTAGGAGGCGGGTGTCTTCCGAAAATAGTCTATTTTTGGTGGCGGGCTTTATAGTGTGCCCACCTCCGAAAATCGATTTATGGAGGCGGGAAACTTAAGACGACCACCTCCAAAAATAAACTATTTTTGGAGGCGGTTGTCTTAAGTTACCCGCCTCCATAAATCGATTTTATGAGGCGGGCAAAAGTGTCCGCCTCGGTAAATAAAAAGTGCCCGCCTCCGTTAATTGTACGCATTAACCGAGGGGGTTAGATTTTGTGACCGCCTCCGTTAATAAATGGGACCAGATCATGCGTATGTGTATTATTTATTGGCATGCCGACGCGGGCATTCCCTCTAGGCCCTCTAACAGTAATATATGAGGAGGAGAGGAAATACTTCAGCTGAAGGATTTAGCACAGGGTCGTTGTCAAGAAACAGGTTTGGTTGGGTTTGACCTCTGATGAGTCTCTGATTCAATGAGTGAAATATTTTTTTAGTGGCAAGTGATGCATTAGTAAGACGTTAATGATAACTTTTATCGATTTCAAGATCTGTCAAACTAGCCACTTGGATGCGTTAGTTGTTTATAATAATTTAAAGTTTGACCAAACATATATGAAAACGTTAAGTGTATCAACATTTATAACACAAAAAATACCATTAAAATAATAATAAAAATATATTTTCATAGTACATATTTGGAGACATAAATGTGGATGCTATCTATAAATTTGGTCAAATTTTAAAAATTTCAATTTGGTGCAAATATAGTGCACTACCAGAGGGAAGAGTATAGTCTATATTATTCCAGTTTGGTGCTTTGTGTAGTCGGCTAATTTGTCATGCCATAGCCCGGTCAACCGCGACCTTCACATGCACGCGTGACTTGGCCTCGGCGACCGATCGAACGCTGATTGGAGTGAAGTCCGGCATGTGCAGTGGCACCGAAGCAGGCACATGTAACTGTCGCCGTATAGAGTCGGCGCTGCGCCTAGCTCCGACTCCGATCGCGATTGATAGGGTAGGGATGACGAAATCTCTCGCGCCCTATGGCGTGGTCGTACGTACGATGCATGGATGGATTGACCACCCTGCAGGTCTGCAGATGATGCGCGCGCTATCGGTCTCTGGCGACGTCGATCTCGACACGTACGGCCAGCTAGATTTATATTCCGTCTGCTTCCTCTGGCTGCCGGAGCCGGACGGCTGCTACTTGTACGGTCAATAATTCGTGCAGTGGTTCTGGTGGCCCATGCTATACTCCTACGCGTACTGCTACAGATGCATGAGTGGCCTGCACTCACTCGATCTGAGGGCGTCGTCTGATCATGCATGCATAATATCAATCTATCATGCACCGGCCTCCAGGCCTGCAGGCCAGGCTAACAACAGGCTTTGGGCATATTCGTGAGTATCTGATCAACAGCAGGTTCGCTGGGTCGTATTTGACTTATAAGCCATGGCTTATCAGCCAACAAACAATATTTTTCTCTTACACTAAATCAGCCAACAGTACTTTCAGCTATGGCTTATAAGTCAAACAAGCCCAAACAAATATGACACAGATACGTGGTGACCCGCCACCCGCGTACGCTTTGAAGACGGGAGGACGTGCAAGCGGCCCCATACGACGGATGGGCAGAATATGTGTGGCAGAATCCCATGACGGGTGTCCGCCGGCTGGCGAGCTCGGGGAGACGGCCGGACGTGACGAGGGACCAACCGCCGCCCCACCCCAACCAACGCAGCCCCTGCCTGCGCGCCCCGGCGGCCGGGCTCCACATACATCTATCTGTTGGATTCGATCAGTGTGCTTCAATCTGATGCTGCATATGCACGCACGATTCCATGCCCCAGCTTAGCTGCATGCGTGCCTTGTCCTCTAGCTTGCTATCAACCTGACATGCAGATGGTGCTTGCTGTGCACAGTGTGAGGAGATCGAAGTGGAGATCCGGGCTGTGTCTGTGCGCGGCATGTCCGTACGCGCAGTGTACGCCGCAGTCCTGCACGCGGTCTCACGTAAATGGTGTCTCGGACGGCTGGTGAGGCTTCGTGGTTGGACCAGCCACCCCTATCACATGTCTCTATAAATCATATATTTATAGGGACGGTTTCCAGATCATCCTTACAAATCGATTTGTAGAGGCGGCTGGTGTTATCAGCCGCCCCTACAAATCGATTTATAGGGGCAGCTGGTAGCCGCCCCCTATAATACCTGTTTATAGGGGCGGTTTAGTCTAGAATCGCTCTACAGTATATTTTTTCGTCAAAAAAATTTTAAATTTACAATTCAAATTCGACCAGAACATATATATTTACATTTCACACATGAACCATGAAATGTGGAAACAAGAGTTATATTCATGTTTGCTGCGTATATAGTAAATCAAAACTTGTAGGAACATAAAAATTTCAGAATGGTCTAGTTGTAGGCTGGTAACCATATCACCAGTGATGTAACAGGTATTGTGATTCAAAAGGGCTAGTTAATTCTGGTGGTATGCCTATTTGAAAATTTTGACAAATGAGCTGCAAGTAAAGTACCAATATGATCCATACATGTGTTTGGGCATAAGGCTGCAATCAGATAATTGACCAAAGTAGAACCGTACCTCAAGTGGCCTGCTAAAACAGTAACTAACAAGCATTCTAATGGTAACTAAAGCAGTTTATCACACACAGCAGTCCATACAATATCATCACACCCTACTAATTATACAACAGCTAAAGTCTCAATTTTTTTATGAGAAGAACATCATCACAGTTATAGTGATGTAAGGCAAGATATCAGAGGAAAAACTTATTGGCTATTTAAAATGTCTATCGTTTAAGTGAGGTATGGAAGGATATGGCAGTAGCCCCTGGACAAATATGAGATCGACGATTTCTTATTAGAATATATGTTGAGATTTAGTTCTCTCCCAAAAAAATAAGAATAATGTTGGGATCGATGATTGTGCAGATTTGTTTTCTAAGAATAATGTGACTAGCAACTACTTCAGAAGCACCAATACCGCTACTGCTCAATACAGGATCTGTAACTTTGAAGGCAAAAAACAGTTCTGTAGGCAGAAAAAAATGGCAACAGTAGAGAACTAGATCAACTTACCTCTTAGAAATTTACAACTCATGTCACATCTGAGTCTGCACTCTGCAGCACATGATAAAAAAATATTGGTATCCAACTTTGCAGCAAGATATATGAGTTAAAAACATCTGAGTCGAGATAAAAAACGTTTTGTGGTAGTGATAGCATGAGCATGAGATCCTATAGAAGTCAACTATAAGGAAGTGTGCAAGGTAACTTACCAAAAATAAATTGTAGTGCATACTTAATACAAACTGTACACCAGATTTGTTTTATAAAAGAATTCACTCATAATAGTATGATATTAGAAATGAGTATAATAGTATATTCACACATAGTCATCAGCTTTTACAGTGAGTCTTGGCATGATCGATTTGAGGGTAGAAACTACAGAGTGAATGATCTTATAATTTTATTAAATACTAAGAAGCTCATCTCATTTTGGAATTTTCCCTAGTTTGATTGGCAAGTTCTGAATATGTTGAATATTAGTAATTAACAAGAAGCTTAACTCATTTTGGAAATTTTCCTATCCAATTATTGTAAATAACACATAGAGAGTTGCATTAGAGAAAAATAATATGTGCACCATACAGCAGCAGCCCCTCCTAAATCTGAAACAAGACAAAAAGGAACCATTTATGATTCATTTATTTCAAACCAAAACTTAAAAATTTGCCATACAAGAAAGAATAAATTGCGTCAACAAAGAGCACAACTACACATTACCGTCAATGTTGGAGAACCTTCAGCTGGTGTACGGAGCAAAAACAAATTTCCAGTCGCTCACACCAAAATCTAGGCACCAATACCCTACACACTAATGGGTATGCTCAGATCTGAAGCCCTCTTAGGGGATGAGTTCAGAGGGAGAGGATAAACGGAAAAGGCTGACCACTCGCCGCTCACCACCCGGTGCCCGACCGCTGAGCTCCCCGGCCCCCGGTTGGCGGCGCCCCGACGCAGATCCGCTCGGCCTCTCGGCACCGGCGCGACGCCCCACCGGCCCCACCGTCGGAGGTTCGTGGCACCGCTGGACCAGGCTTCCAGCGCTGGCTGACGGCTTTGGGCCGCCCGCAGCGACACCGGGCATTGGTATTCATAACTTTTTCAGCTGAAATCATTCGGTGTTTTAAAATCTTGTTAGAATTTGTCATTTTTTTAATTTAAAAATTTAAATTGCTCAAACTTTGTCAAATGAAAAGAATGACCAAATTAATACAGTAACTTGATAGGGCATGATTTTAGAAAATTTTAGGAAAAAAATCATCACATTTAGAGTTAGTATCAGGGAGAAAGACTAGTTACAAATTTTACCCAGAAATTAAAAAGAAAAATCATAACTGTTTATGATGATTAATGATGAACAAGTGTGATTTGTAGGGGTGGCTGGTGATTGAGTCGCCCCTATAAATCGCAACACCGGGGGCGGCTGGTGAGTGAGCCGCCCCTACAAATCGACCTATTTGTTGGGGCGGTTTGTATCATCAGCCGCCCCTACTGTGCTATTTATAGAAGCGGCTGGTCTCGTGGGTCCCGAGTATGCCAACTGTAGGGGCGGCTCCATCACCAGCCGCCCTTAAAAAAAATTATCCCATTGCTACAAACGTTTTTTTAGTAGCGAACAATAATCCGGATTTGGAGTTCGTGAAACAAGTACCACACATGTTGCATTATTGTTATCCGCACAATGCAAGTATGCAACGTGATGACTTGACCAGGAGAAGAGCAACCACCAACTATAGGCATCCAGATGCAAGGCCTCACTCGAGCCCAGCGCCGCTGCATTGCATCCAGGACCAGGAGTTCCCCAGGGCATGCAATCTCTCTCTGACTTGGATCGCGGGAGGAGTAGACATGCATGCATGCATGGAAAAAATCATTGTATATGCCGTTTCCAGATTATCGATATCGACGTTTTCAGCCTCATGCAGACAAATGCTGCGGCACGAACTGTCACGCGCAACGACGACCTGCATTCTCTCTGTCTCTTTTTTTTTAAGGGGACGACTTGCATTCTTCAACCATATCAACCAAGGACGGAGTAGCTTTCCGTGGCATGTATATTGAGGTGGACCTGCTGGTCGAAGATCCGGGCACCCGGCCGGCAGCGGCAGCTAGTGCCGACATTGCAAGTGTGCGTAAACTTTATACCACCAAAGTTGCTTGGTCAAAACTCAAAAGCGCCCACAGTCGTCTGTAGTACTATAACCTATGACCGTACTAGTAGTATAGACCAAACAATGCGATTAAAGGAAACCTACAATAAGTCAACTGCCATTGGATATTGTGTCTGGATAGAGTTTATTTTCGATGTATAAACATGGTGTCGCTGTATATGAGACTCATTTCTTTTCCTCATAATCACATAGATGTTTACATATACTCTTTATATAAGCACACCCACACCCTACCATATGACATTGTGGCAGAACCACCCGAAATAACACACCTTTGGGGGCGCTCGTCTTCCACCAGACACTAAACACCCCAAAAGCAAGCTACATCGGACGGATTCCGTCGAGCACACCCTAAGAGAGAACTCGAATAATCCACGTTTTTCCTCCAGGATCCAATAATGAGAACGAGTTTTACAATACTTAGTCCATTTCATACGACCAGAGTTCTTAGAAATACATTATTACAGTACCAAGTTCATAGTACGGAATTTAAACTGCGGAATTACAATAAACATCTAACGGTAGAATACAAGGATCCGTCTGTGCCCACCAAAAGAATTCTCCACACAACAGCTACTCTTCAAGCTGCACCTGCAACAGGGTAAATAAACCCCGAGTACACAATGTACTCGCAAGACTTATCCGACTAGTGGGAATAATTTCCCGACTCCAAAAGATATGATAGGCTTATTGGTTTGTTGGGTTTCTTTTTGCGAAAAACAATACTAGTAGTGAATCCTTATGTATATTTCTCATTAGCAGTCATAATTAGTTCATTATCCAACCATTCTAGGTAAGCACATATTCTACTTTCAAGCAAGAGTTGAGCAAACAGATCTATTTCATCACCTTTAATTTTCCAGTTCTTACTACAGTGCTAGATTATAGACAAGTCGTACCGGATTACCCGGCGATTCGCGAACCAGTGAGCCCAACTGGGTACCTCAAAACACATGCCCCGCTTATACCCCAGGCACAAGCATGACCAACCCATCACTCTCCTGTCAAGGGGTCCAGGTTCCTATCCAAACTTGGACTCTAAGCCCCCACACCTGAGTCCCGGACTCAGTGTGGTGTTTAGACCTTCACCATCCCCGCCTCCAATCAGTCAGTCTAGAAAGAGTCGGAACCCACGACAAGAGAGCAATGAGCCTTCCCTGCTCCCATAAACAAGTATGTGCTCAGAATAACAAGTCAGTCACCTGACTAGAATCCAATGCAACACCCGGTCTTTAACCGACACGGACAGGAAAAACAGTGTAACCAAGCTATGCTCCGTTGGCCGCGGAACACAACCTCTTCCACCCACCAATACCCATACCATATCCTTGCCCGGTCTCTACTTTTCCTTTCATATTTTTATCATAAGAGTGATAATAATAATCACCTATTGTGAGTAATGGCAGGTTACTCACGCTACTGAAAATCCTAAGCATAGCAGCTACTCGACCTATGCTAGTAGAACTCATAGGTAGGTATATCTATGCATGTAGTTTCCATAAAATATGTGTAACATAAATGCACACACACACACACACACACACACACACACACACACATATATATATATATATATATATATATATATATATATATATATATATATATATATATATATATATATATATATATATATATCCCGTGATTATTCAAAATAAGGGTTATGCACTGGGGCTTGTCTGGGGCAGGCGTGGTGTCAGCAAAGTCAGCAGCTGGTGGCTCCGGGGCTCTCTCCTGGATGAGGATCTCCTCCTCGTATTCCTCGATTATCTCCTCGTACTCCGGCTCGCCCGCGGTCACGAACTCTACCAACTCGTTATCTACATGCATGAAATGATGATGCAACACTTAGTAATATGACAACAATGACTCTTAAAATAAGAATACGTCTACCAAGCTAACTCTAATGACTAAGATGCTAAGCTACCCATCCTTTCCACTAAACAGGTATGAAACATTCGAGTATTATCTTAACAATAAAAATGCAATTTCTTACTTTATTTATGATTTCATATATACTAAAACAAGGAGTACTTAACTACCCTATTTATCCATCTATTCTAAGGCTACAAAATTTATAGTAAGCACATAATAATACAATGAACCTATTGTAAAAATTTCATGGTCAAAACTATTACCAATTTGAGACAAAAGTTCCTTCAAATTGTAACCTAGTAATATTAAACACTCGCAATTGATTTAATAGCCGCTGGTATCAACAAATATATATATATATATATATATATATATATATATATATAAACTAAATACACTAGCAGATAGAGCACAATTTTAGGAACCAAACAAAATTACTTTCAGAATTTTTGGACACCTATGCGAATTGATATTGATTTTCAAAGTTCAGCTCAGAAATTAAAATATAAAGCTATTTCCAATTCCTTAAGAAAAAGAAAAAACGAATTCCACCTGCGGCCCATCACCGCGCGGCCCGAGGGGACGCGGCCCACGCGAGGCGGCCCACTACAGGGAGGCCCACGTGCGCTGCCAACTCCACAAAAACGCCTCCGCGCTAAGACCGAATCAACCCGCAGTCCACAGCACTATTTCTCGAGAGAGAGACTATGCAGATAGGACCCTACAATCTATCGCCTTCACCACGGCCAGGTCACTAGCCACCCCTGTGCGCGCTGGTGCGGCAGACGTAGCACTGGGCGACCATGCCGGCCAATCGAGACCTGCCCCGGCCTAGATAGCGGGCCGATCTGCACTTACAACCCTAGCACCTCCACTAGCCTAGGTTATAGGAGCAGCGGAACTCACGAAAGTGGTGACCACGGTATGCGTCCATGCGCGACAGCGACGCGACCATGCCGGCCACCCTAAGCCACCGCGGGGTGAACTAGCTAGCGCTACAGCATCACTATCTTACCCTAGTTGCGTCTGCGGTGGTGGTGCGATGGGTGGCTGCCCTCAGCCACGGTCGGTTCCGGCCTTAATGGCACGGCGGAGGGGGAACTTCCAAATTGGAGTTCGCCGTGGCTCAATTCAAAGCGGGGTGGGTACGGTTGGCACGCGGACGTCTAGGCGCATACACGGGCATGCGAAATTGAAGGCGAGCACCTATGCCCTGGCACACCATTGCCGTGACGCGACGGCGGAAACAGAGGCGGTCGACGCATAGAGGCGGGTAGGGGAGAAACAAAGAGCGGGAGGCGGTGACGACATGGCGGGTAGTTGGCGAGTGCACCTTGGCGTGATGTGGCTGGCGCAACTAGTGCGGCCCACGGCCGGTCCTAGCCGATGGCACACGGACAAGTTCGACGTGGCCCGCACGTCGTAGTGCCATAAATGGCATGGCGACGGTGGTCCGGCCCCGTGCGCACAACGCCCAGGAGGACCAGAGATGCAGCGCGGTACAGCGGCAGGCGAGAGCGGGATGGTGAGGCAACGACAGCGACAGCGGACGGTGGGGTAGTGAGTTGGCATGCAGCGTGGTGATAGGACGACGGCGGCGCAGAGGCACAGGCGGACACGACGGCAGCGTGCTGTGGCGCGGCACTGAGGTAGGGTAGCCGCGGGCCAGGGCTGTCGGCCACAGCGGCCAGCCGAGCGTGGCCAGGCATGCGTGCGCGCGGCGGCAGCGTCAACGCCGTGGCACAGGGGCGCAGTGACCAAGCCTACGCAAGGAAACCGATTGAGGCCGTGTCTTGCACGCTTTTTAAAGCGTTCAAAAAATCTAAAATGTTGATCCAATCCCCAAACCACCTTTGCTATGCCTTAGATGATATAATAAGCTACCAAAGCCAACTATAATACCACACCACTCCTTAACCCAATTTCTCTACAAAAATTACCAAACATAGCTTTGTCAATCTATTTTCAGACTTAAGAAATCGACAGTCTTGAGTTGGATTTGTTTCAAATTCGATTTCCAAGCTATTTGAAATGTTATCTATCATTACTATATTGTGAAAACAAAAGTTGCACTATCTTCTACAAAATGTGTGCTTCAAACTTTATTAAGGTGTCACATATATGTTTTATAGCACTTTTGCTTAATAAAAATTGGTTTTAAACCCTAAGTGATACAACATAACTATCAAATAAACATTCATTTTGCATTTCCGTTGATCATTTTGAGTTACGGAACTTGATCTACACTCTTTATTACATGCATTAACGCATAAACATGATGCTCATGACATGTTTTAGCAAATGGTTTATAGTGTAACACCGAGGGTGTGACAAATCTACCCCCCATAAATAAAATATCGTCCTGAGATTTCATGTACCTAGTGTGGGAATAGAGATAACAAATACATTTCGATGTAACAACTACCTCGGTGAACTAGAAAGAAGGTGGAGATAATGCTTCAAGATATAACTTTATTGCTCCCACGTCGCTTCGTCCTCTGAGTGATCTTGCCACTGAACTTTGTAGAACTTCACCACACTATTTCTCGTCACTCTTTCTTTTTCATCTAAGATGTTGACAGGATGCTCAATATACGACAAGTCAGGCTAGAGGGGAAGTCCTTCAATTTCCACAGCTTCGTCAGGGACCCGCAGACATTTCTTTAACTGGGAAACATGGAAGACATTATGTACTACCGATAAGTTATCCGGGAGCTGGATACGGTAGGCAGCAGAACCACACTGGGCCAAAACCTTGTAAGGTCCAACATAGCGAGGGGCTAGCTTCCCACAGACACCAAATCGATGTACACATCTCATGGGAGATACCTTGAGATACACGTGATCACCAACTTCAAATTGCAAGGGCCTTCTTCGCTTGTCCACATAAGTTTTCTGATGACTTTGAGCTACCTTCAAATGGCTCTGAATAATACTGACTTGTTCTCAAGCTTCTTTGATAAAATTAAGCCCAAAATATCCATGGTCACCTACTTCAACCCAGTTAAGTGGTGTTCTATATTTCCTTCCATACAAAGCTGCAATGGGTGCCATATGAATGGTTTCCTAATAGCTATTGTTTAAGAAAACTCAGCTAAGTTCAAGCATTCATCCCACTTTTTAGGAAAAGAAATGACACAAGCTCTTAATATATCCTCAAGTACCTAATTTACCCTTTCTGTCTGACCGTCAGTTTGCAGATGATAAGCTAAACTTCTGAGGAGACTAGTACCAAGACATTCCTAGAGTTGCTCCCAAAAATGAGAGATAAAGACTGACCCTCTATCAGAGACGATGGTAAAAGGAACTCCATGCAGGGTCACAACCCGATCAAAATACAACTTGTCATACTTCTTGGCTGAATATCTGGTATCCACCGGGAGAAAATGAGCGGATTTGGTAAGACGATCTACCATGACCCAAATAGAGTTATAGCCCTTGGACGTGCGGGATAAACCCACAATGAAATCCATGGAAATATCTTCCCATTTTCAAACAGGGATAGGCAAGGGCTGCAAAAATCCTGGTGTACGCATATGGTCTACCTTAACTCTACCACAAGTATCGCACTCTGTGACATACTTGGTGATATCCTACTTTATATTGGACCACCAATACAAGTGGCGCAAATCATGGTACATCTTGTTACTTCCTGTATGGATGGACAACTTGGAATGATGAGCTTCATCCAAAATATTTCTTTTAAGCTCCTCACTTGATGAAACAACCAATCTGTTCTTGAACCTCACTACACCTTGATCATCAATACCAAAATGAGGACCATGCCCTTCGGCAATTAACTTTTTGATATGCGGGATTTCTGAAACATCTTGCTTTTGCTCTATAATAATTTGCTCAAGTAAATCCGAGACTAGAGCAATATGGGCTAGAACCTCAGCATGGTTGAGAGACAAGGATGCTTCTTCGACTTGATACGACTTTCGGCTCAGAGCATCGGCTACCACATTATCCTTTCCAGGATGGTAATGAACCTCCAAATTATAATCCTTGATTAGCTCCAACTATCTCCGTTGCCTCATATTCAGCTTGGACTGAGTGAAAATATATTTGATGCTCTTGTTATCTGTAAAAATATGTATTTTATTTCCCAACAAATAACGCATCCAAATTTTTAGAGCGTGCACCACAGCAGCTAGCTCTAAATCATGGGTGGGATAATTCACCTCGTGCTTTTTCAGCTGGCGTAAAGCATAAGCTATCACCCGTCCATCCTGCATAAGCACGCATCCCAGTCCAATCCTTGAGGCATCACAATACACATCAAATGGCCTGTCAATATCTAGTTGGGCAAGAACAGGAGCAGTGGTAAGAAAATTCTTCAGAGCTTGGAAAGCTTCTTCACAAGCCGGACTCCATACAAACTTGACATCTTTCTGGAGCAACTTGGTCATCGACTGAGCTATTTTGGAGAAGTCAGGAATGAAGCACCGATAATAACCAACAAGACCTAGGAATTGATGGATCTGATGCACTGACTTTGAAGACTTCTGTGGGGGATAGACCCCCTATACCCTCATGGGTATACATGGGCCGCACCACCGGAGGTAGCCCGGCCCGCAAGATCAAGTTGTACATCGCAAGGCTACAAGCTGTACTAGATATTGTAATAGTACCAAATAGGATACTTTACTTGTAATCTTGTCTCTTCAGAGCATATAAGGAGAGACAAGGGTCCCCTAGAGGACAGGACCATGAGTATACATCTCAATACAATACATCAAAGACACAGGACGTAGGGTATTACGTCGATCAGACGGCCCGAACCTGTCTAAATCGCTGTCTCTGCGCCTTGTGTCACCATCTGGTTCCTGATTACACGCATCCTACCGATAATCTACCACCACGGGCACCCCCCTCGGTGGACTGCCGACCATATTTCGTCGACAGTGGCGCACCAGGTAGGGGTCCCCTTTAGGGGTCGTGCGCGCTGATCCATGGTGAACCAGATGGCATACCTCAAGACCAACGTCGTTTACGGCAACCCATCTTGCTGCGACGGCCTCCCTCAACGTCATCTCGACAATTCGCCGTGTTCACGACAGCGCCGTTCGTGGTAACTAAGGTTCCTCGTGATGGCATCTACCACCAGCCTAAATGATGGGAAGACGTCCCTTGGCGACTGGCGACGATGGATCAAAGCTCTGGTTCCCTGTACTTCCATCAAAAGCAAGACCAGGAGCGCCCTCGTGAAGACGGAGGACAAATTCACCTTGCCGTGTCTCCCCCGCAACCACACGTGTCGAGATCGGAATGTCCAAACCAACAGATGCGAGCCAGATCGGAAGTTTCACTTATTCCGGACTGCATCAAGGAGTCAACCAAACAGCACACGAATCGGTTACGTGCTTCCATCAGCAAATAAAGAAAGCACCACGACACAAGCAAGCTTGCTATTGGGAACTACGTACATCAATTCGAAGATACACGTACGCAGACGTCAACGGCAGCGTTAAGCGGCTCCTGCACAAGAATCCGAGTTCGAGTGGAACGTTGGTGTACCGGTCCGTTAGAAGCAAGGAAGGTCTCGGACGACGCCTCGTCTTGGTCGGACACGCCCGAGAGCTTCGCTCCCCACGCGGATTGACTCCGTCCAGGACTCCGCGCGCTCGTCCAACTGTGACTCAGCGCCCTCGTCCGACTACGACTCCAGGCACCTATCCGTGCGCTCGTCCGACCATGGCTCCATGCACCCGTCCGACTGCAGCGAGCCATCAAGCAAGCCACGCCGAGCCGCGGAGCGAGCTGCTGAGCGAGCCACGCCGAGCAGCGGAGCGAGCCGTTGAGCGAGCCACGCCGAGCTCCGACCACGTCGACCGCGACCACGTCGACCTCGTCCCGAGCAGCTCCGCCGAGCTCCGACCACGTCGATCAAAGACCACGCCAATCACGTCCCGAGCAGCTCCGCCGAGCTCCGACCACGTCGACCATGGACCACGTCGACCACGTCTTGAGCGGCTCTGCCGAGCTCCGACCACATCGATCACCAGACCACGTCGCAATAATGATCGCCGCGAAGATCGGCGCTACGACAACCGCGATCATCGTCGTGACGACAAGTCGGAAAGCTCGAGGACCGGACAACTTCATCGCCGTCTTGATGGATTTTTAGCAAAAGCAACAGTTTGTCATGTAGATCACCACGTCGACGGTGCCCTATCTCCGCGAGACGGCGAGATCCGATCTAAAGCGCAAGTATCGTAATCAGAGCACAAGTCGGACTACAACGCCGTCTCCATCTCCAACACAGCAGTCAAGGTTTCGTCGACTAAGACTTTCCTCTTATTACGAGCAAACAGGAAGCAAGCAGGGCCAATGCATATATGGATATATGCATGCATCGTATACGTGTATATGCATGTGAACGTCATGGCCATGCAAGCAAACAAGGAGCCACCGTGCTATGTTACAGAACCATGCAACCAAGGAAGCATATATGTGGTACAGGGCCGTGCATCAATGGAGTGCGTATACATGTATATGTCACCGTTTCTTGCATAGCATCTGATACTTCGTACAAGTCCAATATTAGATCGCTCTGTACAAACCATCGCATGGCAACAAGCCAGCGTGACGAAGGCGTGTCGTGGTCTATCAACAACGAACCAGGAGGCCTACGATCCAATCTGCAAGGCAATACGAGTTCATTATGGATAGTCATGATCTTTCAACTTGCATGCAAGCATGCACATACGTGGGCCACATCCGCATATATAGAACACAAGCTAAGTCTTATTCCTTTCTTCAAATTAATATTGTATTACAAGTTTATATATCTCTGCGCATCTATATGTTGGTTTATGGTTATCCACAGCTGCGACTAGGCTCGCGCTTCTAGCCAATTGGTCAGTCCAAAGGCGATCCGACGAGCCATCAGCGAGCTGTCCGAGTCGACGAACAAGCCACGTCGAGGCAACCAAGCCATCTAGCGAGCCACGTCGAGCCAAGCGAGCCACGTCGAGCCAAGCGAGCCGCTGACCGAGCCGCATCGAACCATGAACAAGCCATCCAAGCTGCGTTCATCTACTCGACCTCGTCCCGGGTTCGTCGACCACACCACGGACCACGTCAACCACGTCCCGAGCAGCTCCGCCGAGCTCCGACCACAGACCACGTCGACCACGTCCTAAGCGGCTCTGCCGAGCTCCGACCACATCGATCCCCAGACCACGTCGCGATGATGATCGCCGCGAAGAACGGCGCTACGACAACCGCGACCACCATCATGACGACAGGAATTTCGAAGTCTATTGTTATTCTAACTCAACCAGTCAAAACCGACCACCATTCCTTCCCGGGTTTTCGGAGCAGGCCCTGTCTCTGGTTCCTCCCAACGCGTGCATGGGATCTGCTCTCTACGCTACGGGTGATCGGCAGGTCCTCTCTGGTTTGACTTGTGTGCGTCTACGTGTGCACAGGCTACGCACCTCACACTCCGACCATAGGGCAAACCAGGGCCATACAAACCTTTCAGGATGACGTGTCGACTAAACTGGTACAACTAAACAGAACGCTAACATGTTCTCACTTAGTTACACCAACATGATATTCAAGCTTAAATATGTTTTCTACAAAACAAACAAGCTTATGCAGATATACAGTTACGTTATTACAAGCTTGCCTGAAAGGGTCCAAGTTTACAATAACACAACTAAATCTTCTTCCACAGCTATAGCCTATACTATTGGCTGGTCGGGTCACGCGGCACCTGCTGTTCGCCATGCCTGACATCGTGCTCGGGTCTCGGGGACTCTGGCATTGATCGAGCTGAAGAAGATGGCCCCGCCGATGCCTGGCTGGTCGAGACCGCAGGCTTCGCCGGTTGGCTTGAAGATGACGGCGCTCCCAGCTGACTCGTGGATGGCGTTCCTTGTACGGGTGCTGTCGCACCTCCACACAGACCTTGCTACAAGGCTCATACCTCGCCTTCTAGCAAGCTCAGGGACTACAACAACCGTCCGGCTACCTGCGACGGGACTTTGTCTCTCAAGCATCCAGCTCCGACTCGCCTGGATTTTGGCTGGGACCAACACCAGGAAGCAAGTCGGCGAGAAGCCAGGCGACCTCAGCTGCAGCAAATTTTATCAGATCCGGTCTTAAAACTAGCGACGAGATCGGAATCTATCCCACGTGCATCTTGTGTTGGCGAATACGAAGTCAAAGCTTCAGCCACGACATGCATCAACGACGAGACTTGAAAGCAGCTGCGTTATGACGTCAGGTCATGATCTACACCACCATGCAAGCTAATTATAGCTTCGATGCATGTCAGACAAGCAAGCAAGGTCACGCTCGATCAGGAGCCCACAGCCGCGATGCTCTCGCTCTCGCTCAACACTACGCCTCCGTCGGGTCACCTAGCTGTGCATGAGCGTGTGCAGCCCCATGGCAAGAAGGTCGTGTCCGAGGCCTACAGCGCCATTGTCGACATGGTAGCCCGGCTCGGGATTGCCGCTTAGCACTAGTTTTTGACATGCAAGCTATGCACATCCCCACTTGTCACGGGGTCAAAACCATGACGATCCGATCTACAGAAGCGTAAAGGCCATGAAGATTTGCATGTATTCATGCACGATGGAAAGATGTGGCCCAACAGATGGCTAGTTCGAATCGGCAAGCACCAACCGGGAACCGACGTGTAGGCTCCAGAAGCCAAACCAATCTGCTCTGGCTCGCTGGGAATTTCGCTGAGTTCAACTCCGAATCGTGAGATCGACGAAGCAAAAGGGAAGCCAATCGAGTAGGGCGAATAGCTCGGACACGTATCCGATCATGCCTCTAAAACAAGACGGGAAGGGGAGTATGTACTCAACTCGATCGGAAGCAGGGCTAAAGTCTGTCATCGTCCGACATCGTTTCAACCAGCAAACAAGGAAGAATATACATGCTGTACAGGACCATTCAGGCTAACCAGATTGAAGCAATGCATGCATATGCACGTATGTCATCCATGGAGCAATTCTCCAGCAGCTGATCGGAATCCAACTGCGCTCATCGTCGTTCTGCGTTATCATGCATTGATGGCACGCATGTGGTCGGCAAGCCTTAGCTCGTTTGTGAGAGCATCAAACTCGATGCCAAAGTGTAATTCGAACAAGCATGAGGATGACCACGCACGCTATGATGATTTGCATGTATTCATGCATGACGGGGAGCAAGGCATACATTGCAAGCTAACGAACAGACAACGTCGAAGGGGCATAGTGCCTCGACGACAAGTATGCAGAACGTCCACAGCTCATCTATGTCTTCGACCACGTCCTGGCTCCGCCGAGCTCCGACCACCAGGCCACGTCGAGCACGCCGAGCCGACTAGCGAGCCATGCCAAACGGCTCCGCCGAGCTCCGACCGTATCTTCCTTGCTCGCGGTGAATTATTGGAACTACAGGATCATGCAAGCTAATTAAACGTTGAGGCTTATATACATGTATACATGCAAGGATGCATCTATCAGGCATGCAAACATCTGCATGTACCTCTCCCCACGTGTGGACTTCATCAGGCTACTCCGTAATCTTCACGCAAGCAAGGAAGATCTCCGACCACGTCGACCACGTCCCAAGCAGCTCCGCCGAGCTCCAACCACGTCGACCGCGACCACGTCGACCACGTCCCGAGCAGCTCCGCCGAGCTCCGACCACCTCGACCACAGTCATGACGACAGGTCGAAAAGCTCGAGGACCGGACAACTTCATCGCCAACGACACATCAAGCCATCTCTCGAACATCGCAACACGTCGACTACACCTTCCGGTCGTCAATAAAGCTAAGTATTATTTTTAATTGAAAATTTCTTCGATCATCATACACCTCCGCCGACCATCCTTAGGGTGCGCTCCGCGTCGAATTTTCTCCATACATACAATCCAAAACATGTATAAGTTTTTACAACGGTTCGCCGATACGTTTTCCTTCCTGCTTGAGAATCCCAGAGCCGGCACTGTCTCCGGCTCCACCCCACGCGTGCATGAGAGTCCGCCCTCTGCGCTACGGGTAGTCGGCAGTCGCTCCCTGGTAACACTGGCACTCTACGCGCGGCAGCGTTCCGTACCTCGCGCTACGAGATGTTGGTTAGCCCAGGGCTGGCGCATTCTCCAGGACAGGTTAATACATCGCGCTACGCCGCTACATAACAAAAGTGCTAAAAGCAGCTAATGTTATTTTTCGAATATTACACCAAGTATAATTCATCGCCAACCGAACACCAAGTGTTTACTTCACCTCCTACAGAAAGATCAATATATTTCGTACATCATCATGTACTACCGCTCTCCGTGTTTATTTTTCAGGAACATAGTTCGGTCAACGAGCTCATGCTTCGGGGCTCACCAAGACCACTACGGTGCTCGGGGACTTCGTCGCTCGCTTCTCACGCTCGGGGACTGCCTCGATCACTCTCCGACCACGGCTCGGGGACTTCGTCGCTCGCTCCTCGACCTGTGCTCGGGGACTGCCTCGATCACTCTCCGACCACGGCTCGGGGACTTCGTCGCTCGCTCCTCGACCTGTGCTCGGGGACTGCCTCGATCACTCTCCGACCACGGCTCGGGGACTTCGTCGCTCGCTCCTCGACCTATGCTCGGGGACTGCCTCAATCACTCTCCGACCACGGCTCGGGGACTTCGTCGCTCGCTCCTCGACCTATGCTCGGGGACTGCGTCGACCGCTCTCCGACCACGGCTCGGGGACTTCGTCGCTCGCTCCTCGACCTGTGTTCGGGGACTGCCTCAATCACTCTCCGACCACGGCTCGGGGACTTCGTCGCTCGCTCCTCGACCTATGCTCGGGGACTGCGTCGACCGCTCTCCGACCACGGCTCGGGGACTTCGTCGCTCGCTCCTCGACCTGTGCTCGGGGACTGCCTCGACCACTCTCCGACCACGGCTCGGGGACTTTGCGTCTCGACTACATGCGACTGGTGACTCGCATACAGTTGGGATATTTTTTCTCACTTAGACCTTGCTACAAGGTTCATACCTCACCTTCCAGCAAGCTCGGGGACTACATCGGTACGATGCACCTGCCGGTGCATCTCGTATCGCCTGAACGACGATTGGGTTCTCAACTTAACTGGGAATTCTTTTTAGACCCTGGCACCACGTGACTACGTCACCTACTACCAGGCTCGGGGACTAAGTGGGCACACTTCACCTTGCGGTGAATGTGCTCGATCTGATGATCAAAGACGCTACGCTTCAAGACGCACTTACATTTCTTTTCAGAAATACAAGTGGGCACACTTTGGGGGAAATATTTTTCAAATTTTATCTTGAGCCCCTTACATCCTTCTGGCAAGCTCAAGACGGCGCTACTCGAAGGATACAAGGCGCTCGGGGACTAGCTGTGGGGGATAGACCCCCTATACCCTCATGGGTATACATGGGCCGCACCACCGGAGGTAGCCCGGCCCGCAAGATCAAGTTGTACATCGCAAGGCTACAAGCTGTACTAGATATTGTAATAGTACCAAATAGGATACTTTACTTGTAATCTTGTCTCTTCAGAGCATATAAGGAGAGACAAGGGTCCCCTAGAGGACAGGACCATGAGTATACATCTCAATACAATACATCAAAGACACAGGACGTAGGGTATTACGTCGATCAGACGGCCCGAACCTGTCTAAATCGCTGTCTCTGCGCCTTGTGTCACCATCTGGTTCCTGATTACACGCATCCTACCGATAATCTACCACCACGGGCACCCCCCTCGGTGGACTGCCGACCATATTTCGTCGACAACTTCCAATGTAATACATCCTGCACCTTGCTTAGGTCCACAAATATACCTTCAGGTGTCAGAACATGTCCCAAAAACTGCACTCGATCTAACCAAAACTTGCACTTGCTAAATTTGGCATACAACTTATGTTTCCTTAATCGAGTCAGTACTATCCGAAGATGTTGGGCATGCTCTTCCTTGTTCTTGGAATATATCAAAATATCATCAATGAACACCACTACAAACTTATTTAACTCCGGTATAAAGACTGAATTCATGAGATACGTGAAGAATGCAGGAGCATTGGTAATACCAAAAGACATGACTAGGTATTCATACAACCCATACCTAGTAGAGAAAGCTGTCTTTGGTATATCTTATGGTCAGATCTTAATTTGATGATACCCAGAAAGAAGATCAATCTTTGAAAATACTTTGGCACCAGGCAACTGATCGAACAAAGTATCAATACGAGGTAAAGGATACTTGTTCTTAATAGTTACCGCATTGAGAGGGCGGTAATCCACACACATCCAAAGAGTGACATCCTTCTTCACAAAAATGGCTGGACAACCCCATAGTGAAGAACTAGGACGGATAAATCCCTTCTCCAATAATTTCTCTAACCGCTTCTTCATTTCTGCTAATTTTTTAGAAGCCATGCGGTAGGGACGCCGGGAAATAGGAGCAGTGCTAGGTTCTAAGTCAATAAAAAACTCCACATTTCTATCCGGGGGCAACCCAGATAGATCTTCAGAAAAGACATCCGGAAACTCACAGACCACGGGAATAGAGGCAAGATCAGGAGAAGCTTCAACATGAGCAGCAACTGGTAAGGCTGGATCTGAGGGCATAAGAAGAGACATCCTATCCTCAGAAGAAGGAAGCCGTAACTCAACAACTCTCTACTTAAGATCCAAGACTACCCCATATACTCGCAACCAGTTCATGCCTAGAATTGCATCAATGCCTTGCCCGGGCAGCACCATGAACTAGAGGCGGTAAGTGTGAGTGGCTAGCACTAATCTGACTGTGCCCGTCCAAGTATTAACACACAAATATGCACCCAGAGTATTGGTTCTATAGGAAATAGGTATAGCCATAAGAGATATATTGTGCCTTTGTGCAAACCCCATGCTCATGAATGAATGTGATGCACTAGAATCAAACAACACATATGCTGGATGGAAATCAATGGTAAACATACCAGCCATCACCGGTTCATTATGCAAGATTTCCTCAGCCTCAGTGAAATTAACTTGCCCAGAGTGGCTTACTGGCACCTTCATCTTGATAATTATCCGCTTGATCATATGGGAGTTAGCTGAGGGCTGAGCAGACTATGCAGGCTGATTCTATGGACACTCTCGAGCATAGTGGCCTTCCTTGCCACACTTGAAACAAAGCACTAGGCTTGTTCCCCTATCCCTGACGAGGTGGGACCAGCTGTCCCTAGGGCTGTTGCTATTGTTGCACCTGCTGAGTAGGTGCACGGTACTAGGTGGAAGGTTCCTGGTAGGTCTGCTGAGGCTATCGGAACGAATGCCCACCCAAAGACTGATAGGGCACCCGCCTGACAACCTATACATTCTGAGCCTAGGGATGACTAGAAGACCTAGTAATCACCCGCTTGCACTTACACTCAGCCTGAGAGTCACACTGGAGTCCTCCCATGGCAATAGCAGCATTCATCATAGCACCAAAGGATTAATAGTTTCCTGTGTACAGCTCCTTCTGCAGACTGCAAGAGAGGCCACGATAGAAACATTCTCTCTTCTTCTCATCAGTATCAACGTGAGTCCTAGCATACTATGACAGATGGTGAACTTGTTTAATAGTCCATCATAGACATGCTCCCTTGCCTTAGGTCTAGAAACTCCATCAACTTCCTGTTCAGAACACCAGCATGAATGTAATACTCTCTGAAAGCAGCAGTAAACTCCTACCAAGTCATACGGTGGTCCACCGACTGCATTGCATTGAACGTGTCCCACCATGCACTAGCAGAACCCAATAGCTGCTGTGCTACAAAGCACACCTTTTGCTCCTCAGTTACAGTGAGTAGCAGAAACTTCTGCTCTAGAATACAAAGCCAATGCTCCGCATCTAAAGGCTCAGCAGTCGGCGTGAACATGGGTGGGTGCGTCATCAAGAAATCCTAGTAAGAACAGGGCCTCTCAGGACCATGGGCACCACCCCCATTCCCACCATTGCCTCCATGGCCTCCATGGGCGAAGCCACCGATAGCCTATGCTAACAGCTCCATGGCACAGGTTGACTCGCGACGAGCAGCCAACATTTCCGCCATCATCTCTGCATAAGTCATCCGAGGCGGCGGTGGCAAAGGAGGAGGAGCTAGAAGTGGGGCTTTGTGGCTCGTCCCATTGGTGTTGCTAATGCCCTCACCGCGAACGTTATCGCTCGGGTCCGCACCAGCGCTGGTACTCCCGCGACCAGACCTCAGGTTCATCTATAAACAGATAAGAACCAACCATTAGGGACAACCCTCTAGATTGGGAACATGAGACTAGAGAAATAATAAGATTTTTATTAAAGCATTCTTTTAGGTTATCATATCAATTCACTAATCCAATTTATACATGTAGGGGGGAGTTTAAGCAAGATTCTCCTTTCATGATGCATGCATCGACCTACCCGTTCACTCAAGCCAGAATATAGCGGCATTCGGACAAATTTTCGGCACCTCGCACACTCACTTTCCATACACTAAACAATTTTTACGCAGTGTAAGTTAGTGTACCTGTAGAAACTTGATTAGATAAAACCCATGCCGCTATCCTAATAGACCATATTACAAGGGCTTATACTTATTTACATAATTTTGTTGCATCCTACTTTTCGCAGAACTTTTGTTGGTCAATTTTTAGGTTTTGGAAAAGAGTTATGAAACTCGTAAACTCATTATTGGATCTAGTACCACCTGTGGCCGAACCACCCAAAATAACACACCTTCGGAGGCGCTCGTCTTCCACCAGACACTAAGCACCCCGAAAGCAAGCTTCATCGGACGGATTCCATTGAGCACACCCCAAGGGAGAACTCGAATAATCCACATTTTTCCTCCAGGATCCAATAATGAGAACGAGTTTTACAATACTTAGTCCATTTCATACAACCAAAGTTCTTAGAAATACATTATTACAGTACCAAGTTCAGAGTACGGAATTTAAACAGCGGAATTACAATAAACATCTAACGGTAGAATACAAGGATCCGTCTGTGCCCACCAGAAGAATCCTCCACACAACAGCTACTCTTCAAGCTGCACCTACAACAGGGTAAATAAACCCTGAGTACGCAATGTACTCACAAGACTTATTCGACTAGTGGGAATAATTTCCTGACTCTAAAGGATATGATAGGCTTATTGGTTTGTTGGGTTTGTTTTTACGGAAAGCAATACTAGTAGTGAATCCTTATGTATATTTCTTATTAGCAGTCATGATTAGTTAATTATCCAACCATTCTAGGTAAGCACATGTTCTACTTTCAACCAAGAGTTGAGCAAACAGATCCATTTCATCACCTTTCATTTTCCAATTCTTACTACGGTGCTAGATTATAGACAAGTCGTATCGGATTACCTGGCGATTCACAAACCAATGAGCCCAGCTGGGTACCCCAAAACACACGCCGCGCTTATACCCCAGGCACAAGTAGGACCAACCCATCACTCTCCTGTCAAGGGGTCCAGGTCCCCGTCCAAACTTAGACTCCAAGGCCCCACACCTGAGTCCCGGACTTAGTGTGGTGCTTAGACCTCCACCATCTCTGGCTCCAATCAGTCGGTCCAGAAAGAGCCGGAACCTACGATAAGAGAGCAATGAGCCTTCCCTGCTCCCATAAACAAGTATGTGCTCAGGATAATAAGTCTGTGACCTGACTAGAATCCAATGCAATGGCCGGTCCTTAACCGACACGGATAGAGAAAACAATGTAACCAAGTTATGCCCCGTTGGCCGTGGGACACAACCTCTTACACCCACCAATACCCATACCATATCCCTGTCCGGTCTCTATTTTTCCTTTCACCTTTTTATCATAAGAGTGATAATAATAATCACCTATTGTGAGTAACGGTAGGTTACTCACGCTACCAAAAATCCTAAGCATAGCAGTTACTCGACCTATGCTAGTAGGACTCATAGGTAGGTATATCTATGCATGTAGTTTCTATAAATTGCCTGTAACGTAAATGCACATCACACACACACACACACACACACACACACACACACATATATATATATATATATGTATATATATATATATATATATATATATATCCAGTGATTATGCAAAATAAGGGTTATGCACCAGGGCTTGCCTGGGGCAGGCGTGGTGTTAGCAACTGGTAGCTCTAGGGCTCCCTTCTGGATGAGGATCTCCTCTTCGTACTCCTCGATTATCTCCTCATACTCCGGCTCGCACGTGGTCACGAACTCTACCAACTCGTTATCTACATGCATGAAATGTTGATGCAACACTTAGTAATATGACAACAGCGACTCTTAAAATAAGAATACATCTACCAAGCTAACTCTAATGACTAAGATGCTAAGCTAACCATCCTTTCCACTAAACAGGTATGAAACATTCGAGTATTATCTTAGCAATCAAAAATGCATTTCTTACTTTATTTATGATTTCATATATACTAAAATAAGGAGTACTTAACTACCCTATTTATCTACCTATTCTAAGGCTACAAAAATTATAGTGAGCACATAATAATACAATGAACCTACTGTAAAAATTTCATGGTCAAAGCTATTACCAATATACCACAAAAATTCCTTCAAATTGTAACATAATAATATTAAACACTCGCAATTGATTTAATAGCCGCTGGTATCAACAAATATATATATATATATATATATATATATATATGAACTAAATACACTAGCAGATATAGCATAATTTTAGAAACCTAACAAAATTGGTTTCACAATTTTTGGACACCTATGCGAATTGATATTGATTTTCAAAGTTCAGCTCAGAAATTAAAATATAAAGCTATTTTCAATTCCTTAAGAAAAAAGGAAAAATGAATTCCACCTGCGGCCCATCACCGCGCAACCCAAGCGGATGCAGCCCTCGCGAGGTGGCCCACAACGGGGAGGCCCGCGTGCACTGCCAACTTCGCAAAACGCCCCCGCGCTAAGACCAAATCAACCTGCAGTCCACAACACTATTTCTCGAGAGAGAGAGACTATGCGGATAGGATCCTGCAATCTATCACCTTCACCACGGCTAGGTCCCTGACTACCCCTGCGCGTGTTGGCGCAGCGGACGCAGCACTGGACGACCACGCTGACCAACCGAGACCTGCCCCGGCCTAGATAGCAGGCCGATCTGCACCTACAACCCTAGCGCCTCCACTAGCCTAGGTTACAGGAGCGACGAAACTCATGAAAGTGGTGACCACGGCATGTGTCCATGCGCGACAGCGGTGCGTCCATGTCGGCCACCCTAAGCCACCGCGGGGTGAACTAGCTAGCGTTGTAGCATCACTATCTTACCCTAGTTGCAGTTGCGATGGTGGTTTGGCCGAAGGTTCCCCGAATAGGGCTGGCCACGTGCGTGTGGTGGGATGCGGTGACGCTCCGAGATGGCGTAGCCATGTCAGTGGCTACGGTGAAGCGGAAGAGGTGCAAGTGAGGTGCGCAGGGTGAAGTGGAGGTGGAGGCGGAGCTCATGGTGAAGATGGATTGACGAGGGGTGGTGCGGCGGGTGGCTGCCCTCAGCCACGGCCGGTTCTGGCCTTAATGGCATGGCGGAGGGGGAACTTCAAAATTGGAGTTCGTCGTGGCTCAATTCAAAGTGGGGTGGGTACGGTTGGCACACGAATGTCCAGGCGCATACACGGGCACGCAAAATTGAAGGCGAGCGCCTGCACCCTGGCACAACGTGGCCGTGACGTGATGGCAAAAACAGAGGTGGGCAGGGGAGAAACAAAGGACGGGAGGCGGTGACGAAGTCATGGGTAGCTGGCGAGTGCACCTTCGCGTGATGCGGCTAGCTCAACCAGTGTGGTCCACGGTCGGCGCTAGCCGATGGCACACGCACGAGGTCGACATGGCCCACACGTCGCAATGCCATAAATGGCATGGCGACGGCGGTCTGGCACCGCGCGCACAGCGCCCAAGTGGAGCAGAGATGCAGTGCGGTGCAGCTGCAGGCGAGAGCGGGATGGTGACGTGATGGCAGCGGCAGTGGGCGGTGGGGCAGCGAGTTGGCGTGCAACGCGGTGACGGGACGGCGGCGGCGTAGAGGCACAGGCGGACGCGACGGCAGCGTGCTGTGGCGCGACACTAAGGCGGGGCAGCCGCGCGCCAGGGCTATCAGCCATAGCAGCCAGCCAAGCGCGGCCAGGCGTGCGTGCGCACGGCAGCAGCGTCAACGCTGTGGCACAGGGGCGCGGTGACTGCGCCTACGCGAGGAAACCGACCGAGGCTGTGCCCTGCACGCTTTTTAAAAGCATTCAAAAAATCTAAACCGTTGATCCAATCCCCAAACCACCTTTGCTATGCCTTAGAGGATATAATAAGCTACCAAAACCAACTATAATACCACACCACTCGTTAACCAAATTTCTCAACAAAAATTACCAAATATAGCTTTGTCAATATATTTTCAGACTTAAGAAATCAACTAAGTCTTGAGTTGGATTTGTTTCAAATTCGATTTCCAAGCTATTTGAAATGTTATCTATCATTACTATATTGTGAAAACAAAAGTTGTACTATCTTCTACAAAATGTGTGCTTCAAACTTTATTAAGGTGTCACATATATTTTTTATAGCACTTTTGCTTAATAAAAATTGGTTTTAAACCCTAAGTGATACAACATAACTATCAAATAAACTTTCGTTTCGCATTTCCGTTGATCGTTTTGAGTTATGGAACTTGATCTACACTCTTTATTATATGCATTAACACATAAACATGATGCTCATGACATGTTTTACAAATGGTTTACAGTGTAACACCGAGGGTGTTACAGACATGAGTGCATTTGAACTCATAGATATCGAGATTGATGGATTCATCAAATATACGCCTCAGCATTGATGGACACACCACCTACGATGCATTTAAAGAATGATGGTTGTAGATGCAAGTATCCATGCTAAGTTAAAAGCTCAAATATGGATAAACCAGTTCCACCACAAGAAATCTAACCAATTAAAGCATGCTTAATTCATATCTAAAATACTTTAATTTATGATGTACTTTGCCATCTTATTGGGGCCAAGTGCTAATAGATCAACTCTCTCAAAACTCGTATATTTAGCTAAAATTTCACAGCTGTATAAATAGGTTTTTTTTGAATTGTTGTGCAGACATCCATAATCGTGTAAACTGGTTGCATTTTTTTTGAAAGAATGAGACAGGAGAACTGGTGATTATATAAAAATAAGAAACCCAAATTGGACACTACAAAAGCAACAAAGACACCCCAAAAGGGCTTCGCAACAACAAAAAATGATTTTATTTGAATTATGTGCAAACCTCGTTTATGCCCATGTCGTCTTTTTTCATTTGTTTGACTACTCTCTTTTTTATAAATATTTTGTACTAATAGACATATATATAAGGCGCACTTTAAGAACTTTTGGTGATACATCTAGTGGTATTTGCTTTACTTTAGGTAACTGAATAAATATTGTTGGTTAAAGTATGAGTAAAATGTTAATGGTGTCCTGCCTTTAAGATGAACGGAAAATTTAGCTCGAGTTTGAGGACCGAGATCAATTTATGTCATTTGGGTGATGCACTTTGTGTATTACTCTCTTCGTGCATAAAAGGATGCAACGACTATGGTGTTTATGTAAGTTAACTACCTTAACTTTGATCAAATCTATAGTGAATGGTATTAACCTTTATGTCTCAAACTAGTTTAACTACGGAAATATATTTCATAATTAATTTAATGATACTTATCTTGTATCATAAATGTTAATGTTTTTTGTATAATGGTCAAATTTTAAATTGTTTGACTCCTCAAAAAATAAGAATTGCATCCTTTTGTGGACGGAGAGAGAGAGAGAGTACAAACTAGATTTTTTAGGGGGGTTGGCTGGGGGAGAGCTATTTTATAAAGTGAAATCGGTTGGGCCAGACCGGGCTAGGCTCATATATACGACCGGGCCTACCAATCGAACAAAGTGTTTGTAAGGTGTTTGGTTTGAGAAATCAAACCACTCTAGATGAGATGGTGCATTATGAATCCATTCCTCAGATTTTTGGTGGAATGATCGACTTCGTTCCTCACACTAGTACTAATTATTGGCTTGTGAGAAATGAGGTGTTGATGCATCAATGTATTTCATTCCACAAACAAAAAATTGTGAGGAGTGAGAAGATAATGGAGTAACTCATTCCACAAACCAAACACCCTATTGCTTGATTGGTGATGACAAGTCTTGCCAAATGCCAAGCACTGATAGCATTTGGAACTAGTCATGAGCCATGAATGAGCAAACTATATGAAGATATGGTCACGATCTCCTATTATTGGTCACACAGGTGGCAAGAAGGTTGGGCGCCCATGCCATGCTTTTGGAGATCCGTAATCAACAGGTGGCAATATGATGATATCTTTTTTAGATATAAATACCATATCGGCACATTGTTGCGCCATGGTCTTCGTTTGGATCATGATGTGCGGCTTTAATCGCAATAAATCAAGCTCTTTCAAAAGTCGGAAACTCACTAAGCCTGAAGTATATTTAGCTAGAATTTCATAACCGATTAAATTGATTTCATTTGAATTCATATTTGTTACAGAGAACGAATTGAACTTGAGTTAGGCGATCCTTTCCTTCTGAGGGCCGAGGTCAACTTATGTGGCTTAAACTTTGAAGTGATAAACCAAACATCATGAACTCAATAAAACAAAATTCTAAGAGGTTCTATGCACGGGCAATTGGAGTAAATTAAAATATGCAAAATATATTTTGTTCCATTCCTTCCTAGAGCTTCACGTTCCAGTTTTAGTTCAACGCAGACTTTTCAAGCTAGTTAGTAAAAAAAAAAAGAGGCGAGATATTTAAGAGAGAAGAAATTAAATTAAATGGGCTGGGTTGGGTTGAGGCTATATATATACTGTATGCCTTTTCAAGGGGTCAACTTTTAGGGCAGAATTATGTTGCATCTTATAGTTATTGACCAGCTCGGCTTATCAACTCTCTCTCTCTCTCTCTCTGACTAATATAACTAGCATATGTTACGTGTTAGTACGTTGCAACGGAACATACATCTTGTTGTATGGTCATCTGAACGATTTGTGGCTCTGAGATTCTTTTAACGATTGTCCCTGTTTCAATGTATATCGAAATCGAACTCCGTACCACCACCGCTGCATGCTAACTCGTATGAGCACGAGTCATAAGTCTAAGTCACATACGGGATAAGGAGAACGTAAGGACACTCTCACAGACAAAAAGATCACTTCTCTCTTTAGTATTAGATATTGAAATTTGGTATAGATATAGATTGAGGCTGGCCCACTAAGGTCTAGATCATTGGCAAGAAGTGCTATACATTTCTTTGGTCAAGAGTAAGATTGTGCTCAAACTTGGAATTAATGTGCTCATACGACCCGATTGGGCTTCTGCTAAAGATGAAAACCCTCCAGAATGTTAACTTGTGCACGTGGAATACCATTTGAATCCATGAGAGTTATTATCTGGCTAGGGCCGACGATGAGCGACCAACTTCGTGTCTTGATAAGGAAATTCAAGTACCGGATGTCTTCTCAGCAAGGGAAGAAGAAAGCCATCTTGAATAGTGCTTTCTATCCGTGTCCACTCACAAAGTCACAATCACACAACCCAGCTGTTGCCTGTTGCCTGTTGCCTGTTGCATGCAAGCGTTCGCTCAGTGGTGGAATTCGTAATGATCATTGATCAGATATCTCCCCGCACAGGGCTGGCCCGCCGCTGCGCGCACGGCGGCCACATAGCGAGCGCCGAGCCGCCGGCTGATCAGACGCAGAGACGCCATTGCCGCTGGCCGCCGCGGGGGTGACTTGGGCGCTGCCACGCACGGCGATATTCCTGATTGTGGGCTAGTAGTTTATTATTGGGCGGCTGGACACGCGCGACGTCGCAAAGGGCTGCCTCCGTGCCGTGCGCGTGCTTTTCGGTGCTCCCTGGATGATTACTCACTACCTAAATCCTGACTGTCGGTTAAAAATCCCCTTCGCTGTCGGATTTTAAATCGACAATAGTATATTGACAGTGGTGTAGGATAGGATCCGACAGTGACGTGATTTATAGGAAAGCCAAAAAAATCATTGAAAACATAGGGAATTTTTTTAAAATATCGGGAGAGGCACCACTGGACAGCCACACGGTCGCGCGACGCAAGTCACGAGTCAAGCGATTTTTTTTTTCTGAAAATCGCGTGCTTCGCGGCCACAAGCGTTCGAACCCTGTCGTCCTGCTTTGCGTCTTCAGCCCCTAACCACTCCACCTGCAAGCTGTTTGTGTTCAAACGATATTTTCGTCCTTGCCATTTTATGTTCATCTAATTTTGAAATGAATATTTGGGACCGTAACGAATTTAAATGAAAAAGTTGTCAACTATAAAGTTTTATAACTTTTCGAGATCTAGAACATTCATTTTGGTAGTTTCTCCATCCGACGTCGTTTACAAAATTTAAATTTCAAATTTAAGAAATTCAAACGTAGTTTTTTATGACAAGATAATTTCAAATCAAAAAGTTATCAACTACAAAGTTTCATAACTTTTTGAGATCTACAAATTTCGTTTTTGCTGTTTGTCCATCCGAGATCGTTTAAAAAAATTCAAATTTCATTTTTTTTAAATTCAAACGTAGTTTTCCTTGAGGAGATAGTTTCAAATCAAAAAGTTGTCAACTACAAAGTTTCATAACTTTTTAGGATCTACAACTTTAATTTTGGTAGTTTATCCATCCAAGATCGTTTACAAAATTTAAATTTCAAATTTTAGAAATTCAAACATTATTTTCCTTCACAAGATGATTTGAAATCAAAAAGTTGTCAACTACAGAGTTTTATAACTTTTCCGAGATCTACAACTTTTATTTTGGTCATTTGATCATTTATTCATCCGACATAGTGGCAGTAGCAGTGTTCACAAATGTTATATATCTCTCTTATTGTTTATGAAACTATAAGAGATATATATAAATTTTGTGGACAATGTTATTACTACTTTATCGGATGAAGAAATGACCAAAGTAAAAATTGTAGATCTTGGTAAGTTCTACAACTTCTATGTTCATGATTTTTTTAGCTGAAATCATTTAGTGTTCCAAAATGACGTTTGAAGTTGTCATTTTTTTAAATCCAAAATTCAAATAGATAAAACACAGTCACATAAAAAGATAGATAAAATAATAGCAGTAAGAACACAATAAATTGATAGAACATGATTTTAGAAATTTTTAGAAAAAAAATTCATCAAATTTGAAGTTAGTACGATGGAGAAAGACTAGTTACAAGTTTTAGCCAAAGATTAAAAAGAGAAAGAGTTCTTAAATAATTTCAAATTTTAATTTTAAGCAGTAAACGATCTCAAATGAAAAAGTTTTCAACTACAAAGTTGCATAACTTTTCGAGATCTACAACTTTTGTTTTGGACGTTTATCCATCTAAGGCCGTTTGAAAATTTTAATTTTAAATTTTAGAAATCAAACGTAATTTTCGTTAGATAGATTATTTCAAATGAAAATATTTGGATATCCAAACAATCTCAAATTAAAAAAGTTTGAACCTCAAAGTTGTAGATCCCGTCGAGTACTACGACTTTGATATAAAGTTCATCTTCATCGGATATCATATGAGAAACTTATGAAGTTTTCTTCCAACGTATCACTGTCGGTTCAAGCCACGAACCGACCGTGATAGTAACAGTGTTGGTTCTTGGCTAAAACCGACAGTGATATGAACCGACAGTGAATACCCGAATATCAGTGCCTATCACTGCCGGCTTTAACAAAGTTTTTTAAAATTCGGCAGTGATAAGGCCGACAGTGATATCCAATTCTGTAGCGTGACTTGCCCAAACTGGCAACTAGCAAATCCGTTGGGCACTCGACTCGATCGAGCTGCAACGTGCCGGAGCGGCAAAGCCCAAAATGGAGGGTCCACCGCATGCTCCGGATCATCATCATCTGCTGGGACGCCATGCAATGCAGAGTTACAGACATGCATGCAGTGGATTGTGGACCGGGCCGGATGAACTCACCCGAAGCGTAGATGCACGTACCTGCCGTGTGCGGTGTGCCGATCGACCGACCATCCGAGTGCGGACGCTCACGTGTGTGTGCGCACGCGCATGGCTGCAGTGGCTTGCGGCGCTGCGCAGCCCGCTCGTCCCGGCGCCGCAACGCCTTCCGCGGCTCGGTCCCTACCGCGCGCGGCCGGTGGGCTACACAACACATACCCCGGCCCCTACCCCTACCCCCGCGACAAGCGATGAGAGGGAGAGCACGCAATGGCCGGCTCCGGGGACCGATACGTCCGCACCGATCCAAACTCGACCGTCAAACGCTCGCTCGGTCGAGATGGCGGGCAAGTACCATGCACGAGGGCATGCATCCATGTGGATTCCTGGCTCGTCCCAGACAAACACCCACCGCGCAGAGAGCGCATGCGGCGCCATCTTTCTCGTAGTTGCATTCTCCCAGCATCGAAGACGGGTGCGTGCAGCGCAGCACACAGGTGTCCGTATGTGGTGGCAGTGGCGAAGCTAGAGCTCCAACGAGGGGGGTGCATAAAGGGTTTAGAAATTTAACGGAATTTCGTTGATTTTTGTTTCTATTTGTGAACTCCGGTAAATTTACATACAAGTAATGGCGATTTCATTCGGACAATATTTGTTGAACTTTCTAAAATTCTAGCCAAAATTTTATACCTTTTTATCGAAGTTTTAAGGATTTCTTGATTTTCTGCCCTATCGGTCCCCTCCAGTTTGTGTCTCAACCGGTAAGTCAAACCCTGAGTGCAACACTTCAGTTCTATCTAGACCCTATTTGGCATGGCTCTAAACAGTTGTGGTCCCTTGCTTAATTGCGCAGATGAGCTAGAGCCGATGAAGCTAAAAATAACCAGCTCCTAGTTCATTTATCTAATTATATTTCTACAATATCGATCTGACAATATACTAGTAACCCAAATGACATATTACTATGGTCAACTAATTTTAAATACTAAACTCTTATAGAATCTTATATGTTCTGTTCGCTTGGTTGATAAGTCATGGTTGAAAGTACTATTGACTGATTTGTTGTGAGAGAAAAATATTATTCGTTGGCTAAAAAAGTATGACTTATAAGCCAAACAAACAGGATGATAGTTTGACAAATGAATCCTATCTCCTAATTACAAATACAAAATAATAAAAATGAGTCTCATTTACTTATGTAATATGTAATTGGTATCCGGCCTATCTTTGTCTCAACTGAAAAAAAAATCTCCCAATACAAACGTGTACACCTATTCATATATTTCATATCTATTCCTATAACTGAGCCAATCAGCAAGCGATCAGTTATTGTAAACTTATATGCCGTGGCTTTGGATTGGCATTGGTCTACTAGAACTCTTTCACGCTTCCAGTATTCCACATTAGGCAGTGGGGGTGCATGAACCTTGGCTGAGGAGGGTGCACGTGTGGTAATTTGGGATTGTTGGCACTTAATTTTGTTTTTGCCGTGGGTGCATTGGCACCCCCACAGCATAGGCAGCTTCGCCCCTATGTGGTGGCGAGGAGCCGGCCGGAGGCGGCATTGCTTGACCAGCCCGGCCGCGGATTGGTCAGGTTGCTCGGAGCGCGAGGGCGGCGGTCGGCGGCCGGCGGCCGGCGTTCGAAAAAAAACGGCTCGTCCATGATGAGGCTATGACCGGCGCGGTTGATTGGTTTCCGCAGGGCAACAAGGGGGCGACCGCGCCGCGGTCTGGGCTTGACGCCAGATTTAGATCGCACGTAAAGTGGCCGCGCGTGGTCCGGTCCGCGGGGGCGGCGCGGCGCGCCACCGACAGGTGCGAGCATGTGCCCTCACGAGAGCGCCGTCTCAGGGATCAGGGGCTACGTGCAGCTTTCCCTGCACGCGTGCCCCGGCCGCTGGCCTGCCAACACCTCGATCGGTAAACCCGGCCGGCATGGAGCTAGCACAGCTGTGGTTCGGCCCACAACCCTGCCACCCTTCTAGCACCGTCTCCTTGGTGCATATCCACGAGTGCGTGCCAAGCCAAATGCACATGCAACTAAGGATGAAAACGGTACGGAAATATTCCGTACCGAACCGTATCGTTTTCTACATTTAATCCGATCGAATTCGTATTTTTGGACAAATTCGAATTCAGTTCGAAATTCGGAACATCAAATTCGAAATCGGAACGAAAACGGTTTAGACATTTTTTCGACCGTTTTCTACTTTTCTACTTTTAATTCGGAATATCCCGAATTCGAAATTCGGTTTCGAAATTCGGTTTGAACTAAATTTGGCCCGCTACAAGCCCAACTTTAGAAAAATCATATCTTTTTCATACAATCTCGGATGAAGATGATTTTTATATGAAAATTGTAGCTCTCGACGAGATCTACAACTTTTTAGTTCTTAGTTTTCTCATTTGATGTCTTGAAGATGTTCAAAAAAAATTAAACAATGTCAGCGATATATTAATCGCGTACAAGCGCTTGTTGCCTTAAAAAAATCATATCTTCCTTACATCGTGTCGAATGGAGATACTTTTTAAGAAAGTTGTAGGACTTATTAATTATTATGTACTTGTTAATTGTTATGCACTTGGTCCTACGGGTCAATATTCCGTATTGATTTTTCGTATACCGACCGTGTTCGACATAATTTCGTTCGAATTAGTTCGTTTTCGAAATTTTTGATATTCCGTAAGTTCGTGTTCGTTTTCGTGTCCGGCTTTACCGCTTTCGTTTTCGTTTTCATATTCAAATGTAGAAGTAGAAAACGGTTGAGAGGTTTTCCGACCGTTTTCGACCGTTTTCATCCTACATGCAACTAGGATACTACTACACCCATGCAAGCCTTCTTTCTCCGCAGCAGAATCTATCCGAATCAAACTTTTCATGCTGTTGATCTTCTACCACTTTCTGTGGACGAAACATAGCGCTGCATGCATGCTTTGCTCCCACAACCGCGGCCCGCGGGACGGAGCTGACTCCAAGGATCGACACAGATATTCCTGACACGTAACACTGTCTTGATCGAACACACATGCACATTTTGCTGTGCCAGAATGTAATATCTTACCAGATCTCTCGTCAAGATAAAAGAAATGCGTATCAAATCAAACTCTGATTTGAAGATAAATGCTGTACGAAGTAGTAGACATATAAATATAGTTCCTTGTTCTCTTACGTGAAGCATGCATGATTCCGAGCTCCGATATTTTTCGAGCTAGACAGACAGGTAGTAGTACATACTTGTACACTGCTGGTAGCTTATGCATGCAGACGAACTGATCATAACGTCGTCACAATTCTAACAAACAACTTTCAGACATGTACATGCTTTGTTCCCATATATGCATGGGAAGATGGTGCATGCATGCAACGTCTCTGGAGTCTAGAAGGTCATGGCCTCAGCCATGACAGAAGATCAGAGAAAACGAGTTGAGTATACGTTTGGGGAAGTTAAGTTGGAACGCAGCAACAACACACCCTCTCGCAAAGTTCTCGTGTATTTCCCACATGAAAAATATAAAATAAAGGAGCCTGTGCCCTGCTTCGCTGCCACTTGTCCCTTGCTTGCATGGGACGAGGAAAAAGATTAGGATCAGGAGGAAGAAGAGAGGCAGCATCTTCAGGGAACACGTGGCGCGAGCCTAGCTGGGTCAGCAGATATTTCATTCAGTTTTCCACAGTGAACTCCCTCGATCAGAAACATTCAGATTATTGTTCAGAAGGAAGTACACTGGAATCTGGGGTGGAGAAAACGATAGTCTCATTGTACTGCGAATTGATTTACGCCCTCACAGCTGTCACCTAGCTCCGTGCATGCACAAGGTCAACTCGTCTGACCAGCACATGGTTTTGAATTTCTTTTTGATCGGGATGTTAACCTACTAACAAAAGATGGAGTATATCACACCACATTTTGATTTTTGGTGACCCTCCTTCCGAAAAAGAGACGAGAAAAAGAATTAGTTTCTTTTTCGAAAACTGAAAAAAGGATCTGTCTATATAAAACTTGAGTGATTTGACCGTTTTGATCACTCAAGCAATTTGATGCTACAGATCACACAAATGTAAGACAAATAAAAAACTGTGTGATTCATGGCCTTTGCTCACACGAGTAATTGAAAGGGCCAAATCACACAAAAAAACAAAACAAATAAAATTCGAGTGAAACAGAGATTCATATCACACGAATTCTGGATTCCCTTATAAACCCAGCTACATGCACAATTTTTTTTAAAAAAAACTAGAATGGAAATGAGACCAATACAGTAAGCAAAAAATCAAATAAACAAAAAGCCAAAAAATTCTATGCATTGCAAAAAACAAAAACTGTTTGAGACCATTTCAAGAAGCAAACATATCTAATCAAAAAATTCCAAAAAAAAGGCAAATGAATAAAAAGCCAAAAAATTCTATGCATTGCAAAAAACAAAAACTGTTTGAGACCATTTCAAGAAGCAAACAGATCTAATCAATTCATTCCAAAAAGAAAAGCAAATAAACAAAAACCCAAAAATTTCTATGCATTGAAAAAAAACAAAATCTGTTTGAGACCATTGCAAATAATAAAAAAAATATATGCATTGAAAAAAACAAAAAAGGTTCTTAGAACATTTCACGAAGCAAACAAACCAAAAAAAAAGATACCCAAAAATTTTCTATGCATTGCAAAACACAAAAAAATTTGAAACTATTTCAGGAACCAAACATATCAAATCAAAAAACAAAAAAGGCTGTTAGAACATTTCATGAAGCAAACAAACCAAAAAAACAAATACCCAAAAATTTTCTATGCAATGCAAAAGACAAAAAAATAAAAATAAAACCATTTCATGAACCAAACATACCGACACAAAAAAATGGAAAAAAAACAAAATCTACAATCATGATAATTAACTTGGTACTACTTACTGCCCCAATCAAAGAAAATAAAAACCAAAATTTGCAATATTGAAAGGTTCTAATGGCTAGAGGGGGTGAATAGCCTATTAAAATTTTCTACAACAACACTTAACAAACCGGTTAGATAATTATGAGGCGAAGCAAGTGTTGCGCTAGCTTACTAAAGAGCAAGCCACCTACCACAATTCTAGTTTATATAGTTTCTATCCACACAATAGCTATGACACTACACTAAGTTAGTGTGCTCTCAAAAGCTAACTAAAGAGCCATACTAACCAAACTAACAAGCTCTCACAACTGGCTACACTAAAGAGCTTGACAACTAGTTTGCGGTAAAGTAATGAGAGTGAGCAATTTATTTATACCGCCATGTCGAGGAAGGAGCCAATCAATCACAAGAATGAATACCAATAAAGACCAATCACCTCGGAATCAAATGATGAACACAATGATTTTTACCGAGGTTCACTTGCTTGCCGGCAAGCTACTCCTCGTTGTGACGATTCACTCACTTGGAGGTTCACGACCTAATTGGCATCACATGCCAAACCCTCAATAGGGTGCCGCACAACCAACACAAGATGAGGATCACACAAGCCACGAGCAATTCACTAGAGTACCTTTTGGCTCTCCGCCGGGGAAAGGTCAAGAACCCCTCACAATCACCACAATCGGAGCCGAAGACAATCACCACCCTCCGCTCGACGATCCTCGCTGCTCCAAGCCGTCTAGGTGGCGGCAACCACCAAGAGTAACAAGCGAATCCCGCAGTGAAACACGAACACCAAGTGCCTCTAGATGCAAACACTCAAGCAATGCACTTGGATTCTCTCCCAATGTCACAAAGATGATGAATCAATGATGGAGATGAGTGGGAAGGATTTGGCTAAGCTCACAAGGTTGCTATGTCAATGTAAATGGCAAAGAGAGTGAGCATGAGCCGGCCATGAGACTTAAATAGAAGCCCCCACGAAACAAAGCCGTTGTGCCCCTTCACTAGGCACAACACGGGGTGACCGGACGCTTCGGTCATATTGACCGGACGCTGGACCTCAGTGTCCGGTCACGCAATGTGTGCCACGTGTCCCCTCTCTTCAAATGTTGATCGTTCGATCTCAACGGTCAAGTGATGACCGAACACAGCAGCTCAAAAGTGACCGGACGCTGAACCCCAGCGTCCGGTCATTTCCAGTAAGCATCTAGAGACGATTTTTCACGACCGGACGCGTCCGATTATGCTCGACCGGACACACCCAGTGTCCGGTCACTTGGCGTTTCCCCTGTGCATGACCATGTTAGTGTGACCGGATGCAGCCAGCCAGCGTCCGATCGTTTCAGCGCTAGCGTTCGGTTGACGACCGACGCTGCACTTCTTCTGCTGCTACTTATCAGATGCGCCGGTCCTTCAGAGACTAGCGTCAGATCACTTACAGTGATCACGTTCACCTGAGTTTAGGGCACCGATGGCACCATCGGACTGTCCACACTCTACGGGCGGACACTCCGCCGGTGAAGTTCCTAACCCTTGCTCAAATGTGCCAACCACCAAATGTATCACCTTGTGCACATGTGTTAGCATATTTTCACAAATGTTTTCAAGGGTGTTAGCACTCCACTAGATCCTAAATGCATATGCAATGAGTTAGAGCATCTAGTGGCACTTTGATAACCGCATTTCGATACGTGTTCACCTCTCTTAATTGTACGGCTATCGAACCTAAATATGATCACACTCTCTAAGTGTCTTGATCACCAAAATAAAATAGCTCCTACCATTAATACCTTTGCCTTGAGCCTTTTGTTTTTCTCTTTCTTCTTTTCAAGTCCAAGCAGTTGATCATCACCATAGCATCACCATCATCATGTCATGATCTTCATTTGCTTCACCACTTGAAATGTGCTACCTATCTCATGATCACTTGATAAACTAGGTTAGCACTTAGGGTTTCATCAATTCACCAAAACCAAACTAGAGCTTTCAATCTCCCCCTTTTTGGTAATTGATGACAACCCTTTCACAAAGATATGAATTGAAATTCAATTGAATCCATGTTGCTTGCCCAAGCATTTTTACCATTTGTAAAAGGATATGGACAAGTTTCATGAACCCCAAATGGTAACAATTGCTCCCCCTACATATGTGCTAAGAGTTTGGATTGTAGCTTGCACATATGCTTAGATAGGAAATATAGGAGACAATGTTTACCAAATGACGCTAAGGTGTAAAAGATGGACATTTGAAGCGTGATACCAATCGGAGTGCACCATTATACCATCCTTAGCACCATGGTTAGCTTGATACTACTTGGAAACACTTGGAAATGAAATCACTAGATAAAATTATGCATGCTAGATTTTTATTTCATCATTCAAACCTACAACTAGCATACACCACACAAACATGGATATTGAAATTTAAAACTTGTGCCATGCAAGCAAACATATGAAATACACATTCAAATGCACCATACAAGTTCATGAGCTTGCTCCCCTTACTTGTGTGCTCAAAGTTTTAATTGATCCCTTTTCTTTATCATATTTCTCCCCCTATATCAAATTCTCCCTTTTGTTGTCTTTTCACTATCTTTATATACTATTTCTCCCCCTTTGTCATCAATGACCACAAAGGTTCAAAATATAGATAGGTTGAGATTATCAATGTCAATCATTGGGGTGAGGATCATTTTCCTAAATTTGGTCCAATCTAGATCATTTACCAAAGATATTTAACTCGGTTTGATCTAAGGACAAGCTTTTTCACACCTCCAAATAAGGGTTATCTTGTACCATGTTGAGTTAAACACTTAGAGCTCATTTTCTAGATTAAACACTAGGCTTACAAGCCCACAAACATGTCATATGCTACCACTAGATCAAAATAAGCATAGAAGCAATAGTGGTACCATACAATTATCAAATTCATTTGATTTTCATGAATGAGCCTATTAAATGTGAAAGATGTTTAGATGCACTAAACAAGTCCTTAGCAAGGATGTATGCCATGCCAATCAACTTTTACCTTAGATTGCTCGAAGGAGAGGCATGTCATATAAGTGGGGGGTGCATCAACACATATTTGAGAAATCCAATATGTTCAACTCATTCCTTAGCTTACAAAACCTCTTTTCATCCAATGGTTTGGTGAATATATCGGCGAGTTGATCTTCGGTGCCTACACTCTCAATGCAAATGTCTCCTTTTTGTTGGTGATCTCTTATGAAATGGTGGCAGACATCAATGTGCTTTGTTCTTGCATATTGAACCGGATGGTTGGTCAACTTGATTGCACTCTCATTGTCACATAGCAATGGCACTTTCTTGAACTTAATTCCAAAGTCACTCAAAGTGGCCTTCATCCAAAGTACTTGTGCACAACAACTACCGGTGGGTATGTATTCGACTTCGGTGGTTGATAATGTAACACTATTTTGCTTCTTTGATGACCACAAAACAAGTGATCTTTCCAACAATTGACATGTGCCCGAGGTGCTCTTCCTTTCAACCTTGCATCCCGCATAATCCGAGTCAGAGTAACCAACTAGCTCAAACTTTGCTCCTTTGGGATACCACAAACCAACATTTGGTGTATGCTTCAAGTACCTCAATATTCTCTTTGTAGCCTTCAAATAACTTTCTCTTGGTGAGGCTTGAAATCTTGCACACATTCATACACTAAACATGACATCCGGTCTTGATGCGGTCACATAGAGTAGGCTTCCAATCATAGACTGATACAATTTTTGATCCACCATATTTCCACTTGCATCACTATTCAAGTTGCCATTTGTTTCCATTGGTATACTAATGACTTTGCTATCACTCATGCCAAACTTCTTGATCATGTCCTTGATATACTTGCCTTGACTCACAAATGTACCATTCTTCAATTGCTTGATTTGAAGACCAAGGAAGTAACTTAACTCTCCAATCATGTACATCTCAATCTCATTAGCCATCATCTTTCCAAACTCATCACAAAAGTCTTGATTTGTTGATCCAAATATGATGTCATCAATATAGATTTGCAACATAAATAAATCTTTTCCAATCTTCTTGATGAAAAGAGTGGTGTCAACCTTGCCCATCATGAACCCTTTAGAGAGTAGGAAGTCCCTCAATCTTTCATACCATGCTCTAGGTGCTTGCTTTAAGCCATACAATGCCTTCTTCAACTTGTACACATGATCGGACTTCTTATCATCTTCAAAACCGGGAGGTTGCTCAACATATACTTCTTCATTGATGTAACCATTGAGAAATGCACTCTTGACATCCATTTGATGGAGCTTGATGTTGTGGGCACAAGCATGGGCTAGCAAGATTCTAATAGCTTCCAATTTAGCAACAGGGGCATATGTTTCTCCAAAGTCAAGACCTTCAACTTGTGTATAGCCTTGCGCTACCAATCTTGCTTTGTTTCTTACTATTATCCCATCTTGATCTTGCTTGTTTCTAAAGACCCATTTGGTTCCAATCACATTGTGTCCCTTTGGTCTCTCTACTAATTCTCATACTTGATTTTTTGTGAAGTTATTTAACTCTTCATGCATAGCATTCACCCAATCAACATCCTTCAATGCTTCATCTATCTTCTTTGGTTCAATGGACGACATAAATGAGAAATGCTCACAAAATGAAGCTAATTTTGATCTAGTTTGCACACCTCTTAAAATATCACCAATGATAGTGTCCAATGGATGATCCCTTGCAATATTGGTTGGTTGGAGGATTGGAACTTGATTGCTTGCACTTGCTTGATCATTGGGTTGAGATGATGTACTGGCCACTTGATCTTGTTCACTATCATGAGAGCCACTTGTACTAACTTGATTTGTATTATCTTGCACATTTGAGTTAGAGAGCACTTGCACTTGATCATCTTTATCATCATTCACTTGCCTAGGCCTCAATTCACCAACATCCATATTCTTTATGGCATTTGAAAGTTAAATGCCTCTAACATCTTCTAAGTTCTCATTCTCTACTTGTGAACCCTTGGTTTCATCAAATTCAACATCATGAACTTCCTCAAGAGTACCACTATCCAAATTCCAAACTCTATATGCTTTGCTTATAGTGGAATAACCAAGTAGGAATCCTTCATCACATTTCTTGTCAAACTTGCCCAATCTAGTACATTTCTTCAAGATATAGCATTTGCAGCCAAAGACCCAGAAAATATGCAATGTTGGGCTTTCTACCATTTAAGAGCTCATATGGTGTCTTCTCTTTCAATGGGTGACAATAGAGGTGGTTGCTACAAAAGCATGGTGTGTTGATAGCTTCGGCCCAAAAAGATTGACTAACATTATACTCACTAAGCATAGACCTTATCATATCAATGAGTGTTCTATTTTTCCTCTCAACAAGGCCATTTGATTGTGGAGTGTACTTGGCTGAGAATTAATGTCTAATTCTAAATTCATCACACAACTCATCAATTCTAGTGTTCTTGAAATCACTATCATTGTCACTTCTAACTCTCTTGATGGTTGTTTCAAACTCATTGTGAATGCCCTTGACAAATGATTTGAATGTTGCAAACACATCACTTTTATCCACTAGAAAGAATACCCATTTGTGTCTAGTATAATCATCCACTATCACAAAGCCATATTTGTTACCACCAATGCTAGTGTATTGTGTTGGCCCAAACAAGTCCATGTGTAATAACTCAAATGCTTTACTAGTGCTCATCATGCTTTTCTTGGGATGGGTGTTTTCAACTTGTTTTCCGGCTTGACAAGAGTTACAAAGCTTATCCTTTTCAAACACAATATCTTTCAAACCTCTAACCAAGTCATGCTTAACCAATCTATTCAATTGTTTCATTCCAACATGACTAAGCCTTCTATGCCATAACCAACCCATGCTAGACTTAGTGAACAAACATGTAGATAATTTAGCTTCACTAGCATTGAAATCAACCAAGTATAGGTTCTCATATCTAAAGCCTTTGAAGATCAAATTAGAGCCATCTACTCTTATGATTTCTACATCATCTACCCCAAATATGCATTTAAATCCAAGATCACACAATTGAGCCACGAATAGCAAATTAAAGTTCAAGCTCTCTACTAGCAATACATTGGATATGCTCATGTTATTGGATATTGCAATCTTACCAAGCCCTTTGACCTTGCCATTATCACCAAATGTGATACTATCATAACCATCATTGCCATTGGTGTTGATTGAGTTGAACATTCTTGCATCACCGGTCATGTGTTGAGTGCACCCACTATCAAGAACCCAATGCCTTCCTCCAGCTTTGTAATTGACCTACAAAAGAAGATCAATTCTTTTTAGGTACCCAAACTTGCTTGGGTCCTTGAAGGTTAGTTACTAAGCTCTTTGGTACCCAAATGGCTTTCTTCTTTGAGCCCATCCATGGTTTACCAATGAACTTAGCATTTACACCATTTGCACCCTTGGTAAGCATATAGAAAGAATCAAGCTTAATGGATAATACATTAACATTTTTGCTCTTGTTTTTGTATTCATGCTCTTTATGACCAACTTGCTTACAACTAGTGCAAAACCGACTATTGTTCTTCACAAAACTAGTCTTGTGAGAAGCAAAGGTTGCCTTGCCTTTCTTGGGGGTATAGCCCAATCCCTCTTTGTAGAGAGAAGCTCTTTGGCTACCCAAGCACATAAGCAAACGGTCCTCACCACCATAGGCCTTAGCCAAGGTGTGAGTGAGCTTATTGACCTCCTTCTTGAGGTTCTCATTCTCAACCATTAGTGAGGCATCACAAGTGTGACCATCACTACTAGATGAGGTGGAAGTAGAAGTACTACAAGAAGGGTTAGTGGGAGAAACAATGATAGGTATAGATAATGATTCATCAAATATATCACAAGTTAAGCCTACATTGCAAGTTTCAACATGCTTCTTTTTATCTTGCTCATTAAGCAAAGAGGAATGAGCCTTTTCAAGTTTTTTGTGAGCCTTGCCAAGTTCCTCATGGGCTTCCTCTAGCCTCTCGTGAGTTGCTTTGAGCTCATCAAGGGCTTGCTTAAGGGCTTTTACCTCCTTATTCAAGCTCTTGCATTCCCTTCTCTTAATGTCAACGTGTTCTTTGGCATCTTCTAGCATGTCAAATAATTCATCTTTAGTAGGTTCATCATCATCACTATCACTATCATTTTCATTATCACGTTCCTCATCACTTCCATCATCACAATTTTATACTTTAGTGGCCTTAGCCATGAAGCATGATGGAGTGTCGAAGAGAGAAGGCTTCTCATTGTTTGTAATGCTTGCAAGTGTCTTCTTCTTGGTGGTCTTGTCATCATCACTTGAGAAAGCATCACTATCTCAAGTGACCACATATGAACCACCCTTCTTCTTCTTGAAGGTCATCTTGTCCTTCTTCTCTTTCTTTTCCTTCTTATCCTTCTTCTTGTTCTTCTTGTTGTCATCATCATTATCGCTATTGTATGGACATTGAGCAACAAGATGATCTTTGCTTCCACATTTAAAGCACCTTCTTGACTCTTCCTTGTTCTTGGATGAAGATTTCTTTCTTCTAGCACGGTACCCTTTCTTCATCATGAACTTGCCAAATTTCTTGACAAAGAGAGACATCTTCTCATCATCATCATCATCCCATGAGCCATCATCTTCACTTGATGTATCTTGCTTTGCCTTGCCCTTGGATGATGTGGTCTTGAATGCCACGCTCTTCTTTTTCTCATCCTTCTTCTCATCTTTCTTTTCCTTCTTTTCTTCCTTCTCATCATCATCTCTATATGTAACATCGGTCATTATATCTCCCAACACTTGGTTTGGTGTCATGGTGTCCAAACCACTCCTCACTAGAATAGTGACCAATGTGCCAAATCTTGAAGGCAAACATCTCAAGAACTTGTGGGAGAAGTCCTTGTCCTTCACCTCTTCTCCAAGTGCTTTGAGATCATTGATAAACACTTGAAGCCTATGGAACATCTTCGACACACTCTCATCCTCCTTCATCTTGAAGCTTGTAAACTTCTCTTTGAGAATATATGCCTTTGCACCCTTCACGGCTTGAGTGCCTTCAAATGATTCTTCCAACTTCTTCCAAGCCTCATGAGCCATCTCAATATTCTTGATTTGCTCAAATGTTCTCTCATCAATTGCATCATGAATGGCACTTAGAGCAATGTCATTGTTTTGGAGAAGCACTTCTTCGGCCGCTGTGGGATTCTCTGGATCACCAATCTCAATTTTGGTTTCTATCACCTTCCATACTTTTCTATTGATTGACTTGATATGTGTGGTCATTTTTTATTTTCAATACAGATAATTTGTGCCATCAAATTGGGGTGGCTTCTTGGTGTTGTTGATTTGAGCCATTTTTACACCGAAGGTTGTTAAGCCTCAAATCACGGTGACCTCAGCTCTGATACCACTTGAAAGGTCCTAATGGCTAGAGGGGGGTGAATAGCCTATTAAAAATTTCTACAACAACACTTAACAAACTGGTTAGACAATTATGAGGTGAAGCAAGTGTTGCGCTAGCCTACTAAAGAGCAAGCCACCTACCACAATTCTAGTTTATATAGTTTCTATCCACACAATAGCTATGACACTACACTAAGTTAGTGTGCTCTCAAAAGCTAACTAAAGAGCTACACTAACCAAACTAACAAGCTCTCACAACTAGCTACACTAAAGAGCTTGACAACTAGTTTACGGTAAAGTAATGAGAGTGAGCAATTTGTTCATACCACCGGGTCGAGGAAGGAGCCAATCAATCACAAGAATGAATACGAATGAAGACCAATCACCTCGGAATCAAATGATGAACACAATGATTTTTACCGAGGTTCACTTGCTTGCCGGCAAGCTACTCCTCGTTGTGGTGATTCACTCACTTAGAGGTTCACGAGCTAATTAGTATCACACGCCAAACCCTCAATAGGGTGCCGCACAACCAACACAAGATGAGGATCACACAAGCCACGAGCAATTCACTAGAGTACCTTTTGGCTCTCTGCCGGGGAAAGGTCAAGAACCTCTCACAATCACCACGATCGGAGCCAGAGACAATCACCACCCTCCGCTCGACATCCTTGCTGCTCCAAGCTGTCTAGGTGGCAGCAACCACCAAGAGTAACAAGCGAATCCCGCAGCGAAACATGAACACCAAGTGCCTCTAGATGCAAACACTCAAGCAATGCACTTGGATTCTCTCCGAATCTCACAAAGATGATGAATCAATGATGGGGATGAGTGGGAGGGATTTGGCTAAGCTCATAAGGTTTCTATGTCAATGTAAATGGCAAAGAGAGTGAGCATGAGCCGGCCATGGGACTTAAATAGAAGCCCCCACAAAATAGAGCCGTTGTGCCCCTTCACTGGGCACAACACGGGGTGACCGAACGCTCCAGTTATATTGACCGGACGCTAGAGCTCAGCGTCCGGTCATGCAATACGTGCCACATGTCCCCTCTCTTCAAATGTTGATCGCCCGATCTCAACGGTCAAGTGACAACCGAACACAACAGCTCAAAGTGATCGAACGCTGAACCCCAGCATCCGGTCGTTTCCAGTAAGCATCTAGAGATGATTTTTCATGATCGGACGCGTCCGGTTATGCTCGATCGGACACACCCAGCGTCTGGTCACTTGGCATTTCCCCTGTGCATGACCATGTCAGTGTGACCGGACGCAGCTAGCCAGCATCTGGTCATTTCAGCGCCAGCGTCCGGTCAACGACCGACGCTGCGCTTCTTCTGCTGCTACTAACTGGACGCGTCGGTCCTTCAGAGACCAGCGTTTGGTCACTTACAGTGATCACATTCATCTGAGTTTAGGGCGCCGGTGAAGTTCCTAACCCTTGCTCAAATGTGCCAATCACCAAGTGTATCACCTTGTGCACATGTGTTAGCATATTTTCACAAACGTTTTCAAGGGTGTTAGCACTCCACTAGATCCTAAATGCATATGCAATGAGTTAGAGCATCTAGTGGTACTTTGATAACCGCATTTCAATACGTATTTCACCCCCTCTTAATAGTACGGCTATCGAACCTAAATGTGATCACACTCTCTAAGTGTCTTGATCACCAAAATAAAATAGCTCCTACCATTAATACCTTTGCCTTGAGCCTTTTGTTTTTCTCTTTCTTCTTTTCAAGTCCAAGCAGTTGATCATCACCATAGCATCACCATCATCATAGTCATGATCTTCATTTGCTTCACCACTTGGAATGTGCTACCTATCTCATGATCACTTGATAAACTAGGTTAGCACTTAGGGTTTTATCAATTCGCCAAAACCAAACTAGAGCTTTCAAATATACATAGCTAAACCAAAATAAATATGACATCATTATATTAAAGAATCAACTTAGTAATAGACAAGTAATGAACTTTTAACACTTAGTACTACTTACAAAAATAGTACATATAAATTACACCTGAAGAATAACGGTAAATGAAGTTGAACTACACTATAACTAGGATAGCTATAGCTATAACCAGCAAACAATTATTTAGAGCTACAAGCAGTAGCTGAAGGAAAATGATGCAGCAAGCTAAACATTACAAAGCTTAGAGCCAGAATGAAATAAGAATGCTGAACAAACCAATAGCTTACCAGCAAGATTTGACCAAACTACAAAGTTCGCAATTGTGAAGCCATGACCAACAACAAAGGTACGGGAGGCCAAGAATCCATCAACAAATGAGTAGGCATTTTCAAATTCAGAGCCTGAAAAGAAAGTGTGGGCATATTCAAGCCATTCAACAACCTACAAGTTTATTAACAGCAGCCATTTAGAATATAGAAAATTAGAAATAGTCAGGTAAATAAGAAATAGCTACATTAAAAATGCATACCAATTACAACTAATGAACAACTATAAGTGACGTTGAAGTCTACAGTAACTACAAAATTATGAAAAATTTCTAAAAATCAAATGATTTCTAGGAATTGGAACCTAATGGTTGGGGACAAAAATGCAAATCAGTTACATCTGATTGATTGGTTGCACTGGGACTGAATTCATTTAATCAATTAATAAAATCCAAATGGACCAACTATAGAAATGAACTAGGCAACCTAACTAAGTTACCTAGAAGCACAACATCAGATGAATTATGGCAAGTCGCATTTCATGCAAACAAAAGTATCAATGGAAAAGGACAACTGGATGAAAAATCTTACTAATAAAACAGTAAAAATAGAGGAAAAATTGTTTGATGAAAAACAAAAGATTGAAAAAGAAAAAAAAAGGTGCAGCAGCACACCCTAATGTGCCTACCCTTTGAAGAACTAGGAAAATCAAGCAGCCCCCTGCCCGTCGGCAGCAAGCAGCAGCACAACGAACATCAATGCTAAGAACACTACTATTTTACAGAGATATTTCAAAGTACATCCATCTACAACTGACCTCAAATAATAAAAATACAGTTTACAACAACCACTATATGCCTACCCTTTGAAGAAAAAAGACAGCAAGCAACCACCTCCCCTCGGCAGCAGGCAGCAGCACAACGAACATCAATGGGCAGATAGCAGAAACTGACATCAGCAAAAGAAAAAGCACAAGACATGGCTAAACAAAGGGAATGTGTGCACAGAAATGAAGCAAAAAACAAACCTCATGCGTTATTATAATAATGAAGAGACCAAAACAAAATCCTTGCCAAGCCAAGGTAACTTTTTAAACAAAGAACTAGTTACAGTAGTGATACCTATAAATTACACCAAATCAACAACAATAAGTGCAAATGAAATGTACTATAAATACAAAAATAATCAGTAGTAAAAAGATACTAAAATCTAAGTTACCTAGAAGCAGGAAGCCAGTATTTAGAAAATAGAGCAGTAAGACAGATCCTAGAAAAACTGGCAACTGGATTAACAAAAATCTAACCTAAAATTGAAATAGTTTTAGGAGTACAGAACACACAAATGACATAAATTTTGGAGTAGAGAAGTACATCAGATTCTAAAAAGTCTCGCCTTGCAAAAACTTCGTTCAGTGTCTCATCGTATTCTGAAGCTACGCTGTTCAACAGGTAGACAAGATTTTGGTATCTCTATGATTTCCTTAGACTATGCCACCATAGACCAAGTCCTGAAGGGAAATGATGCAGCAAGCTAAACATTACAATGCCTAGAGCTAGAGTGGAAGAAGAATGGTGAACAAACCCACATCTTACCAGCAAGAATTGGGCTAACTACAAAAGTCAGCAATTGGGAAGCCATTACCAAAAACAAAGCTCCAGGAGGCCAAGAATCCATCAACAAATGAGCAAGCATTTCCAAATTCAGAGCCTGAAAAGGTGGAGGGCATATACAAGCCATTGAACAACCTACAAGTTTATTAACAGCAGCCATTTAAAATATATAAAACTAGAAATAAACAGGAAAATAAGTAACTTATATAAAAAAAAGTTGATGGCAACATACATGCCCAAACAATTGACACCATGGACTGATTCAATGTAGCCACCATGTCACCCAATGACTGAAAGATCTGTACAACTCAAATATCAACAAAGAAAACATCAGAAAATCAGAAAACAAAAACTTGTAGGTTGTTACAAATACCAAAAATCTTCTATGAAAGGCAAATAAAATAAAGAACTGAGAGAACTACAAAGAATAATAAAAAAAGGGTAAGTACACTTTCCAACCCTCAACTCGTGTCGAAGTTCGATTTTCAACCTTCAACTATGAAACCGGTTAAGAAACACCCTCCAACTATCAAAACCAGACAAATTTGGTCATCGGCTGGTTTCAAAAGCGGTTTTCTATTTTCGGGAGGCGCCGAAATTTTATATTATTTTTAAGCATCTTAACGTCCTCAAATAAAAAAACTCAAAACTACAAAGTTGTAGATCTCATTGAGAGCTACAACTTTGGTATAAAAAGTATTTTAATTTAACTCCATACAAATAATATATTAGTCCTCTAATGCGGCAAGCGTTAGTAGGTGATTATTATGGTGCTGAAATTTTATATTATTTTTTCGAGCATCTTACTGTCCTCAAATGAAAAACATTAAAATTATAAAGTTGTAGATCTCATCGAGGTCTACAATTTACATATAAAAAATATCTTCATCCGACATCGCATTGAAGGGTTTTCTATTTTTTGAAATTTGAGTCTCGTCACGCGACAAAACAATACTGTGGCGTGATGAGACTCAAATTTCAAAAAATAGAAAACCCTTCAATACGATGTCGGATGGAGATAATTTTTATATGTAAATTGTAGACCTCGATGAGATCTACAACTTTATAATTTTAATTTTTTTTATTTGAGGACAGTAAGATGCTCGAAAAAATAATATAAAATTTTAGCACCATAATAATCATCTACTAGCGCTTACCGCATTAGAGCACTAATATATTATTTGTATGTAGTTAAATGAAAATACTTTTTATACCAAAGTTGTAGCTCTAAATGAGATCTACATCTTTATAGTTTTGAGTTTTTTTTTCATTTGAGGACGTTAAGATGCTCAAAAAAATAATATAAAATTTCGGCGTCTCCCGAAAATAGAAAACCGCTTTTGAAACAAATTTGTCCGGTTTTGATAGTTGGAGGATATTTTTAACCGGTTTCATAGTTGAAGGTTGAAAATCGAACTTCGGCGCGAGTTGAGGGTTGGAAAGTGTACTTTACCCTAAAAAAACATAGAAACAAGAAATGAACTTACATGAATCATACCAAGAAATTACACTTGATGAACACCCGTAAGTGAAGTTGAACTATAATGTAACTAGGATACCTATAACAAGGAAGCCATTATTTAGAGCTAGAACAGTAGCACAGATCCTCTAATATAACATAAAACAAAGTAGAAATTGAAACATATGCATGGATATAGACACTGAAAAATGCCTGGCCACTGATGCTCCCAAGAATAAATGACACACAGTAAAAATTTGATGTATCATAGCTTAATACTATTCAAAAATCACAACAGCCACAAGCAGTCTCAGGCAACCACACAGGCAGCTGCCTAATGGTTCAACAGAGACTTGGAAAAACAAACATGAAACAAGCTCACAGCAGCCACGACAGGTCCACACAGGAACAAACAAAAAGACGGAGAAGCTAGTTATGCAAAAGCTACACCGCCACCAGCGGGATAGCAGGCACTATGCAAACGACACAAATGAAACAGGTGGCCATGCACACCAAGCTGCTGCTTCGTCAATCCAAACTTGCAAATAACACACACATTCTATAGACTCAAGCACCGGGTCGTCAATCCAAACTTGCAAATAACACACACATTCTATAGACTCAAGCACCGGGCACTGGCCAGGCCTAAACACAACACAAGCGCAAGCACAAAAAACCAGGAGGGAATTTATTGGACACACCAACTAATAAAATCAAACTAGGGCATCTAACTAAGTTACCTGAAACAACTTTAACAACTATCCAGATGATCAAGTAAATCCACACTAAAAAAAACAAAAGCCAAATGATTTTTTTTTACAAAAGATGCAGTTACAACAGATACAACTACAACTTTGCCTCCTAAGACACATGCAGCTAGACCTCATCATCGCAGAAAAAAGCTAATAATTTAGCAAATTTACATCAAAGATAACTATGAATTAAACTAAATCAACAACGGTAAGTACAATTGAACTCTACTATAAACTACGAGCAATCACAACTGAGCATGATAGCTACGAGCTACCACAGATAAAGTATGGAAGGACCAAAAATCAATTTAGGTAAACAAAGAAGACAAAACAATATTGACACTGACTATAACTCATATATAAGGAAAATATAGCTACTGTTAAACCAATTAAATTAAATAGATCACAAAAAAACATCATCAGAGACATTGAAACTGTAGGAACCAAGCTCAATTTGGCATAAAGCGAATTGCCTACTGCATCTTAACCAAAAAATAACTAAAAATAAATTGAGATTTACAGTTAAGCTAAACCATGATAACAATGGCACACCTCAACAAACCTCCACTAACAAAAATTAACTAAAATACAAATGCATAGAAGATGGAAAATGTTCAAAGTATGCCACAGTATCGAACATAGTTCATCAGCTACAAAAACCCAAAAACTTATCCATCATTCAAAAAGACTAACTACTACAATCACTCAGGATCCATCTATATAGATTCAAAGACAACTACACAAAGAGGACATGGTTTTAGCAACCTATGACTAAACATAAACTGGATCTACGAAAATTGGAAAACAAATACTACAATCATTCAGGATCCATCTATATAGATTCAAAAACAACTACAGAAAGATCACATGGTTTTAGCAACCAATGACTAAATATAAACCAGATCTGCAAAAAATTAGAAAATAGATTGAATAAACAACTCACCGCACAAACTAATGAGCAACGCAGAAGAACTACGACTCCAACTCAGCCCAGACTCCGCCTCCGCCTCCACCTCCGAATCAGGCACGGGCAACTCAGGATCAGCCACTGAGGTCAACCTCCCTACTACACTTCGACTTCCGCCAACGCCTCTGCCTATATGCAAATAACAGGGAAAAAATAAAAAAAATAAGAACAAATAACGGGGGAAAACTAATCGAACAGGTCAACATCTAAATCATTAACAAAGCGCAAAAAAAAATAGTCACCAACGACGGCGAAACGACGACGGCAAGCAAAGCCGACGCGGGTCTTCACAGAGAGGGTGAATCGCCGAAACACCAATGAAAATCCAGTTAGAAACAAGTAGAGAACGAGATCTACAACCTCAAATAAAAAACTACAACCAAAACTCACAAAAGATGACGAATCGCCGGCAAAGAGCCCCTCCACGTAGGGCTCCGCCTCAGCCATCGCCACCGAACGAGAGAGACGAAATGGGATGGGAAAGGCGGTGAACAGTTCAAAAGAGATAAATGCTAGTGTTTCCTCAAAATCTAGTTCAACACGTGTGCTACTTTCATTTCCCCAAAATCTGAAGAAAAAAAAGGGCACAGCAGCATGCGTACGACCATTTCCCCCGGAAGACTGACTAGGCGTCTGTTCAACACGTGTGCTACTTTCATTTAAGATTCAGAGTCTCGTTCAGCGTTCTTACTCGCATGCTCCTTTCTTCGTTCTTCCTTCTTCTGCTTCTTTTGATTTCAAAATGTGCTCCGGCTGCTTTTAACCCTTCAACCGGTTAGTCATAGCGGCAACCTCAGCCTGTCGTCCTTCTTTATGTTACCTGCTGCGTCACTCATCGATCTGTAAATTAAGGCCTCGTTAGGTGGAGATAGATCCGACTGGTTTAGGGTTTGGTTTCTCCGTGTACTGTAGATACGCCGTAGTAAGGTATTGTTTTTTATCTTTTCTTTAAAATGAATCATGAACCGACGAAACTAGTATTTTTTGCTTCACTGATTCCGATACTTCTCTACACTATTATAAGAGGCAAAAGCCGAGCTAGACAAAACAGTACCAAAACGGTTTTAAGGGGTCGTTTGGATCCCTTCGTCTCTTGTTAGCATCAGATTTTTTTTTAAGAAAAGGTCTACAAGTTATACTTAATCGTGGAATAAAATAGAATTCAAAGGCATACACTGTAGTGTCGAATGAATGCCAGCCAAGATCATTTGCCATGTTTTTAGACAATTAGAGTTGTGAGACAAAACACACACGTACTACTACATAAATCTTATTGGAGGCGGACAAAAGGGTTAATGGAGGTGGGCATTGCAACCGCCTCCAATCAAAGGTCACGGTTAATCGTGACTTTACAGAGGCGGTTGTTCTGCCCGCCTCGGTTAATCCATTAACGAAGGCGGGTTAAAACATAAAAAGCCCGAGCAAGCCCAATCGAGCCCATAGTCGAGCCTGCTGTCGTCGCGTCCACGTTGCCGCATCGGAGCCGCTAGCATCCACGCCACGCCGCCGCGTTGTTGGTCCTCCTCCACACCGAGCACTTGCGCACCGCCGCCGCTGCTCCTCATGCGAACGTGCCGCCGCTGTTACTCCTGCGAACGCGCCGCCACTGCTCCTGCTAGACGTGTCGTCCTGCCATGAATAGAGGGTGAGCGAGATGGAGAGGAGAAAACAAGGGAGGGAGCTGCCGGATCTGCCCGCCCGCACGCTCCTAGCCACACGCTGCTGAGGGAGAGGGAGGGAGGGAAGGAGGGAGTCGTACCTGAGACAGATCTGAGCGGAGGAGGCGCGATGAGCCCGACGTCGAGTGGGAGCCTGCCGTCGACGGAGAGGGAGGGAGGGAGCCCGCTGAGGGAGAGGAAGGGAGGAAGCCTCCGGATCTGAGCAGATAGAGGGAGGGAGGGAGGACGTCGGATCTGCACGGGTGAGTGAGAGTGAGGGAGGACGGGTGAGGGAGGGAGGCCGCCGCCTGGGCCTAGGAGAGAGGGAGGACGAGTGAGGGAGGCTGCCGCTCGGCTGAATGGCTGAGGAAGCCACCGAACCCTAAGTTGAGGTATATATACGAAGAGCTATTGGGCCTCACCTGGTCCTATTGGGCCTCGACCTTTTTAGGAGGCGGGCGTCTTCCGAAAATAGTCTATTTTGGTGGCGGGCTTTATAGTGTGCCCACCTCCGAAAATCGATTTATGAAGGCAGGAAACTGAAGACGACCGCCTCCAAAAATAAACTATTTTAGAGGCGGTTGTCTTAAGTTACCCGCCTCCGTAAATCGATTTTACGAGGCGGGCAAAAGTGTCCGCCTCGGTAAATAAAAAGTGCCCGCCTCCGTTAATTGTACGCATTAACCGAGGGGGTTAGATTTTGTGACCGCCTCCGTTAATAAATGGGACCAGATCATGCGTATATGTATTATTTATTGGCATGCCGACGTGGGCATTCCCTCTAGGCCCTCTAACAGTAGTATATGAGGAGGAGAGGAAATACTTCAGCTGAAGGATTTAGCACAGGGTCGTTGTCAAGAAACAGGTTTGGTTGGGTTTGACCTCTGATCACTACGTAAAAAATGATTTTTAGCAACAATTCATTTTTTTGTAGGGGCGGTTGATGATGGAGCCGCCCCTACAGTGGCGTGCTCGGGTGCCCAGACACCAGCCGCCCCTACAAATGGAACAGCAGGGGCGGCTGATGATACGAGCCGCCCCTACAAATGGGGTCTAATTTGTAGAGGCGGCTCAATCACCAGCCGCCCTTGGCGTTGCTATTTGTAGGGGCGGCTGGTGATTGAGCCGCCCCTACAAAAGCCCCCGTATACATAGCTACGATTTGTAGGGGCGGCTCAATCACCAACCGCCCCTACAAATGACCCCCCGTATACATAGCTCTGATTTGTAGGGGCGGCTCAATCACCAGCCGCCCCTACAAATGACCCACATATAAAACAGCTGCAGCACCTTTCTTTCTCCTCGGGTCACTCACTCCAACCCGTGAAACAAAGGTGGGGAGGCCTTGAGCACCTCCCCAAAATTGCTCTAATAAGGGGGAAGGTTTTTGTCTCAAATCCTTTGGTGGAGAGGTTGTAGAAGGTAAGAAAATGCTATTCCACACTTTTTTTTGTAGTTTTAATGGTTGGTTAGTGAGTAATTAGAGTTTTGTTTTTCTCTCTCTTCTATGGTGCTTGAGCTACTTATGAAGCAAATTAGACCCAAGTTTTAAATGTACTAGGGTAAATTAGGGATGAGAACAAGATCATACCCATGTTTCTTGATTTTAGTGAACAATTAGTTAGTTTTATGGATGTTTCATGTGCATGTGGATCTAGATCTAGGGTTTGGTTTTTTTATTAATTTCGTTTTTGTAAATTTATGTTTGATGAAATTGGACTAGGGTTTGTATGAAAGATATTGGATAAAGTATAATTGTTGCTAATTGTTGTCTTTGAAATTGTTTATTGTAATTAATAAATATGTATTTTAATTATTTATGGATAAATGGGCCATTAATTAATTTTCCTCTATCATGGTGTGTTTGTATGCTTCATGTAATTATATTAGATTTATATTCATATATATCTGAAGTATATACAATTATTCTCAAGTAATTATTAATTTAATTCATTTTTATATATATCTGAATAAGTAGTCCTTTAATGTTTGTTTTGTTGTTGTTGTAAAAGATGGAGTACAGGAACTCTTGGATGTATGGTTCAGTTAAGGTTCAAGGTAGGTTTCCGTGAAGAGGTGGATAAATTTATTGAAGCCACAAAGAAGCATGCAACGATATTGAAAGAGAATAAGGATACAATTATTTGCCCCTATAAAGATTGCAAGAACCAGTATGGCATGGACATATGTGACTATCATCAGATCACATTTGATTATGCGAGGATTTGTTGAGGACTACACAGTGTGGATTCATCATGGTGAAACGGTTATTGTTAACGACGAGGATGAGGAGGAATACGACGACGAAACCATAGAATCCCTGTCCCAATATTCAGCAGAGCTTGATGCACGAATGGATTTTGAGTTTGGCAATGAACAAGGTGGTGATGCTGGTGGTTGGGATGGTAACGACGAAGGTGGTGCCAATAATGACTGGTAGGAGCACGTGTCGGGGATGAAGATGATTTGGAGGACATGATTCGAGCCCTTAGGACCAGAGATTTTACTAAATAGCCCGAAATGGTCTAGAAAATTTGGAAAGGGTGACAAAAGCATCGAAGGAGACTGTGTATGGTGTTGAAAAGGGCTATCCGACACATTGGACATTGCTATGTTTTATGCTTGAGCTGCTCATCCTGAAGGCTAAGTATGGCTGGTCAGACTGTAGTTTCAATGATCTATTGCATCTCCTGTCATGGGTGCTGCCACAACCAAACTCAGTTCCCGCCAACACATACCAAGCGAAGAAGGTCATAAGTCCATTGACAATGGGGGTTGAAAAAATCCATGCATGCCCCAACCACTGTATACTTTTTCGTGGCGAAACGTTCAAGTCACTAGATAAATGTCCCCTGGTGTGGGGCCAGCCGGTACAAGAACAATGACCTTTACGGTGGGGACGAACCCTCCACTGGGAAAAAGAGGAATAAGAAGGGTACAAAAAAGGTGGTACAAGAATCTCAGCCCCTAGAGGACACTCCATTAGGCAACGATGCAAAGCAGAGAAGAATTCCTGCCTTGATAATGTGGTACCTGCCAGTGACCGACCGCTTGAGACGTATCTTCCTAAACCCTAAAGAAGCCGCACTCATGACATGGTGGGATGATGAGCGCAAGGTGGATGATGATAAGATTGCACACCCGGCTGATTGTAGTCAGTGGCAAAGGTTTGATGAGAAGCACAAAGAATTCAGCGATGACCCAAGAAATGTACGGTTTGGCTTGAGCACCGATGGAATGAATCCCTTCAATGAGAGGATGAGCGACCACAGCACATGGCCAGTGATCTTGACCATGTACAACATCCCAACATGGTTGTGTCAGAAGAGAAAGTACCTTCTCCTCACTATTCTTATTTCTGGCCCTAAACAACCAGGCATTGATATAGACGTGTTCCTCGAGCCTTTGATGCAAGAAATGGAGAGGCTATGGAGGCATGGGGAGCAGATGTACGATGCATTTCGAAAAGGAGGACTTCATATGTAGAGCAATAATATTTGTTACTACCAATGATTACCCCGCGTTGTTTGCTTTGTCTGGACAGATCAAAGGGAAGACATGGATGCTTGGTTTGCTTGGATGGTACTACATGGGTGTACCTGGATGCATCCAAGAAGATAGTTTACCTAAGGAACCGATGCTTCTTAAAGACAAGTCACAAGTACCGCAACAAATTAGTTCTTTAGATTTTATGACAATGCCCTAGAGATTGAATCCCCCTCTAGAGAGACGTCATAACAGAGAACACGTGTATAGAATGGTGAAAAACATACGCGTCGTCTATGGAAAGAAGAATCCAGATGGGACGAACAGAGATAGAAGCACACCTCCTATCGAAGGCGTACCTTTCAAGAAACAATCGATCTTCTTTCAGTATCTGCCTTATTGGCTAGACTTGGAGGTCCCCCATGCCATTGATGCTATGCACGTGCAGAAGAATGTCTTTGAGAGTCTCATTGCTACCTTGATGGACACAGGCAAGTCAAAGGATGGTCTGAAAGCACGGAAAAGACATGGTGCAGCTAAACATGATGCCACAGGCTTCACCCGGTACCTGAGGCTAATGGAAAATACACTCTACCCGCGGCGTGCTTCAACCTAACACCAGACGAGAAGAGAGCTATATGCACTTTCCTAAGGGGATCAAAGTCCTCGACTGGGTTTTTCAGCAAATGTGAAGAAGCTAGTGTCGATGAAGGACTTGTCAATAACACACTGCAAGGCTCATGATTGCCATGTGATGCTGATAGTGTTTCTACCTATTGCAATCAGGGCTATAAAGCTAGAGTTCTTGAAAATGGCCATCACCCGCATGTGCTACTTCTTTTCAAAGATCTCACAGAAGACGATTGGCAAGCAAGAGCTGAGTGACCTACATGAATTTATGGTGGAGACACAAAACCAACTAGAGATGTGTTTACCTCCTGCTTTTTTGATATAATGCCACATCTCATGATTCACATGGTTCATCAAATACAGGCGCTAGGCCCTTGCTACTTGCATGAAATGTGGTCCTACGAGCGGTTCATGTCGGTTCTAAGTCGATACGTGCATAATCGAGCATACCCAGAGGGCTCCATGATAGAGGGTTACAGTACTAAAGAAGTCGTCGAGTGCTGTCAAGAGTACCTAAAAGTACAGAAAGGAATTGGTAAACCCGATTCTCGTCATAAGGGTAGGCTGGCTGGGAAGGGCACCTAGTGGTAGAAAAGTGTTCATCGACCATGATTACAAAGAGGTGAGTCGGGCGCATTATAGTGTCTTGCAGAGTACACAACTGATGCAACCGTACATTGATGAACACTTGGCTATCATTATGGCGGAGAGAAATGGTCCGTTCAGGATGATTAGGGTCATGAAACAACACAAGCAACGACTAACTACATGGTTGAAGGACCAAAACATACCGCCTGGAGAAACCATAGACTCTATTACCATCAGTAGGTTGGCGGAGGGGCCATCGAGACAAGTGACATCTTGGAATGCTTATGACATCAATGGGTATACGTACTATACCCACGCAAAGGATAGTAAATATGTGAACCAAAACAGCGGCGTTCGAATAGAGGCTCTCGATGGATTAGGGTGAAAGATCCAATACTTTGGCATCATTGAAGAGATATAGGGAACTTGACTATGGAAGGGATATAATGGTGGCCCTGTTTCGATGCCGCTGGATCAAACAACACCAACTGAACGAGATCGGATTCAGAGTCCTGGACCTCGAGAATCTAGGCTACCAAGATGACCCTTGGGTGCTCGCTTCACGTGTCGCACAAGTTTTCTATATGTCTGACCCACAAAGTAACCTCCCCCCGAAGAAGAAGACAAAGCACTGTGGTTGCCTCCGGAAAACAACACATTATTGGAGTTGATGGCGTGGACTGATGTTGAAGCTTACAATAACTACGATGAGATGCCGCTATTCACTAGACTTTCCTAAGAAGATCAGTGTTGTGGAAAAGAACCTCCCCAAAGACATAATGCCATGGGAACGAAAAGGTGTCAAAGGGAAAGTCGTTACAGCGGGCTAGCTAGTTGTTGAACGTGGAGTGTTTGTGTAAGTGTGTGTTTGTAAGACTTCATTTATGCATGCGTGTGAGACTATATATTTATGTACGTGTGTAAGACTACATATTTTTGTATGTGTGTGAGACTATATTTTATGCATGTGTGTGAGACTACCCTTTGCAACATCCAGATGACTCTATTTGAACATCCACTCTATTACTACAAAATTTCATTTGTCAAAGTTTGAGCACTTCAAATTTTCAAATTTAAAAAAATGACAAGTTCGAACGAGATTTTCAACCATTAAATGATTTTCAGCTGAAAAAGTGATGAATACCAAAGTTGTATAACTCATCAAGATCTATAACTTTTATTTTGATCATTTCTTCATCTGACAAAGTGATAGTAAACATTGTTCACAAATCAACATGTTTCTCGTATAGTTCATGAAACTATGAGTCATATGTGAATTTATGAACAATGTTTACTAATACTTTGTCACATGAAGAAGTGACCAAAATAAAAGTTGTAGATAGTGAGGAGTTCAACAACTTTTATGTTCACGACTTTTATTGTTGAAATCATTTAAGGTTTCAAAATCTTGTTTGAAGTTGCCATTTAGTGAAATTCAAAATTTCAACTGTTCAAATTTGGTCAAATGAAAATATGATCAAAATAAAAGTTGTACATATTGATGAGTTCTACAACTTTGGTATTCATGAGTTTTTCATCTAAAATCATTTACTCTTTCAAAATATTGTTTCAAGTTCAAATTGTTTGAATTTCAAAATTTGAATCGTTCAAACAAAGTCACATGACAAGATGACCAAAATAAAAGTTGTACATGTTGATGAGTTATACAACTTTTATGTTTACAACATTTTCATTTTATTTCATATAATGTCATAAAATTGTAGTCGAAGTTTTAAAATTCAAATTTTTAATTTTTGTTTTTTTTGTTTTCTATATTGTTTTGACTACAATTGTTTATATATATATTTCTTCATATATAGAATAATACAAAATATTATATTTGTGCATATACACAATTGTTTTTATAGTACTTTTATTTTGGTCACAATTGTTTTATATATACACAATTGTTTTTATAATACAGAATTAATTATTAAAAAAATAAAAAATATTTGTAGGGGCGGTTGGATCAGAAACCGCCCCTAGAAATGCATTTGTAGGGGCGGGTGGATCAGGAACCGCCCTTACAAATGTATTTGTATGGGCGGCTAGATCAGGAACCGCCCCTACAAATCTCCCCGACTATAAAAGAAAGGGATGCCACCTCTTCTCCTCCGACGCCGCGTGCCTGCTGTTGTTAGTCTTCTCCTCCGACGCCGTCAGGGTTTCCACCGATGCCACCTCTCGGACCCACACCCCCTCCCTGCACCCACGCGCCTACTCCTCCCCGCACCCGCGCCCCCTCCCCACACCCGCGCCCCTCTCGCCTGCTCCTCCCCGCCCTAGGGTTTCCGCGCGTGCCTGCTCCTCCCCGCACCCGTGTGCCTCCCTAGGGTTTCCACAAGCGGGCGGCCTCCATGCACCCACGCCCCTCCCCGTACCTGCCCCCCCCTCTTGCCTGTTCCTCCCCACCCTAGGGTTTCCGTGCGCGCTTGCTCCTCCCCACACCCGCGCGCCTCCCTAGGGTTTCCACCGGTGGGCGGCCTCCGCGCACCTCGATCGGTCCCCGCACCCACGCCCCCTCCCCCCTGCTCCTCCCCGCCCTAGGGTTTCCGTGCACGCCTGCTCCTCCCCGCACCCGCGTGCCTCCCTAGGGTTTCCACCGGCAGGCGACCTCCACGCACCTCAACCGACGGGCAGCCTCCGCGCACCTCCACCGGTGGCCGACGGTGACTTGGTACTGGTAGTGGTGGTGTTGTGCTGCTGGTTCTGACCGGCGGCGTGCCGTTGCTATACGTGCGCCTGTGTGGTGCCATACTGCTTTGTTCTGGTGCTGTCAACTGTGGCCTGGTTCCTGGGCTCCCTACTGCACGGTGTACCTTTGCTTCTCGGGTTGGTGCAATCTACATGCTGTGAGTTACCCGTTGCCCCTCTTGGTTTTCAGTTCAGATATTTACATTTGTGCAATCTGCTAGTATTGTGTTACTTGGGTGTGATTGCAATTGCGTGGGCGGATTAAATTGCTCGATGATACAATGCGGTGTAGTGAGACAACGTGACAGTGAAGGGTAGTGTTGATTATTTTCAGCATTATTTTATTACCTGCCTAGTATTTTTATCTCTACTGTTGAACTGATTACTTGCTGATCAGTTAGTTAAACCTGTGAGCATATAACCTGTGTTACTTTTAATATTTGTGTACTGTTCTAAAACTTCAGTAACCTGGTACTCGATTATATTGCTGTCTTTCTAGGCATTTAATCTTTGATCTAAAAACCCTATAATTTGCTAAGGAGGACTGTCACGTTCGTCTAGGATCTGAGATCACCAACAAGCGTTGGAAGGCTGCCTCATGCAGCAACCCTGCTGATTTGAGAGCAAATATAAATAAACAAATATGTTGGTTATCAAATAATATATGGAAATTGGGAGGAAACTTGGTACTTCTACTAGTGAACTTGAGCTGGCACCTGTGTTTCTCTATCAGTGGTCGTGAAGCTTTACTAGGCACCTATTTTTTAGCTGTGCACTTCCTGACTTTATTGGACAAGATTAATTGGAAGCATGTGATGTTTTATAATTGGCACACGTTGAATGTTTTCAGTCCTGAGACTAAATAAACTGCTAGATGCAAACTCCAGATACCTGTTCACATATATTTGGACTAGGTTTACTTATTGATTGTTTCCACTAAATGTTTTATTGTTTATATACTGCTGGTGTGTAGTGGCTGCTGCTGCTGCTACTACTACTACTACTACTACCACCACTACTCCTACTCCTCCTCCTACTCCTCTTACTACTCCTACTACTACTCTTACTACTCCTACTACTCTTACTAATTGCTACTCCTAAGTGGTTGCTGCTCTTACTACTACTCCTCTTACTACTCCTACCACTCTGTTTTTTGCTTATATATTGCTGGTGTGTAGTGGCTGTTGCTACTACTACTCCTCCTCCTCCTACCACTACTCCTACTAGTACTCCTCCTGCTCCTACTACTACTCCTTCTCTGTTTTTTTGCTTATATACTGCTGGTGTGTAGTGGCTGCTGCTGCTACTACTACTACTACTACTCCTCCTACCACTACTCCTACTACTCCTCCTCCTCCTCCCTGTACTTGCTACTCCTACTGCTGCTCTTCTTTCAGTGATGCTCCTACTACTACTCCTAAGTGGCTGCTACTCTTACTATACTACTACCACTCTACTGCTACACTTACTCTACTCTACTACTTTCTACTTACTACTACTACTTGCTACTCCTAAGTGGTGGCCGCTCTTACTCTACTACTACCACTCCTCTATTTTTTTGCTTATATACTGCTGGTGTGTAGTGGCTGTTGCTACTACTACTACTACTTAACTACTACTACTACTACTCCTACCACTACTCCTACTAGTACTCCTCCTGCTCCTACTACCTCCTCTATTTTTTTGCTTATATACTGCTGGTGTGTAGTGGCTGCTGCTACTACTACTACTACTACTACTACTACTCCTACCACTACTCCTACTACTACTACTACTCCTACTCCTCTTACTACTCCTACTACTCCTCTTACTACTCCTATTACTCCTCCTCCCTGTACTTGCTACTCCTACTGCTGCTCTTCTTTCAGTGATGCTCCTACTACTACTCCTAAGTGGCTGCTGCTCTTACTCTACTACTACCACTCTACTGCTACACTTACTCTACTCAACTACTTTCTACTTACTACTCCTAAGTGGCTACTTCTAGCTACTAACCGTTGGCTGCTGTTGCTTTTTTTGCCAAATCTCCCAGGACTCGCCCAGGACTTGTTGTCCTGTCTTTTGCCATCAACTGTTGCACTATGTTTGCTAAGCAGCTGTTGGTTTTTTTTGCCAAATCTCCCCTCTCCTCTCATTTCCTTTGTTTTGCCGATGATGAAATTGTCCAAGTCCATACATTATATGGAATATGAGTTGATGATCAAGAACTTGTGAGGAACTTGGCATCATTAGCAGCCGCCCCTACATTACCTTCTCCTCTCTTCTCTATTATGATGCCTTGATGCTCCAAGTTCAAGATCAGATGATGATTGACATGTTTCTGAGGCCTCTACCACTGCTACTACTCTTTTTTTGATATATTGTTGTTTTATAGGACTACTTTGGTTTATAGCCCTTTTTGATTTCTTATACCTTCTCGCGTACCTAAAGCACACTTTCTTGCATCTATTAGAACAAAGCGCGAAATAATGTCGTGGACACCAAACAGTGCAGCCCGATGCCCCGAGCATGATGAGCACCCAACCAATGAGGAGCAAGCACTAGAGGACCAGCTAACTCAGGAGCAGTTCGATAATGAGTTAGAAAATGATCTAGAAGTGATGCTTACTCAGGAGCAGTGTGACGAGGAGGAAGGGGGAGCAGAAGGAAGAGCAGGAGAGGCTGCTGAAGGCGAAGAAGAAGAGGATGATGATGACTCGGAAGAGGGATATGAAAGTCCCGATGATCCTTTCCCACGTGAAGCCAGAAGGAGGCCAACGGAGGAAGATTTGGACAAGGATTTTGACCCGAATCAGGAGGTAGGGAAAAAGCCTTAGCTTGTAAATTTTGCTAAAGCTTTGGTTGTGTTACCTCTGCTAACACTTTGACCTGTTGTATATACAGGTCCCTCCTGAAACTTAGAAAAGACGACGTCGATGTCCGCAACATCTCGCTGGACAAGACGGAGTAGAGGAAAGGAGAGCAGAGGCAACAACCATAGAGACGGATCACGATGCCTCTGCTCCACAACCTCAAGACACAACCACGACTACCAAGCCTAAGAGGAAACGAGGGGATAGAAAAGGAAATCTATATCTAGATAAGGCATGCTATGTGATAACGGAGGTCGGGCCAGCAGGGGAGATCCTTGAGCCGAAGGAATTAAGAGGATGATTTCGTAATGCGATCGGGGCCCTAGTAAGAGATAAATTGAACTCATCAATCCCTAACTGGAAAGAGGTACCAGAGAACACATAGAATGCACTATGGGATAGGCAGCTGAAGCTCAATTTTAGATTTCCGGAGGGTTAGCATGAATTGGTAAAAAAATGCTATCAAGATGATGGGAGAGTCATTCTGACATTGGAGGTCAGAGTTCAACACGAAGTATATCCAAAAGGGGTTAACTCCCTTCAACGAGTTCGGCAAAATAACTCCTAGTCAATGGGAGGTGCTCGTGGCTCAGAAGACTTCACCTGAGGCATTGGAGCTCAGTGCCCGTAACACCGAGCTATCGAAGAGGAACAAACACCACCATCATCTAGGCCCTGGTGGCTACTATGCCAAGGAAGAACAGTTTAGGAAGATGGACGAAGAGGCCACAGCTGCTGGGAATATCGATGTGATGAATTTGAAGGTACGCTCAAGGAACTGGATATATGCGAGGAGTACAGAATCATCCGACAGTAATCTTAAGTTTGATAAACCGGAGACCCAAGAGACGGTATCAAGGATACTGAAATATGCTGAAGACAAGGAGAAGGGCTCATTCAATCCTTCTAGAGAGAGGGACGAGCTTAGCCTTGGCTTGGGAAACAAGGAGCACACAGGCCACACCAGGGGCTAGGGAAAAGGACGACCTGGAAGCAAGGATTCAAAGAGGACAGACACATGTACAAGAAACATGGCCGAGATTGGGAGACTAGTCTTGAGCTCCAAGTGAAGGCTCTAGTTGCGAAGGCGCTAGAGGAGCAAGGACTGTCTATGGAGCCACGAATATTAGTGACGTCGTCGGGAGAACTGGCATTAGTTGGTAGCCCTCCGAAAGTTCCTAGCAGCCAAGGTTCCACTATAGCCACAACCCTAATCGATCGCATACGGGAACCAACTAGTTGCACCTTGGTATTTCTCAGTGGCCGGCAGAACACTGCGATGGAGGTGGCAATGAGTGTGGCACATCCTCCTGTTGGTTTACACCACAATAATAAGATACCACCGGACTATACTAGGGTTGAGGTGCATACAGTGAAGCCCGAGTTCATGCAGTGGAGGATAGACTACGCAACTCCCGAGGGGCTGGTGTTACTCGGAGATATTATGGGGCAGTTCATCCTCTGGCACAAACGGGACATTATATTGACTGCTTCTTCGCCGCCTCCCCCTCTCCTAAATTTGGAGCGAGTTGTTGAGGTCAGGGAGATATTTTCACCATCTTGTGACCCCCACATTCCTGAGATGCCACATTCTTCCCCGCCTCCTAGCGAGCATGTGCCTGATGAGATGCCACAACCTTCTCCAGCTCGTACCGAGCAAGTGCATAATGAGATGCCATAGTCTTCTCAACAAGCACAACCGATACATGAACAACGAGTGCCTCCTGAAGAAGGTGATGCACAAGAAGATGAGGACGTGCCTGAATGGGAACTCCGAAAGAAGATTCCAATCAACATAAGGCCAGTTTATGTTCCGATCAAAGACGTCTCTTCGGTGTCCAAGTGGTATTCCCATGACCAGTTCAAGCCTGAGAACCAGGTTAAAAAGTCCCATCATGGAGTTCTGAGGAGGCCGTCACTAGCAAACTCCACCAAATTGCAAAGCAGTATCCAAATGTTGATGCCATCGAATGGTCAAAGGATTGCCCGAAAACATATGAAAGAGGCAAGCCCTTCCTACCAAACCGGGACATCTAGTGCCTACCACTTGGAATGAGAAGGTTCCATGATTGGTACTTGCGTGTTCTCCCAACGAGCATAGATATCATACAAGCATGCTTCCCCACCAGCACATTTGGAAGCCCAGCCGGAAAAATTGTCTTTGACTTCAATGACATGCACGCATGCTTTCACCTGGGAGAAATGGAGATGAATCTAATTCGCACGTGGTGCCTGTAAGTCCTTGTCCTCCTGATATGATATGAATGTAATCTTTGAATTTTGTTGTAACTAACCCACGCCATGATTTGTAGAATGCAAGTGCACATTGTCAAACAAATGCCAAGTGTGAAAGCCGGATATGTAGACCCTCAAGCTATAGCCCAAACAAATTTTAATTACCCTAAACGGTGGACACTGAATGCCAAAGTGCTAGCTGCTGCAAAGACTCTTCAGGAGAAAAAGCGCATCCGTACGGCGAAACTAAGGGAAGAGTCCCTTAAGGTTGCGGCATACATTGCGATGGCTTTCAAAAATCTCCAACAACACTCTACTATATGGCTACCATACAACTTCGAGTAAGTTCAACTCTATACTTAAAGCTTTGTTTGATATATTTTATTCGATGCAAAAGAGCCTATCTAGTTCTATGATTAAATCCATGCAGCAACCACTGGATTTGTATAGCCGTCGATGTCGGGAGGAGCATGGCATGGGTCTTTGATTCATTAGATAGGGACACGGTGACATACAAAGACTTCATATCGATTCTCAAGACGTATACATATCGACAATCCTCATTAGCTTATATGTTTGTATACATACTTGTAACGTTCACTTTTGGATACTAACAAGTTGTATTTGTTAAAATAATTTGAACAGGACATTTAGGTTCTATGTCACTAATCATCATGGAAGGCATGATCCAGCAAGAAAGAAAAAGCTGGCTATAAAAACACTATGTGCGGTAAGTGTAACTTACTTCTTCAGTACTCCGTTACATGGCTGTCAAAAGCATTACTTAATATTTTCATATGCAAAACACAGTGCCCCAAGCAGAGACCTGGGAGTGTACACTGTGGATACTATATATGTTCTATGATGAGTAACACCGGCACCGTAGTATAAAAACTTCGTACATGGTATGAAATACTAAACCGAAACTTGTTCTCTTGTAGTGGAGAGAAGAGAAAGGAATAAAAAGAGACCCATACAAGGATGACCAACTCTTAGAGCTCGTCGACGACCTTTGCAACTTCATATTAGACCAGATTGTACACGTCAGAGGCGCCTACCATGACCGAGAAGTTGAGTTAGGTACAAATCCTCAGTACCAACACCTTCGTGAGACTGAAAGGCTAGCTCTAGGACGTTGATAAGAATGTGTATGGAATTTGTATATTTAATGATGGGTTGTATATATTCTTATGAATTGGACTTGTAATTGTAGTTTATAGAATACTCTTGTGCTTGTAGTCGTGGTCGCGGGGCGTTCGGCAACGCGAACGCGGTTCGGAACGTTGGCCACGGGACGTTCGGCAACGCGATTTTGAATTGCAAATTTGAATTTTTTTACGGGAAAACGTACTGTAGGGACGGTTCTAGATAGAACCGCCCCTACAAATACCTGTTTGTAGGGGCGGCTGGTGTTTCCAGCCGCCTCTACAAATCGATTTGTAGGGGCGGCCTAGGAACCGCCACTACAAATGCATGATTTGTAGAGACGGTTCGGTAGGAGCGGCTGGCCAAACCGCCCATACAAATGGTTACGAGCCGCCCCTAAAAATCGATTATGTAGTAGTGGATGAGTCTCTGATTCAATGAGTGAATTATTTTTTTAGTGGCAAGTGATGCATTAGTAAGACGTTTATGATAACTTTTATCGATTTCAAGATCTATCAAACTAGCCACTTGGATGCGTTAGTTGTTTATAATAATTTTAAGTTTGACCAAACATTTATGAAAACGTTAAGTGTATCAACATTTATAACACAAAAAATACCATTAAATTAATAATAAAAATATATTTTCATAGTACATATTTGGAGACATAAATGTGGATGCTATCTATAAATTTGGTCAAACTTTAAAAATTTCAATTTGGTGCAAATATAGTGCACTACCAGAGGGAAGAGTATAGTCTATACTATTCCAGTTTGGTGCTTTGTGTAGTCGGCTAATTTGTCATGCCATAGCCCGGTCAACCGCGACCTTCACATGCACGCGTGACTTGGACTCGGCGACCGATCGAACGCTGATTGGAGTGAAGTCCGGCATGTGCAGTGGCACCGAAGCAGGCACATGTAACTGTCGCTAGAGTCGGCACTGCGCCTAGCTCCGACTCCGATCGCGATTGGTAGGGTAGGGATGACGAAATCTCTCGAGCCCTATGGTGTGGTCGTACGTACGATGCATGGATGGATTGACCACCCTGCAGGTCTGCAGATGATGCGCGCGCTATCGGTCTCTGACGACGTCGATCTCGACACGTACGACCGGCTAGATTTATATTCCGTCTGCTTCCTAGATTTATATTCCGTCTGCTTCCTCTGGTGCCTGTTTAGTTTCTAAAATTTTATAAAAAATTTCAAAATTCTTCGTCGCATCAAATCTTTGGACGCATGCATGAAGCATTAAATATAAATAAAAAATAAAACTAATTACACAGTTTAGACGAAATTCGCGAGACGAATCTTTTAAGCCTGATTAGACTATAATTAGACACTAATTGCCAAATAATAACGAAAGTGCTACGATACTATTTTTTAAAAAATTTCGTCGACTAATCGAGTCCCTGGCTGCCGGAGCCGGACGGCTGCTACTTGTACGGCCAATAATTCGTGCAGTGGTTCTGGTGGCCCATGCTATACTCCTACGCGTACTGCTACAGATGCATGAGTGGCCTGCACTCACTCGATCTGAGGGCGTCGTCTGATCATGCATGCATAATATCAATCTATCATGCACCGGCCTCCAGGCCCGCAGGCCAGGCTAACAACAGGCTTTGGGCATATTCGTGCGTATCTGATCAACAGCATGTTCTCTCGATCGTATTTGATTTATAAGCCAGAACTTATCAGCCAACGAATAATATTTTTCTCTCACACTAAACTAACTAATAGTACTTTCAATTATGACTTATAAGCCAAATAAGCTCAAATAAACAGGACAAATACGTGGTGCCTCGCCACCCGCGTACGTTTTGAAGACGGGAGGACGTGCAAGCGGCCCCATACGACGGATGGGCAGAATATGTGTGGCAGAATCCCATGACGGGTGTCCGCCGGCTGGCGAGCACGGGGAGACGGCCGGACGTGACGAGGGACCAACCGCCGCCCCACCCCAACCAACGCAGCCCCTGCCTGCGCGCCCCGGCGGCCGGGCTCCACATACATCTTTCTGTTGGATTCGATCGGTGTGCTTCAATCTGATGCTGCATATGCACGCACGATCCCATGCCCCAGCTTAGCTTCATGCGTGGCTTGTCCTCTAGCTTGCTATCAACCTGACATGCAGATGGTGCTTGCTGTGCACAGTGTGAGGAGATCGAAGTGGAGATCCGGGCTGTGTCTGTGCGCGGACATGGCTGGTGAGGCTCTCTACAAATTATGTATTTGTAGGGACGGTTTTCAGATCGTTCTTACAAATCGATTTGTAGAGGCGGCTGATGTTATCAGTCGTCCCTACGAATCGATTTATAGGGGGCAGCTGGTAGCTGCCCCTATAATACCTGTTTATAGAGGCGGTTTAGTCTAGAATCGCCCCTACAATACTTTTTTCGTAAAAAAAATTCAAATTTACAATTCAAATTCGACCAGAACATGTATATATTTATATTTCGCACATGAACCATGAAATGTGGAAACAAGAGTTATATTCATGTTTGCTACGTATATAATAAATCGATACTTGTAGGAACATAAAAATTTCAGAATGGTCAAGTTGTAGGCTGGTAACCATATCACCAGTGATGTAACAGGTATTGTGATTCAAAAGGGCTAGTTAATTCTGGTGGTATGCCTATTTGAAATTTTTGACAAATGAGCTGCAAGTAAAGTACCAATATGATCCATACATGTTTTGGGCATAAGGTTGCAATCAGATAATTGACCAAAGTAGAACCGTACCTCAAGTGGCCTGCTAAAACAGTAACTAACAAGCATTCTAATGGTAACTAAAGCAGTTTATCACACACAACAGTCCATACAATATCATCACACCCTACTAATTTGCAACAGCTAAAGTCTCAATTTTTTATGAGAAGAACATCATCACAGTTATAGTGATGTAAGGCAAGGTATCAGAGGAAAAACTTATTGGCTATTTAAAATGTCTATCGTTTAAGTGAGGTATGGAAGGATATGGCAGTAGCCCCTGGACAAATCTGAGATCGACGATTTCTTATTAGAATATATGTTGAGATTTAGTTCTCTCCCAAAAAAATAAGAATAATGTTGAGATCGATGATTGTGCAAATTTATTTTCTAAGAATAATGTGACTAGCAACTACTTCAGAAGCACCAATACCGCTACTGCTCAATACAGGATCTGTAACTTTGAAGGCAAAAAACAAATCTGTAGGCAGAAAAAATGGCAACAATAGAGAACTAGATCAACTTACCTCTTAGAAATTTACAGCTCATGTCACATCAGAGTCTGCACTCTGCAACACATGATAAAAAATATTGGTATCCAACTTTGCAGCAAGATATATGAGATAAAAACATCAGAGTCAAGAGAAAAACGTTTTGTGGTAGTGATAGCATGAGCATGAGATCCTATAGAAGTCAACTACAAGGAAGTGTGCAAGGTAACTTACCAAAAATAAATAGTAGTGCATACTTAATAAAAACTGTACACCAGATTTGTTTTATAAAAGATTTCACTCATATTAGTATGATATTAGAAATGAGTATAATAGTATATTCACCCATAGTCATCAGCTTTTACAGTGAGTCTTGGCATGATCGATTTGAGGGTAGAGACTACAGAGTGAATGATCTTATCATTTTATTAACTACTAAGAAGCTCATCTCATTTTAGAATTTTCCCTGGTTTGATTGGCAAGTTCTGAATATGTTGAATATTAGTAATTAACAAGAAGCTTAACTCATTTTGGAAATTTTCCTATCCAATTATTGTAAATAACACATAGAGAGTTGCATTAGAGAAAAATAATTTGTGCACCATTAAGCAGCAGCCCCTCCTTACATCTGAAACAAGACAAAAAAGGAACCATTTATGATTCATTTACTTCAAACCAAAACTTAAAAATTTGCCATACAAGAAAGAATAAATTGCGCCAACAAAGAGCACAACTACACATTACCATCAATGTTGGAGAACCTTCAGCTGGTGTACAGAGCAGAAACAAATTTCCAGTCGCTCACACCAAAATCTAGGCACCAATACCCTACACACTAATGGGTATGCTTAGATCTGAAGCCCTCTTAGGAGATGAGTTCAGAGGGAGAGGATAAACGGAAAAGGCTGACCACTCGCCGCTCACCGCCCGGTGCCCGATCGCTGAGCTCCCCGGCCCCCGGTTGGCGGCGCCCCGACGCAGATCCGCTTGGCCCCGGCGTAGATTCGCTCGGCCCCTCGGCACCGGCACGACGCCCCACCGCCCCGGCCATCGGAGGTTCATGGCACCGCCGGACCAGACTTCCAGCGCTGGCCGACGGCTTTGGGCCACCCGCAGCGACACCAGGCATTGGTATTCATCACTTTTTCAGCTGAAATCGTTTGGTGTTTCAAAATCTTGTTAGAATTTGTCATTTTTTAAATTTGAAAATTTAAATTGCTCAAACTTTGTCAAACGAAAAGAATGACCAAATCAACACAATAACTTGATAGGGCATGATTTTAGAAAATTTTAGGAAAAAATCAACACATTTGGAGTTAGTATCAGGGAGAAAGACTAGTTACAAATTTTACCCAGAGATTAAAAAGAAAAATCATAATTATTTATGATGATCAATGATGAACAAGTGTGATTCGTAGGGGCGGTTGGTGATTGAGCCGTCCCTACAAATCGCAACACCGGGGACGGCTAGTGAGTGAGCCGCCCCTACAAATCGACCCATTTGTAGGGACGGCTTGTATCATCAGCCGCCCCTACTATGCCATTTGTAGGAGCGGCTGGTCTCATGGGTCCCGAGCATGCCCACTGTAGGAGCGGCTCCATCACCAGCCGCCTCTAAAAAAAATTATTCTTTTGCTACAAACGTTTTTTTAGTAGCGAGCAATAATCCCTGGATTTGGAGTTCGTGAAACAAGTACCACACATGTTGCATTATTGTTATCCGCACAATGCAAGTATGCAACGTGATGACTTGACCAGTAGAGGAGCAACCACCAACTATAGGCATCCAGATGCAAGGCCTCACTCGAGCCCAGCGCCGCTGCATTGCATCCAGGACCAGGAGTTCCCCAGGGCATGCAATCTCTCTCTGACTTGGATCGCGGGAGGAGTAGACATGCATGCATGCATGGAAAAAGTCATTGTATATGCCGTTTCCAGATTATCGATATCGACGTTTTCAGCCTCATGCAGACAAATGCTGCGGCACGAACTGTCACGCGCAACGACGACTTGCAGGCAGCGGCAGCTAGTGCCGACATTGCAAGTGTGCGTAAACTTTATACCACCAAAGTTGCTTGGTCAAAACTCAAAAGCGCCCACAGTCGTCTGTAGTACTATAACCTATGACCGTACTAGTAGTATAGACAAAACAATGCGATTAAAGGAAACCTACAATAAGTCAACTGCCATTGGGTATTGTGTCTGGATAGAGTTTATTTTCTGATGTATAAACATGGTGTCGCTGTATATGAGACTCATTTCTTTTCCTCCAATATGGTGCACATAATCACATAGATGTTTACATATACTCTTTATATAAGCACACCCACACCCTACCATATGACATTGTGGCAGAACCGCCCGAAATAACACACATTCGGAGGCACTCGTCTTTCACCAGACACTAAGCACCCTAAAAGCAAGCTACATCGGGCGGATTCCATCGAGCACACCCCAAGGGAGAACTCGAATAATCCATGTTTTCCATCCAGGATCCAATAATGAGAACGAGTTTTACAATACTTAGTCCATTTCATACAATCAGAGTTCTTAGAAATACATTATTACAGTACCAAGTTCAGAGTACGGAATTTAAACAGCGGAATTACAATAAACATCTAACGGTAGAATACAAGGATCCGTCTGTGCCCACCAGAAGAATCCTCCACACAACAGCTACTCTTCAAGCTGCACCTGCAACAGGGTAAATAAACCCTGAGTACATAATGTACTCGCAAGACTTATCCGACTAGAGGGAATAATTTCCCGACTCCAAAGGATATGATAGGCTTATTGGTTTGTTGGGTTTCTTTTTACGAAAAGCAATACTAGTAGTGAATCCTTATGTATATTTCTTATTAGCAGTCATGATTAGTTCATTATCCAACCATTCTAGGTTAGCACCTGTTCTAATTTCAAGCAAGAGTTGAGCAAACAGATCTATTTCACCACCTTTATTTTCCAGTTCTTACTACAGTGCTAGATTATAGACAAGTCGTACCGGATTACCCGGCGATTCGCGAACCAGTGAGCCCCAACTGGGTACCTCAAAACACATGCCCCGCTTATACCCCAGGCACAAGCATGACCAACCCATCACTCTCCTGTCAAGGGGTCCAGGTTCCTATCCAAACTTGGACTCTAAGCCCCCACACCTGAGTCCCGGACTCAGTGTGGTGTTTAGACCTTCACCATCCCCGCCTCCAATCAGTCAGTCCTAGAAAGAGTCGGAACCCACGACAAGAGAGCAATGAGCCTTCCCTGCTCCCATAAACAAGTATGTGCTCAGAATAACAAGTCAGTCACCTGACTAGAATCCAATGCAACACCCGGTCTTTAACCGACACGGACAGGAAAAACAGTGTAACCAAGCTATGCTCCCGTTGGCCGCGGGAACACAACCTCTTCCACCCACCAATACCCATACCATATCCTTGCCCGGTCTCTACTTTTCCTTTCATATTTTTATCATAAGAGTGATAATAATAATCACCTATTGTGAGTAATGGCAGGTTACTCACGCTACTGAAAATCCTAAGCATAGCAGCTACTCGACCTATGCTAGTAGAACTCATAGGTAGGTATATCTATGCATGTAGTTTCCATAAAATATGTGTAACATAAATGCACACATCACACACACACACACACACACACACATATATATATATATATATATATATATATATATATATATATATATATATATATATATATATATATATATATATATATATATATATATATATCCCGTGATTATTCAAAATAAGGGTTATGCACTGGGGCTTGTCCTGGGGCAGGCGTGGTGTCAGCAAAGTCAGCAGCTGGTGGCTCCTGGGGCTCTCGTCCTAGGATGAGGATCTCCTCCTCGTATTCCTCGATTATCTCCTCGTACTCCAGCTCGCCCACGGTCACGAACTCTACCAACTCGTTATCTACATGCATGAAATGATGATGCAACACTTAGTAATATGACAACAACTGACTCTTAAAATAAGAATACATCTACCAAGCTAACTCTAATGACTAAGATGCTAGGCTACCCATCCTTTCCATTAAACAGGTATGAAACATTCGAGTATTATCTTAACAATCAAAAATGCAATTTCTTACTTTATTTATGATTTCATATATACTAAAACAAGGAGTACTTAACTACCCTATTTATCAACCTATTCTAAAGCTACAAAAATTACAGTGAGCACATAATAATACAATGAACCTATTGTAAAAATTTAATTGTCAAAACTATTACCAATTTGAGACAAAAGTTCGGTCAAATTGTAACCAAATAATATTAAACACTCGCAATTGATTTAATAGCCGCTGGTATCAACAATATATATATATATATATATATATATATATATATATATATATATATATATATATATATATATAAACTAAATACACTAGCAGATAGAGCACAATTTTAGGAACCAAACAAAATTAGTTTCACAATTTTTGGAAACCTATGCGAATTGATATTGATTTTCAAAGTTCAGCTCAGAAATTAAAATATAAAGCTATTTTCAATTCGTTAAGAAAAAGGAAAAAACGAATTCCACCCGCGGTCCCATCACCACACGGCCCAAGCGGACGCAGCCCACGCGAGGCGGCCCACAACGGGGAGGCCCGTGTGCGCTACCAACTCTGCAAAAACGCCTCCGCGCTAAGACCGAATCAACCCGCAGTCCACAGCACTATTTCCCGAGAGAGAGAGACTATGTGAATAGGACCCTGCAATCTATCTCCTTCACCACGGCCAGGTCCCTAGCCACCCCTGTGCGTGCTGGTGCGGCAGACACAGCACCGGACGACCACTGCAGGCCAATTGAGACCTGCCCCAGCCCAGATAGCGGGTCGATCTGCACCTACAACCCTAGCGCCTCCACTAGCCTAGGTTACAGGAGCGGCGAAACTCACGAAAGTGGTGACCTTGGTATGCGTCCATGCGCGACAGCGGCGCGACCATGCCGGCCACCCTAAGCCACCGCGGGGTGAACTAGCTAGCGCTACAGCATCACTATCTTACCCTAGTTGCGGCTGCGGTGGTGGTGCGATGGGTGGCTACCCTCAGCCACGGCCGGTTCCGGCCTTAATGGCACGGCGGAGGGGGAACTTCCAAATTGGAGTTCGTCGTGGCTCAATTCAAAGCGGGGTGGGTACGGTTGGCACGTGGATGTCTAGGCGCATACACGGGCATGTGAAATTGAAGGCGAGCACCTACGCCCTGGCACACCATTGTCGTGACGCGACGGCGAAAACTGAGGCGGTCGGCGCATAGAGGTGGGCATGGGAGAAACAAAGAACGGGAGGCGGTGACGATGTGGCGGGTAGCTGGCGAGTGCACCTTGGCGCGATGTGGCTGGCGCAACCAGTGCGGCCCATGGCCGGCGCTAGCCAATGGCACACGGACGAGGTCGGCGTGGCCCACACGCACAGCGCCCAGGAGGACCAGAGATGCAGCGCGGTGCAGCGGTAGGCGAGAGCGGGATGGTGAGGCGACGACAGTGACAGCGGGCAGTGGGGCAGTGAGTTTGCATGCAGCGCGGTGACAGGATGGCGGCGGCGCAGAGGAACAGGCGGACGCGACGACAGCGTGCTGTGGCATGGAAATGAGGTAGGGCAGCCACGTGCCAGGGTTGTCGGCCACAGCGGCCAGCCGAGCGTGGCTAGGCGTGCGTGCGCGCGGCGGCAGCGTCAACGCCGTGGTATAGGGGCGCGATGACCATGCCTACGTGAGGAAACCGACCGAGGTAGTGTCCTGCACGCTTTTTAAAGCATTCAAAAAAATCTAAAATGTTGATCCAATCCCCAAACCACCTTTGCGATGCCTTAGAGGATATAATAAGCTACCAAAGCCAACTATAATACCACACCACTTAAGAAATCGACTAAGTCTTGAGTTGGATTTGTTTCAAATTCGATTTCCAAGCTATTTGAAATGTTATCTATCATTACTATATTGTGAAAACAAAAGTTGCACTATCTTCTACAAAATGTGTGCTTCAAACTTTATTAAGGTGTCACATATATGTTTTATAGCACTTTTGCTTAATAAAAATTGGTTTTAAACCCTAAGTGATACAACATAACTATCAAATAAACTTCATTCGCATTTCCGTGATCATTTTGAGTTACGGAACTTGATCTACACTCTTTATTACATGCATTAACACATAAACATGATGCTCATAACATGTTTAAGCAAATGGTTTATAGTGTAACACCGAGGGTGTTACAAATCTACCCCCATAAACAAATCTCGTACCGAGATTTCATGTACCTAGTGTGGGAATAGAGATAACAAATACATTTCGATGTAACAAACTACCTCGGTGAACCAGAAAGAAGGTGGGGATAATGCTTCAAGATATAACTTTATTGCTCCCACTGTCGCTTCGTCCTCTGAGTGATCTTGCCACTGAACTTTGTAGAACTTCACACTGTTTCTCGTCACTCTTTCTTTTTCGTCCAAGATCTTGATAGGATGCTCAATATACGACAAGTCGGGCTAGAGGGGAAGTCCTTCAATTTCCACAGCTTCGTCAGGGACCCGCAAACATTTCTTTAATTGGGAAACATGGAAGACATTATGTGCTGCCGACAAGTTATCCGGGAGCTAGATACGGTAGGTAGCAGAACCACACTGGGCCAAAACCTTGTAAGGTCCAACATAGCGAGGGGCTAGCTTCCCACAGACATCAAATTGATGTACACATCTCATGGGAGATACCTTGAGATACACGTGATCACCAACTTCAAATTGCAAGGGCCTTCTTTACTTGTCCGCATAAGTTTTATGATGACTTTGAGCTGCCTTCAAATGGCTCTAAATAATACTGACTTGTTCTCAAGCTTCTTTGATAAAATTAGGCCCAAAATATCCACGGTCATCTACTTCAACCCAGTTAAGTGGTGTTCTATATTTCCTTCCATACAAAGCTTCAAAGGGTGCCATATGAATGGTTTCCTGATAGCTATTGTTGTAAGAAAACTCAGCTAAGTTCAAGCATTCATCCCACTTTTCAGGAAAAGAAATGGCACAAGCTCTCAACATATCCTCAAGTACCTAATTTACCGTTTCTACCTGACCGTCAGTTTGCGGATGATAAGCTAAACTTCTAAGGAGACTAGTACCAAGACATTCCTGGAGTTGCTCCCAAAAATGAGAGATAAAGACTGACCCTCTATCAGAGACGATGGTAAGAGGAACTCCAAGCAGGGTCACAATCCGGTCAAAATACAACTTGGCATACTTCTTGGCTGAATATCTGGTATCCACCAGGAGAAATGAGCGGATTTGGTAAGGCGATCTACAATGATCCAAATAGAGTAACAGCCCTTGGACGTTCGTGGTAAACCCACAATGAAATCCATGGAAATATCTTCCCATTTCCAAACAAGGATAGGCAAGGGCTGCAAAAATCCCGGTGTACGCATATGGTCTGCCTTAACTCTACCACAAGTATCGCACTCCGTGACATACTTGGTGATATCCTGCTTTATATTGGACCACCAATAAAAGTGGCGCAAATCATGGTATATCTTGTTACTTCCAGGATGGATGGACAACTTGGAATGATGAGCTTCATCCAAAATCTTTCTTTTAAGCTCCTCACTAGATGAAACAACCAATCTGTTCTTGAACCTCACTACACCTTGATCATTAATACCAAAATGAGGACCGTGCCCTTCGGCAATTAACTTCTTGATATGCGGGATTTTCGAAACATCTTGCCTTTGCTCTATAATAATTTGCTCAAGTAAATATGAGACTAGAGCAATATGGGCTAGAACCTCAGCATGGTTGAGAGACAAGGATGCTTCTTCGACTTGATACGACTTCTGGCTCAGAGCATCGGCTACCACATTATCCTTTCTAGGATGGTAATGAACCTCCAAATTATAATCCTTGATTAGCTCCAACCATCTCCGTTGCCTCATGTTCAGCTTGGACTGAGTAAAATATATTTGAGGCTCTTGTTATCCGTAAAAATGTGTATTTTATTTCCCAACAAATAATGCCTCCAAATTTTTAGAGCGTGCACCACATCAGCCAGCTCTAAATCATGGGTGAGATAATTCACCTCGTGCTTTTTCAGCTGGCGTGAAGCATAAGCTATCACCCGCCCTTCCTGCATAAGCACGCATCCTGGTCCAATCCTTGAGGCATCACAATACACATCAAATGGCCTGTCAATATCTAGTTGGGCAAGAATAGGAGCAGTGATAAGAAATTTCTTCAGAGCTTGGAAAGCTTCTTCACAAGCCGGACTCCAAACAAATTTGACATCTTTCTAGAGCAACTTGGTCATCGACTGAGCTATTTTGGAGAAGTCAGGAATGAAGCACCGATAATAACCAACAAGACCTAGGAATTGATGGATCTGATGCACTGACTTTGAAGACTTCCAATGTAATACATCCTGCACCTTGCTTGGGTCCACAAATATACCTTCGAGTGTCAGAACATGTCCCAAAAACTACACTCGATCTAACCAAAACTCGCACTTGCTGAATTTGGCATACAACTTGTGTTCCCTTAATTGAGTCAGTACTATCTGAAGATGTTGGGCATGCTCTTCCTTGTTCTTGGAATATATCAAAATATCATCAATGAACACCACTACAAACTTATTTAACTCTGGTATAAAGACTGAATTCATGAGATATATGAAGAATGCAGGAGCATTGGTAAGACCAAAAGACATGACTATGTATTCATACAACCCATACCTAGTAGAGAAAGTTGTCTTTGGTATATCTTATGGCCAGATCTTAATTTGATGATACCTAGAAAGAAGATCAATCTTTGAAAATACTTTGGCACTAGGCAACTCATCGAACAAAGTATCAATACGAGGTAAAGGATACTTGTTCTTAATGGTTACCGCATTAAGAGTACGGTAATCCACACACATCCGAAGAGTGCCATCCTTCTTCACAAAAATGGCTGAACAACCCCATGGTGAAGAACTAGGACGGATAAATCCCTTCTCCAATAATTTCTCTAACTACTTCTTCATTTCTGCGAATTCTTTAGGAGCCATGAGGTAGGGACGTCGGGAAATAGGAGCAGTGCTAGGTTCTTTCTCAATGAAAAACTCCACATTTCTATCCATGGGCAACCCAGATAGATCTTTAGAAATGACATCTGGAAACTCACAGACCCTAGGAATAGAGGCAAGATCAGGAGAAGCTTCAACATGAGCAGCAACTGGTAAGGCTGGATCTGAGGGCATAAGAAGAGACATCCTATCCTCGAAAGAAGGAAGCCATAACTCAACAACTCTCTGCTTAAGATCCAAGACTACCTCATATACTCGCAACCAGTTCATGCCCAGAATTACATCAATGCCCTGCCCGGGCAGCACCATGAACTAGAGGCGGTAAGTGTGAGTGGCTAGCACTAATCCGACTATGCCCGTCCAAGTATTAACACACAACTACACACCTAGAGTATTGGTTCTATAGGAAATAGGTATAGCCATAAGAGATATATTGTGCCTTTGTGCAAACCCCATGCTCATGAATGAATGTGATGCACTAGAATCAAACAACACATATGCTGGATGGGAATCAATGGTAAACATGCCAGCCATCACCAGTTCATTCTGTAAGATTTCCTCAGCCTCAGTGAAATTAACTTGCCCAGAGCGGCTTACTGGCACCTTAATCTTGAAAATTATCCGCTTGATCAGATGGGAGTTAGCTGAGGGCTGAGTAGACTATGCAGGTTGATTCTACAGACACTCTTGAACATAGTGGCCCTCCTTGCTACACTTGAAACAAGCACTAGGCTTGTTCCCCTGTCCCTAACGAGGTGGGACCTGCTGTCCCTAGGGCTATTGCTGTTGTTGCACCTGCTGAGTAGGTGCACAGTACTGGGTGGAAGGTGCCTGGTAGGTCTGCTGAGGCTATCGGAACGAATGCCCACCCAAAGACTGATAGGGCACCCGCCTGACAACCTATACCTTCTGAGCCTGTGGATGACTAGAAGACCCAGTAATCACCCGCTTACGCTTCCACTCAGCCTGAGAGTCATACTGAAGTCCTTCCATGGCAATAGTAGCATTCATCATAGCACCAAAAGTCTAATAGTTTCCTGTGTACAGCTCCTTCTTGTAGACTGCAAGAGAGGCCATGATAGAAATGGTCTCTCTTCTTATCAGTATCAACGTGAGTCCTAGCATATTGTGTCAGATGGTTAAACTTGTTTACATAGTCCATCACAGACATGCTCCCTTGCCTTAGGTCCAGAAACTCCATCAACTTCCTGTTCAGAACACCAATAGGAATGTAATACTCTCTAAAAGCAGCAGTAAACTCCTACCAAGTCACATGGTGGTCTACCGTCTGCATGGCATTGAACGTATCCCACCATGCACTAGCAGAACCCAACAGCTGCTGCGCTGCAAAGCTAAAAGGTCCTTGTGTGGTTTTGGTAATTGAGTGACAACCTAGGTGGACTAATTGTGTTTATGTGAGATACACAGGTGATTAGTCCACAGGTACATATGTGTGAGCAACATATGCCATGAAGGTGAAATGGCTTGGAGATGTTGCAAAGCTCACACATGTGATGATGAAGGAGCTCATTGCACATGAGACATGACATTGAGTCATGTGATCAAGGTGGAGAAGATCAAGACAAGACTTGGCTTGATGGACCGGTTGCAAGCGTGAAGGGCAAGTCGGAGGCTTTGGAGCGATGGACCGCGTGGCGGTGAAGCTTGAGCAAGACTTGGTGCCGATGGACGAAGGCAACGGTGAAAAGCAAGTGAAGTCAAGATCGATGAACCAATATGATCATGTGATGATATGAAGTGGATCATATCATTGTTGATCGTGTTAGTGCATGTGTTGCATCGACATTGGAGGAGATGGAATGGAATGCGCAAGACAAAGGTATAACCTAGGGCATTTCATTTCACCGGTCATAGGTGTGTAGAGAGGTTTGTGACCAGGTTTAGGATAGATGGCCATACTATCAAGAGGGGCAAACTTGTTTGCATATCGGTCATCTAGTACCACTCGAGTGATCTAACTTTGCATCATTGCTAGGATTGAGTGGCGTGGTAAGTTGAGTGGTTAATCCTTTGAAAAAAATGATTGTCAAAATGCTAACAGACATACACATAGTGTTGTACACTTGGTGGTGTTGGCACATTTATAAAGGAGATGAAGTTGGAGTTGATGTGGATCAACTCGGCGATGGAACGGAGGTGAGAAGGGTTCAAAACTCCACCGGCACTGGTGCCACCGGTGCCCTATACAGAAAAGACAGGGTCTCACAAAGTGCATCGGATGCTGGTCACGCAGTGACCGAACGCTGGGGTCCTGCGTCCGGTCAATGGTTGCAGAGAGCGTGCAGGCGTTGGTCTTCGACAGGACACTGGCGCTGGAAGTGACCGGACGCTGACAGGGTGCGTCCGGTCAGGCTGACGTACGGTGATGTAGGTGGCACAGAAAAGTTGGAGAAGGACCAGACGCTGACGTTGCGTCTGATCGTGACCGACCGGACATGTCTTGTCGCGACTGGTACCTTACTAGAAACAACCGAACGCTGGGGTTGCTGTGTCCGGTCATCACTTGACCGTTGAAATCAAGTGACTGAGGTTGAATGGAGGCGACACATGGTGAGCATCCGTTGACCGAACACTGAGGTCCTGCATCCGGTCGATACGATCGGAGCGTCCGGTCGTCCCGAGTTTTGCCCAGTGAATGGGTAACGGCTAGTTTAGCCCGTGGGGCTATAAATAGAAGATGGTCTCGGCCATGGCTGGTGCTGAGCACCTCGAAGGACTTTGTGTCCATGGTTGAGAGTGCTTGGGGGCCCTCCATCTCACTATGCTTGATAGTGATCATTCGATTGTGTGATAGAGCAATTCTAGTGTGATTGCATCATGAGGTTGCATCGAGTGGCACTAGGTGATCGAGTTGCAAACTGGTGGTACTTGTTACTCTTGGAGATTGTCACCTCCTAGATGGCTTGGTGGTGGTCTCCGTCGAAGCCCGCAAGAAGCTTGTGCGGTGCTCCGGAGAAGAGCTTTGTGAGGGGCATTGTGCTCGCCCCGTGGGAGCCATGAAGAGCAACTCTAGTTGAGCGTGTCATTGAGCTACCCTCACTTTTGGGGTAGGTTCTTGCAGTGCCCGACGTGCGGGCATGGCGGGTGATGCCAATTAGCCACCGAACCACCAAGTGAGCGGTCGACACAATGGGGACTAGTGTGTTGGCAAACATGTGAACCTCGGGAGAAAAATCACCGTGTCAACCTTGTTCTTCCTGTTGGTTTGCATCCTCGTTACACAAGCTTGTAATTACTTTTATATACATTGTGCTTGTGTAGTTACTCTTGTAATTAGTTAGCTTGTGTAGCTTACTAGTTACCTTCTTGCTTGTGTAGCATAGAAGTAGCTCCCTTGCGTGGCTAATTTAGTTTGTGTAACCTTGTTAGTCATATTGCTTAGTTTGTGTAGCTAAGTAATTGCGCTCCCTAATTTGGCATTGGTTGCCTTGTTATTGAGCATTGCTAGTAAGCTTAGATAGCTTTGTGCTTTTGCTTACTAGTTTGTATAGGAACTCTCTTGTTGCTTAAACTACTAGTGGCATAGGTTTGTGTGACCTTGCTTCTAAAATTGGTTAGGCGAGCTCTAGCTAGCCTGGCACCTTTGTTGCTTAATCAATATCTTTGGAAGGTGCTAGAGAACAGATAAGAACCAACCATTAGGGACAACCCACTAGATTGGGAACATGAGATTAGAGAAATGATAAGCTTTTTATTAAAGCATTCTTTTAGGTTATCATATCAATTCACTAATCCAATTTATACGTGTAGGGGGGAGTTTAAGCAAGATTCTCCTTTCATGATGCATGCATCGGCCTACCCGTTCACTCAAGCCAGAATATAGCGGCATTCGAACAAATTTTTGGCACCTTGCACACTCACTTTGCATACGCTAAACGATTTTTACGCAGCGTAAGTTAGTGTACCTACAGAAACTTGATTAGATAAAACTTGTGCCGCTATCCTAATAGACCATATTACAAGGGCTTATACTTATTTACATAATTTTGTTGCATCCTACTTTTCACAGAACTTTCGTTGGTCAATTTTTAGGCTTTGGAAAAGAGTTATGAAACTCGTAAACTCATTATTGGCTCTGGTACCACCTGTGGCCGAACCACCCAAAATAACACACATTCAGAGGCGCTCGTCTTCCACCAGACACTAAGCACCCCGAAAGCAAGCTTCATCGGGCGGATTCCATCGAGCACACCCCAAGGGAGAACTCGAATAATCCACGTTTTTCCTCCAGGATCAAATAATGAGAAGGAGTTTTACAATACTTAGTCCATTTCATACAACCGGAGTTCTTAGAAATACATTATTGTGGGGGGGTATGACCCCGGATACCCGTGGCAGACCACATGGGCTACGCCCCCAGGGGCAGCCCAGCCCACAAGACGAAGCCTTGTGAGGCACGGCTCTGCTCGGCGCCTCCCGCAAGACATCTGGAGGATATCCAGAAGATACTGCGAGATCTGTTAGGATATGTATGATCCCTAGATTCTTGTAATCAGTAATTACTTTTTGGTTATCTCCTAGATCTAACCGACTTGTAACCCTATCCCTCCAGACTATATAAGGAGAGACAGGGGTCCCCTAGCGGACAAGCTACTTGGTCGTCCAGATCAATACAATACACCAAAGACATAGGACGTAGGGTATTATGTCGATCAGACGGCCCGAACCTGTCTAAATCGCTGTCTCTGCGCCTTGTGTCACCATCCGGTTCCTGATCACGCGCACCCCCACCGACAAATCTACCATCGCGGGATACCCCTCGGTGGACTGTCGAGCATAAGCATTGACACATCACCGCATGGGCATCGTCAGCTACATCGGTTACTCCTCAGCGCTCGGTTTCTTTGTGCTCGAGGAGTAAGTGGGCACACTTCACCGCATGGGCGTCGTCAGCTACATCGGTTACTCCTCAGCACTCGGTTTCTTCATGCTCGAGGAGTAAGTGGGTACACTTCACTGCATGGGTGTCGTCAGCTACGTCGGTTACTCCTCAGCGCTCAGTTTCTTTGTGCTCGAGGAGTAAGTGGGCACACTTCACCGCACGGACGTCGCCAGCTACGTGGGAGAATCCTCGGTGCTTGGACCTCGCTAGCTTCGCCTGGGACTCCTCGGTGCTCAAACATTGCCACCTATGCCGGGGACTCCTCGCTCCTCGATGCTCGGACATCGCCAGTGATGCCAGGGACTCCTCGCTCCTCGGTGCTCGAACATCACCAGCGATGCCGGGGACTCCTCGCTCCTTAGTGCTCGGTCATCGCCAGTGATGCTGGGGACTCCTCGCTCCTCGGTGCTCGGTCATCGCCAGCGACGCCAGGGACTCCTCGCTCCTCGGTGCTCGGACATCGCCAGCGACGCCGAGAACTCCTCGGTGCTCAAACATCACTGCCTACGTCGGGGACTCCTCAGTCATCGCCGACGACACCGAGGACTCCTCGCTCCTTAGTGCTCGGTCATCACCAGTGACGCTGAGGACTCCTCGCTCCTCGGTGCTCGATCATCTCCAGCGACGCCGGGGACTCCATGCTCCTCGGTGCTCGATCATCGCCAGCGACGTCGGGGACTCCTTGCTCCTCGATGCTCGGCCATCGCCAGTGACGTTGGGATCTCCTTGGTGCTCGGACATTGCCGCCTACATCGGGGACTCCTCGGTGCTCAGTCATCGCCGACGAAGCTGTGGACTCCTCGCTCCTCGGTGCTCGGCCATCGCCAGCGACACCGGGGACTCCCTTGCTCCTCGGTGCTCGGTCATCGCCAGCGACACCGGGGACTCCTCGCTCCTCGGTGCTCGGTCATCGCCAGCGATGCCAGGGACTCCTCGCTCCTCGGCGCTCGAACATCGCTAGCAATGCCGGGAACTCATCATTCCTCGGTGCTCGGTCATCACCAGCGACATCGGGGACTCCTCGCTCCTCGGTGCTCTTTCATCGCCAGCGACGTCGGGGACTCCTTGCTCCTTAGTGCTCGGACATCGCCGCCTATGCCGGGGACTCCTCGCTCCTTGGTGCTTGGTCATCGCCAGGAACACCGGGGACTCCTCTCTCCTCGGTGCTCGGTCATCGCCAGCGACACCGGTGACTCCTTGCTCCTCGATGCTCGGTCATCGCCAGCGACGCCAGGGACACCTCGCTCCTCAGTGCTCGGACATCGCCAGCGACGCTGGGGACTCCTCTCTCCTTGGTGCTCGGTCATCGCCAGTGATGCCGGGGACTCCTCGCTCCTCGGTGCTTGGTCATCGCCAGCGATGCCGAGGACCCCTTTCTCCCTTGGTGGTTGGACATCGCCAGCGACGCCGAGGACTCCTCGTTGCTCTCTTGGTGGTCGGATCTTGCAGTGAATGTGCGCTTTTCTTATCTCGAGGCTACGCCCGGGGATAGGCTGCCTGCTCGGCTAGTCTTCTACTTTCTGACCCTGGCACCACGTGACTATGTCATCTACTGTCAGGCTCGGGGACTAGCTGTGGGGGGTATGACCCCTGATACCCACGGTAGACCACATAGGCTACGCCCCTAAGGGCGTCCTAGCCCACAAGATGAAGCCTTGCGAGGCACGGCTCTGCTCGGCGCCTCCCGTAAGACATCTGGAGGATATCCTAAAGATATTGCGAGATCTGTTAGGATATGTATGATCCCTAGATTCTTGTAATCAGCTATTACTTTTCGGTTATCTCCTATATCTAACTGACTTGTAACCCTGTCCCTCCAGGCTATATAAGGAGAGGCAGGGGTCCCCTAGCGGACAAGCTACTTGGTCGTCTAGATCAATATAATACACCAAAGACACAGGATGTAAGGGATTACGTCGATCGGATAGCCCAAACATGTCTAAATCGCTGTCTCTGCGCCTTGTGTCACCATCCGGTTCCTGATCACGCGCACCCCCACCGACAAATCTACCATCGCGGGATACCCCTCGGTGGACTGCCGAGCATAAGCATTGACACTTCACCGCATGGGCGTCATCAGCTACATCAGTTACTCCTCAGCACTCGGTTTCTTCATGCTCAAGGAGTAAGTGGGCACACTTCACCACATGGGCATCGTCAGCTATGTCGGTTACTCCTCAGCGCTCGGTTTCTTCGTGCTCGAGGAGTAAGTGGGTACACTTCACCGCATGGGCGTCGTCATCTACGTCGGTTACTCATCAGCGCTTGGTTTCTTCATGCTCGAGGAGTAAGTGGGCACACTTCACCGCATGGACGTCGCTAGCTACGCCGGGGACTGCTCGGTGCTCGGACCTCGCTAGCTTCGCCTAGGACTCCTCGGTGCTCGAACATCACCGCCTACACCAGGGACTCCTCGCTCTTCGGTGCTCGGACATCGCCGGCGACACCAGGGACTCCTCGCTCCTCGGTGCTCGGACATAGCCAGCGAGGCCGGGGACTCCCCGCTCCTCGGTGCTCAGTCATCGCCAGCGATGTTGGGGACTCCTCGCTCCTCGGTGCTCGGTCATCGCCAGTGACACCAGGGACTCCTCGCTCCTTGATGCTCAGACATCGTCAGCGATGTTGGGGACTCCTTGCTCCTCGGTACTCGGACATCGCCAGCGACACTAGGGACTCCTCACTCCTCGGTGCTCGGACATCACCAGCGATGCTGGGGACTCCTCGCTCCTCGGTGCTCAGTCATCGCCAGTGACGCTGGAGACTCCTTGGTGCTCAGTCATCACTAGTGATGCTGGGGACTCCTCGCTCCTCGGTGCTCGGTCATCGTCAGCGACGCCGGGGACTCCTCGCTCCTCGGTGCTCAGACATCGCCAGTGACGTCGGCAACTCCTTGGTGCTCGGACATTGCTGCCTACGCCGAAGACTCCTTGGTGCTCGGTCATCATCGACGACGCCGGGGACTCCTCGCTCCTCGGTGCTCGGTCATCACCAACGACGTCGGGGACTTCTCGCTCCTCGGTGCTCGGTCATCACCAGCGACGCCGGGGACTCCTCGCTCCTCGGTGCTCGGTCATCGCCAGCGACATTGGGGACTCCTTGCTCCTCGGTGCTCGGTCATCACCAGTGATGCCGGGAACTCCTTGGTGCTCAGACATCGCCGCCTACGTCGGGGACTCCTCGGTGCTCGGTCATCGCCGATGACACTAGGGACTCCTCGCTCCTCGGTGCTCGGTCATCGCCAGCGATGCCGGGGACTCCCTTGCTCGTCGTTGCTTGATCATTGGCAGCGATGCCGGGGACTTCTCACTCCTCGGTGCTCAGTCATCGCCAGCGATGTCGGGGACTCCTCGGTGCTCGGACATCACCCACGATGCTAGGAACTCCTCGTTCCTCGGTGCTCGGTCATCACCAGCGACGCCAGGGACTCCTTACTCCTCGATGCTCGGTCATCACCAGCGACGTCGGGGACTCCTCGCTCCTCGATGCTCGGTCATCGCCAGCGACACCTGGGACTCCTCGCTCCTCGGTGCTCGGTCATCGCCAGCGACGCCGGGGACTCCTTGCTCCTCGGTGCTCGGACATCACCAGTGACGCCGGGGACTCCTCACTCCTCTTTGCTCGGTCATCGCCAGCGATGCTGGGGACTCCTCGCTCCTCAATGCTCGGTCATCGCCAGCGACGCCGAGAACTCCTCGCTCCTTGGTGCTCGATCATCGCCAACGACATTGGGGACTCCTCGCTCCTTGGTGCTCGGTCATCGCCAGCGACGCTAGGGACTCCTTGCTCCCTTGGTGGTTGGACATCGCCAGCGACACTGGGGACTCCTCGATGCTCCCTTGGTGGTCGGATCTTGCTATGTCTCGTCAGTGTGCTATCAAGCTGCTCCATGTTGTTCGGGTTTGGTGCTGATCTTGGGCAGCACGTCTGGGGTCTTGATACGTGCATGTCAGATGACGTCAGCAAGCTTTTTGACTTCTTTTTCTTTGACCCTGCTATAAGATTCATTCTTCATCTTCCAGCAGGCTCAGGGACTAAGTGGGCACACTTCACCTTGCGGTGAATGTGCGCTTTTCTTATCTCAAGGCTACGCTTGGGGACTGGCTACCTGCTCGGCTGTTCTTCTACTTTCTGACCCTGGCACCACGTGACTATGTCACCTACTATTGGGCTCGTGGACTAGCTGTGGGGGGTATGACCCTGGATACCCACGGTAGACCACATAGGCTGTGCCCCTAGGGGCAGCCCAGCCCATAAGATGAAGCCTTGCGAGGCACGGCTCTGCTCGGTGCCTCACGCAAGACATCTGGAGGATATCCTGAAGATACTATGAGATCTGTTAGGATATGTATGATCCCTAGATTCTTGTAATTAGTTATTACTTTCCGGTTATCTCCTAGATCTAACCGACTTGTAACATTATCCCTCCAAACTATATAAGGAGAGGCAGGGGTCCCCTAGCGGACAAGCTACTTGGTCGTCCAGATCAATACAATAAACCAAAGACACAGGACGGAGGGTATTACGTTGATCAGACGGCCCGAACCTATCTAAATCACTGTCTCTGCGCCTTGTGTCACCATCCGGTTCCTGATCACGTGCACCCCCATCGACAAATCTACCATCGTGGGATACCCCTCGTTGGACTCCCGAGCATAAGCATTGACACTTCACTACATGGGCGTCGTCAGCTACGTCGGTTACTCAGCGCTCGGTGTCTTCATGCTCGGGGAGTAAGTAGGCACACTTCACCGCATGGGCGTCGTCAGCTACGTCGGTTACTCCTTAGCGCTTGGTTTCTTCATGCTCGAGGAGTAAGTGGGTACACTTCACCGCATGGGCATCGTCAGCTACGTCAGTTACTCCTTCGCACTCGGTTTCTTTATGCTCGAGGAGTAAGTGGGCACACTTCACTGAATGGACGTCGCCAGCTATGCCGGGGACTCCTCGGTGCTCGGACCTCACCAGCTTCGCTTGGGACTCCTCGGTGCTCGGACATCGCCACCTACGTCGAGGACTCCTTGGTGCTTGGTCATCGCCAGCGGCGTCGGGGACTCCTCGCTCCTCGGCGCTTGGACATCGCCAGCTTCACCAGGAACTCCTTGGTGCTCGGACATCGCCAGTGACGCCAGGGACTCCTCGCTCCTCAGTGCTCGGATATCGTCAGCGATGTCGGGGACTCCTTGCTCCTCGGTGCTCGGTCATCCCCAACGATGTCGGGGACTCATCGCTCCTCGATGCTCGGTCATCACCAGCGACGTCGAGGACTCCTCGCTCCTCGGTGCTCGGTCATCGCCAGCGACGTCGGGGACTCCTTGCACCTCAGTGCTCGACCATCGCCAGCAACGCTGAGAACTCCTCGGTGCTCGAACATCACCGCTACGTTGGGGACTCCTTGGTGCTCGGTCATCACCGACGACGCCGGGGACTCCTCGCTCCTCAGTGCTCGGTCATCGCTAGCGACGCCGAGGACTCCCTTGCTCCTCGGTGCTCGGTCATTGCCAGCGACGCAGTGGACTCCTCACTCCTCGGTGCTCGGTCATCGCCAGCGATGCCGGGGACTCCTCGCTCCTTGGTGCTTGGACATCGCCAACGATGCCGAGAACTCCTCGCTCCTCGATGCTCGGACATCGCCAGCGACGCCGGGGACTCCTCGCTCCTCGGTGCTCGGTCATCACCAGCGACGCTGGGGAATCCTTGCTCCTCGGTGCTCGGTCATCACCAGCAATGCCGGGGACTCCTCGATCCTTGGTGCTCGGTCATTGCCAACGACACCGGGGACTCCTCGGTCCTCGGTGCTCGATCATCGCCAGCGACGCTGGGGACTCCTTGCTCCCTTGGTGGTTGGACATCGCCAGCGACGCCGGGGACTCCTCGGTGCTCCCTTGGTGGTTGGATCTTGCTACGTCTCGTCGGTGTGCTATCAAGCTGCTCCATGTTGTTTGGGTCAGGGTGCTGATCTTAGGCAGCACGTCTGGGGTCTTGATACGCGCATGTCAGACGACGTCAGCAAGTTTTTAGACTTCTTTTTCTTTGACCCTGCAACAAGATTCATTCTTCATCTTCCAGCAGGCTCGGGGACTAAGTGGGCACACTTCACCTTACGGTGAATGTGCGCTTTTCTTATCTCAAGGCTACGCCCGGGGACTGGCTGCCTGCTTGGTTGTTCTTCTACTTTCTGACCCTGGCACCACGTGACTATGTCACCTATCGTCAGGCTCGAGGACTAGCTGTGGGGGTTATGACCCCGGATACCCACGATAGACCACATAGGTTGTGCCCCCAGGGGCAGCCTAGCCCACAAGATGTAGCCTTGCGAGGCACGGCTCTACTCGGCGCCTCCCACAAGACATCTGGAGGATATCCTGAAGATACTGCGAGATCTGTTAGGAGATGTATGATCCCTAGATTCTTGTAATCAGTTATTACTTTCCGGTTATCTTCTAGATCTAACCGACTTGTAACCCTGTCCATCCAGACTATATAAGGAGAGGCAGGGGTCCCCTAGCGGACAAGCTACTTGGTCGTCCAGATCAATACAATACACCAAAGACACAGGATGTAGATTATTACATCGATCAGATGGCCCGAACCTATCTAAATCGTTGTCTCTGCGCCTTGTGACACCATCCGGTTCCTGATCACGCGCACCCCCACCGACAAATCTACTATCATGGGATACCCCTCGGTGGACTGCCGAGCATAAGCATTGACACTTCACCGAATGGGCGTCGTCAGCTACGTCGGTTACTTAGTGCTCGGTTTCTTCATGCTCGAGGAGTAAGTGGACACACTTCACCGCATAGGCGTCGTCAGCTATGTCGGTTACTCCTCAGTGCTTGGTTTCTTCGTGCTCGAGGAGTAAGTGGGTACACTTCACCGCATGGGCGTTGTCAGCTATGTTGGTTACTCCTCAGCGCTTGGTTTCTTTGTGCTCGAGGAGTAAGTGGGCACACTTCACCGCACGGACGTCACCAGCTACGTCGGGGACTCCTAGGAGCTCGGACCTCGCTAGCTTCGCCTAGGACTCCTCGGTGCTTGAACATCGCCGCCTATGTCGGGGACTCCTCGGTGCTTGGTCATCGCCAGCGACGTCGGGGACTCCTCACTCCTAGGCGCTCGGACATCGCCAGCTTCGCTAGGAACTCCTCGGTGATCGGACATCGCCACCTATACCAGGGACTCCTTGGTGCTAGGTCATTATCGGTGATGCCGGGGACTCCTCGCTCCTCGGTGCTTGGTCATCGCCAGCGACGCTGGGGACTCCTCGCTCCTCTTTGCTCAGACATCACCAGCGACGTCAGAGACTCCTCGCTCCTTGGTGCTCGGTCATCGCCAGCGATGCCGGGGACTCCTCGGTGCTCGGACATCCCTAGCGATGCTGGGGACTCCTCGCTCCTCGGTGCTCAGACATCCCTAGTGACGCTGGGGACTCCTCGCTCCTCGGTGCTTGGACATCCCTAGCGACGCTGGGGACTCCTCGGTGCTCAGTGCTCAGACATCCCTAGCGACGCCGGGGACTCCTCGCTCCTCAGTGCTCGGACCTCGCCGCCTACACCGAGGACTCCTCGATGCTCGGACATCGCTAGCTTCATCGGGGATTCCTCGGTGTTCGGACATCACCGCCTACGCCGAGGACTCCTCGGTGCTCGGTCATCGCCAGCGATGCTGGGGACTCCTCGTTCCTTGGTGCTCAAATATCACCAGCGATGTCAGGGACTCCTCGCTCCTCAGTGCTCGGACATCGCTAGTAACGCCGGGGACTCCTCGCTCCTCGATGCTCGGTCATCGCCAGTGACACCGGGGACACCTCGCTCCTCAGTGCTCGATCATCGTCCGCGACGCCGGGGACTCCTCGCTCCTTGGTGCTCAGACCTCTCCACCTATGCTGAGGACTCCTCGATGCTCGGACATCGCTAGCTTCGCTGGGGATTCCTCGGTGTTTGGACATCGCCGCCTACGCTGGGGACTCCTCGGTGCTCGGCCATCGCCGGCGACGCCGAGGACTCCTCCCTCCTCGATGCTCTATCATCACTAGAGACGCCGGGGACTCCTCGTTCCTCGATGCTCGGTCATCACTAGCAACACCGGGGACTCCTCACTCCTTGGTGCTCGGTCATCGCCAGTGACACCGGGGACTCCTCGCTCCTCGGTGATCGGACATCGCCAGGATGCCAGGAACTCCTCGTTCCTCGATACTCGGTCGTCACCAGCGACGCCAGGGACTCCTCGCTCTTCAGTGCTCAGTCATCACCAATGACGTCGGGGACACCTTACTCCTCGGTGCTCGAACATCGCCGCCTATGCCGGGGACTCCTCGCTCCTCGGTGCTCGGTCATCGCCAATGACGCCGGGGACTCCTCGCTCCTCGGTGCTCGGTCATCGCCAGTGACGCCGGGGACTGCTCGCTCCTCGGTGCTTGGTCATCGCTAGCGACGCCAGGGACTCCTCGCTCCTTGATGCTCGGACATCGCCAGCGATGCCGGGGACTCCTCGATGCTCGGTCATCACCAGCGATGCCGGGGACTCCTCGCTCCTCCGTGCTCGGTCATCGCCAGCAACGCCAGGGACTCCTCGCTCCTTGGTGCTCGGTCATCGCCAACGACGTCGGGGACTCCTCGGTCCTCGGTGCTCGGTCATCGCCAGCGACATTGAGGACTCCTTGCTCCCTTGGTGGTTGGACATCACCAGCGACGTCGGGGACTCCTCGGTGCTCCCTTGGTGGACGAATCTTGCTACGTCTCTTCGGAGTGTAATCAAGCTGCTCCCTGTTGTTCGGGTTAGGGTGCTGATCTTGGGCAGCACGTCTGGGGTCTTGATACGCGCATGTCAGATGACGTCAGTAAGCTTTTAGACTTCTTTTTCTTTGACCCTGCTACAAGATTCATTCTTCATCTTCCAGCAGGCTCGGGGACTAAGTGGGCACACTTCACCTTGAGGTGAATGTGCACTTTTCTTATCTTGAGGCTACACCCAGGGACTGGCTGCCTGCTCGGCTATTCTTCTACTTTCTGACCCTGGCACCACGTGACTATGTCACATACTGTCAGGCTCAGGGACTAGCTATGGGGGGTATGACCTCGGATACCCACGGTAGACCACATAGGCTGTGCCCCCAGGGGTAGCCCAACCCACAAGTTGAAGCCTTGCGAGGCACGGCTCTGCTCGGCGCCTCCCGCAAGACATCTGGAGGATATCCTAAAGATACTGCAAGATCTGTTAGGATATGTATGATCCCTAGATTCTTGTAATCAGTTATTACTTTCCGATTATCTCCTAGATCTAACTGACTTATAACCCTGTCCCTCCAGACTATATAAGGAGAGGCAGGGGTCCCCTAGCGGACAAGCTACTTGGTCATCCAGATAAATACAATACAACAAAGACACAGGACATAGGGTATTACGTCGATCAGACGGCTCGAACCTATCTAAATTGCTGTCTCTGCGCCATGTGTCACCATCCAATTCCTGATCACACGCACCCCCACCGACAAATCTACCATCGTGCGATACCCCTCGGTGGACTACCGAGCATAAGCATTGACACTTCACCGCATGGGCATCGTCATCTACGTCGGTTACTCAGTGCTCGGTTTCTTTGTGCTCGAGGAGTAAGTGGGCACACTTCACTACATGGGCGTCGTCAGCTACATCGGTTACTCCTCAGCGCTCGGTTTCTTCATGCTCGAGGAGTAAGTGGGTACACTTCACTGCATGGGCATCGTCAGCTACGTTGGTTACTCCTCAACGCTTGGTTTCTTTGTGCTTGAGGAGTAAGTGGGCACACTTCACCGCATGGACGTCGTCAGCTATGCCGGGGACTCCTCGGTGCTTGGACCTCGCCAGCTTCGCCTAGGACTCCTTGGTGCTTGAACATCACCGCCTACGTCGGGGACTCCTCGGTGCTTGGTCATCGCCAGTGGCGTCGGGGACTCCTCGCTCCTCGGCGCTCAGACATCGCCAGCTTCACCTAGAACTCCTTGGTGCTCGGACATCGCCGCCTACGCCGGGGACTCCTCGGTGCTTGGTCATCGTCGGCGACGCCGGGGACTCCTCGCTCCTCGGTGCTCGGTCATCGCCAGCGACGCTGGGGACTCCTCGCTCCTTGGTGTTCGGACATCACCAGCGACGTCGGGGAATCCTCGCTCCTCGGTGCTCGGTCATCACCAGCGACACCGAGGACTCCTCGCTCCTCGATGCTCGGACATCCCTAGCGACATCGGGGACTTTTCGCTCCTCGGTGCTCGGACATCCCTAGCAACGCCGGGGACTCCTCACTCCTCGGTGCTTGGACATCCCTAGCGACGCTAGGGACTCCTCGCTCCTCGATGCTCGGACCTCGCCACCTACGTCGAGGACTCCTCGGTGCTCGGACATCACCAGCTTCATCGGGGATTCCTCGGTGTTTGGACATCGCCGCCAATGCCGGGGACTCCTCGGTGCTCGGTCATCGCCAGCGACGCCGGGGACTCCTCGCTCCTCGGTGCTCGGACATGACCAGCGACATCAGGGACTCCTTGCTCCTCGGTGCTCGGACATCGCCAGGAACACCGGGGACTCCTCGCTCCTTGGTGCTCGGTCATCGCCAGCGACATCGGGGACTCCTCGCTCCTCGGTGCTAGGTCATCATCCAGCGACGCCGGGGACTCCTCGCTCCTCAGTGCTCAGACCTCGCCGCCTACGCCGAGGACTCCTCAGTGCTCGGACATCGCTAGCTTCACCGGGGATTCCTTGGTGTTCGGACATCGCCGCCTACGCTGGGGACTCCTCGGTGCTCGGTCATCGCTAGCGGCGCCGATGACTCCTCGCTCCTCGGTGCTTGGTCATCGCCAGTGACACCGGGGACTCCTCGCTCCTCGGTGCTCGATCATCGCCAACGATGCCGGGGACTCCTCGCTCCTCGGTGCTCGGTCATCGCCTGCGACACCGGGGACTCATCGCTCCTCGGTGCTTGGACATCGCCAGCGGCGCCGGGACCTCCTTGCTCCTCGGTGCTCGAACATTGCCAGCGACGGCGAGGACTCCTCCCTCTTTGGTGCTTGAACATCGCTGCCTACCCTAGGGACTCCTCGGTGCTCGGTCATCGCCAGCGACATCGGGGACTCCTTGCTCCTCGGTGCTCAGACATCGCCGCCTACGCCGAGGACTCCTCAATGCTCGGTCATCGCCAGCGACGTCGGGGACTCCTCGCTCCTCGGTGCTCGGACATCACCAGTGACGCTAAGGACTCCTCCCTCTTCGGTGCTCGAACATCGCCAGCGACGCCAGGACTCCTCGCTCCTCGGTGCTCGATCATCACCAGCGACGCCAGGGGCTCCTCGCTCCTCGGTGCTCGGTCATCGCCAGTGACATCGGGACTCCTCGTTCCTCAGAGCTTGGTCATCGCCAGCGATGCTAGGGACTCCTCACTCCTCGGTGCTCGAACATCGCCAGCGACGCTAGGGACTCCTCGCTCCTCGGTGCTTGGTCATCGCCAGCGACGCCAGGGACTCCTCGCTCCTTGGTGCTCGGACATCCCTAGCGACGCCGAGGACTCCTCGCTCCTCGGTGCTTGGACATCCCTAGCGACACCGAGGACTCCTTGCTCCTCGGTGCTCGGACATCGCTAGCTACACCGGGGACTCCTCGGTGCTCGGACATTGCTAGTGAAGCCGAGGACTCCTCCCTCTTCGGTGCTCGGACATCGCTAGTGATGCCAGGGACTCTTCACTCCTCGGTGCTTAGTCATCACCAGCGACGCCGGGGACTCCTCGCTCCTCGATGGTCGGTCATCGCCAGCGACATTGGGGACTCCTCGCTCCTTGGTGCTCAGACCTCGCCGCCTACGCCGAGGACTCCTCGGTGCTCGGACATCGCTAGCTTCGTCGGTGATTCCTCGGTGTTTGGACATCGCCACCTACGTCGAGGACTCCTCGGTGCTCGGTCATCGCCAGCGACGCCGAGGACTCCTCGCTCCTCGGTGCTCGGTCATCGCCAGTGATGCCAGGAACTTGTCGCTCCTCGGTGCTCAGTCATCACCAGCGACGCTGAGGACTCCTCGCTCCCCAGTGCTCGGTCATCGCCAGTGACGCCGGGGACTCCTCGCTCCTCGGTGCTCGGTCATCGCCAGCGACGCCGGGGACTCCTCGCTCCTCGGTGCTTGGACCTCGCCGCCTACGCCGAGGAGCTCATACATCGCCAGCTTCACCGGGGATTCCTCGGTGTTCGAACATCGCCGCCTACGCCGGGGACTCCTCGGTGCTCGGTCATCGCTAGCGACGCCGGGGACTCCTCGCTCCTCGATGCTCGGTCATCGCCTACGACGTCGGGGACTCCCTTGCTCCTTGGTGCTCGGTCATCGCCAGTGACGCCGGGGACTCCTCGCTCCTCGGTGCTCGGTCATCGCCAGTGATGTCGGGAACTCCTCGCTCCTCGGTGCTTGGACATTGCTAACGACGCCGGGGACTCCTCGCTCCTCGGTGCACGGACATCACCAGCGACGCCGAGGACTCCCCCCTCTTCGTTGCTCAAACATCGCCGCCTATGCCAGGGACTCCTCGTGCTCAGTCATCGCCAGTGACGTCGGGGACTCCTCGCTCCTCGGTGCTCAGACATCGCCGCCTATGCCGGGGACTCCTCGATGCTCGGTCATCGCCAGCGACACCAGGGACTCCTCGGTGCTCGGACATCGCCAGCGACACCGAGGACTCCTCCCTCTTCAGTGCTCGGACATCGCCAGTGATGCTGAGGACTCCTTGCTCCTCGGTGCTCGGTCATCGCCAGCAACGCCGGGGGCTGCTCGCTCCTCGATGCTCGGTCATCGCCAGCGACATCGGGACTCCTTGTTCCTTGGTGCTCGGTCATCGCCAGCGACGCCGGGGACTCCTCGGTGCTCGGACATTGCTAGCGACGCTGGGGACTCCTCGCTCCTCGGTGCTCGGTCATCGCTAGCGACATCGGGGACTCCTCGCTCCTCGACGCCCGGACATCCCTAGCGACGCCCGGACATCCCTAGCGACGCTGGGGACTCCTCTCTCCTCGGTGCTTGGACATCTCTAGCGACGTCGGGGACTCCTCGCTCCTCGGTGCTCGGACATCCCTAGCGATGCCAGGGACTCCTTGCTCCTTGGTGCTCGGATATCGCTAGCTACACCGGGGACTCCTCAGTGTTCGAACCTCGCAAGCAACGCCGGGGACTCCTCGGTGCTCGGTCATCGCCAGCGAAGCCGAGGACTCCTCCCTCTTCGGTGCTAGAACATCACTAGCGACACCTGAGACTCATCGCTCCTCGTTGCTCGGTCATTGCCAATGACGCCAGGGGCTCCTCGATGCTCGGTCATCGCCTGTGACATCGGGACTCCTCGGTGCTCGGTCATCGCCAGCGACGCCGGGGACACCTCGCTCCTCGATGCTCGGGTGTCACCAGCGATGCCGGGGACTCTTCGTTCCTCGGTGCTCGGTCATCACCAGCGACCCTAGGGGCTCCTTGATCCTCGGTGCTCGGTCATCGCCAGTGACTCTTGGGACTCCTCGCTCCTTGGTGCTTGGACCTCGCCGCCTACGCCGAGAACTCCTCGGTGCTCGGACATCGCCAGCTTCGCCGAGGATTCCTCGATGTTCGGACATTGCCACCTACACCGGGGACTCCTCGGTGCTCGGTCATCGCCAGCGACGCTGAGGACTCCTCGCTCGTTGGTGCTCGGTCATCGCCAGCGATGCCGAGAACTCCTCGCTCCTCGGTGCTCGGTCATCGCTAGCGACGCCGAGGACTCCTCTCTCCTCGGTGCACGGTCATCGCCAGTGATACCGGGGACTCCTCGCTCCTCGGTGCTCGATCGTCGCCAGCGACGCCGGGGACTCCTCGGTGCTTGGTCATCGCCAGTGATGTCGTTGACTCCTCGGTCCTCAGTGCTCGGTCATTGCCAGTGATGCCAGGGACTCCTCGCTCCTCGGTGCTCGGTCATCGCCAGCGATCTTGGGGACTCCTCGGTGCTCGGTCATCGCTAGCGACACCGGGGACTCCTCGGTGCTCGTTCATCGCCAGCGACGCCGAGGACTCCTCGGTGCTCGGTCATCGCCAGCGACATCGGGGATTCCTCGCTCCTCGGTGCTCGGTCATCTCCAGCGATGCCAGGGACTCGTCGCTCCTCGGTGCTCGGTCATCGCCCGCGACGCCGGGGACTCCTCGCCCCTTGATGCTCGATCATCACCAGTGACACCAGGGAATCCTCGCTCCTCGGTGCTCAGTCATCGCCAGCGACATCGGGGACTCCTCGCTCCTTGGTGCTCGGTCATCGCCAGCGACGCCACAGATTCCTCGCTCCCTAGTGCTCGATCATCGCCGGGGACTCCTCGCTCAGGGAATCCTCGCTCCTCGGTGCTCAGTCATCGCCAGCGACATCGGGGACTCCTCGCTCCTTGGTGCTCGGTCATCGCCAGCGACGCCACAGATTCCTCGCTCCCTAGTGCTCGATCATCGCCGGGGACTCCTCGCTCCTTGGTGCTCGGTCATCGCCAACGATGCCAGGGACTCCTCACTCCTCAGTGCTCAGTCATCGCCAGCGACGCCGGGGACTCATCGCCCCTCGGTGCTTGGTCATCGCCAGCGACGTTGGGGACTCCTCGCTCCTCGGTGCTCGGTCATCACCAGTGACGCCGGGGACTCCTCGCTCCTCGGTGCTTGGTCATGGCCAACGACATTGGGGACTCCTCGCTCCTTGGTACTCGGTCATCGCCAGCGACGCCGGGGACTCCTCGCTCCTCACTACTCGGTCATCGCCAGTGGCATCAGGGAGTCCTCGCTCCTCGGTGCTCGAACATCGCCAGCGACGCCAGGGACTCCTCGCTTCTCGGTGCTCGGTCATCGCCAGCGACACCGAGGATTCCTTGCTCCCTGGTGCTCGGTCATCGCCAGCGACACCGGGGACTCCTCGCTCCTTGGTGCTCGGTCATCGCTAGCGACGCCTAGGACTCCTCGCTCCTCGGTGCTCGGTCATCGCCAGCGACGCCGGGGACTCCTCGCTCCTTGGTGCTCGGTCATCGCCAGCGATGCCGGGGACTCCTCGGTGCTCGGTCATCGCTAGTGACGCCGGGGACTCCTCGCTCCTTGTTGATTGGATATCGCCAGTGGCGCCGGGGACTCCTTGCTCCTTGGTGCTCTCTTGGTGGTCGGATCTTGCTATGTCTCGTCGGTGTGCTATCAAGCTGCTCCATGCTGTTTGGATCAGGCTGCTGATTTTGGGCAGCACGTCTGGTGTCTTGATACGCGCATATCAGACGATGTCAGGAAGCTTTCAGACTTCTTTTTCTTTGACCCTGCTACAAGATTCATTCATCATCTTCCAGCAGGCTCGGGGACTAAGTGGGCACACTTCACCTTGCGGTGAATGTGCTTGTTCTCATCTCGAGGCTACGCCCAGGGACTGGCTGCCTCCTCGGCTGGTCTTCTACTTTCTAACCCTGGCACCATGTGACTACGTCACCTACTATTAGGCTCGGGGACTAGCTGTGGGGGGTATGACCCCGGATACCCATGGCAGACCACATGGGCTATGGCCCCAGGGGCGGCCCAGCCCACAAGACGAAGCCTTGCGAGGCACGGCTCTGCTCAGCGCCTCCCGCAAGACATCTGGACGATATCCTGAAGATACTACGAGATCTGTTAGGATATGTACGATCCTTAGATTCTTGTAATCAGTTATTACTTTCCGGTTATCTCCTAGATCTAACTGACTTGTAACCCTGTCTCTCCAGACTATATAAGGAGAGGCAGGTGTCCCCTAGCGGACAAGCTACTTGGTCATCCAGATCAATACAATACACCAAAGACACAGGATGTAGTGTATTACGTCGATCAGACGGCCCAAACCTGTTTAAATCGTTGTCTCTACGCCTTATGTCACCATCCGGTTCCTGATTACGCGCACCCCCACCGACAAATCTACCATCATGGGATACCCCTCGGTAGACTGCCGAGCATATTCTGTCGACAATTATTATAGTATCAAGTTCAGAGTACGAAATTTAAACAGCGGAATTACAATAAACATCTAACGGTAGAATACAAGGATCTGTCTGTGCCCACCAGAAGAATCCTCCACACAACAGCTACTCTTCAAGCTGCACCTACAATAGGGTAAATAAACCCTGAGAACACAATGTACTCACAAGACTTATCTGACTAGTGGGAATAATTTTCTGACTCTAAAGGATATGATAGGCTTATTGGTTTGTTGGGTTTGTTTTTACGGAAAGCAATACTAGTAGTGAATCATTATGTATATTTCTTATTAGCAGTCATGATTAGTTCATTATCCAATCATTCTAGGTAAGCACCTATTCTACTTTCAAGCAAGAGTTGAGCAAACAGATCCATTTCACCACCTTTCATTTTCTAGTTCTTACTACGGTGCTAGATTATAGACAAGTCATACCAGATTACCCGGTGATTCACAAACCAATGAGCCTAGCTAGGTACCCCAAAACACACGCCCTGCTTGTACCCTAGGCACAAGTAGGACCAACCCATTACTCTCCTATCAAGGGGTCCAGGTCCCCGTCCAAACATGGACTCCAAGGCCCCACACCTGAGTCCCAGACTCAGTGCGGTGCTTAGACCTCCACCATCCCTGCCTCCAATCAGTCGGTCCAGAAAGAGCCTGAACCCACGACAAGAGAGCAATGAGTCTTTCCTGCTCCCATAAACAAGTATGTGCTCAAGATAATAAGTCTGTGACCTGACTAGAATCCAATGCAACGGCCGGTCCTTAACCGACACAGATAGGGAAAACAGTATAACCAAGCTATGCCCCGTTGGCTGCGGGACACAACCTCTTACACCCACGAATATCCATACCATATCCCTGTATGGTCTCTATTTTTCCTTTCACCTTTTTATCATAAGAGTGATAATAATAATCACCTATTGTGAGTAACGGTTGGTTACTCACGCTACCAAAAATCCTAAGCACAGCAGCTACTCGATGTATGCTAGTAGGACTCATAGGTAGGTATATCTATGCATGTAGTTTCCATAAAATGCCTGTAACGTAAATGCACATCACATATATATATCCAGTGATTATTCAAAATAAGGGTTATGCACCGGGGCTTGTCTGGGGCAGGCGTGGTGTTAGCAAAGTAAGCAACCGGTAGCTCTAGGGCTCCCTCCTAGACGAGGATCTCCTCTTCGTACTCCTTGATTATCTCCTCATATGCCGGCTCGCACGTGGTCACGAACTCTACCAACTCGTTATCTACATGCATGAAATGATGATGCAACACTTAGTAATATGGCAACAACGACTCTTAAAATAAGAATACATCTACCAAGCTAACTCTAATGACTAAGATGCTAAGCTACCCATCATTTCCACTAAATAGGTATGAAACATTTGAGTATTATCTTAGCAATCAAAAATGCATTTCTTACTTTATTTATGATTTCATATATACTAAAATAAGGAGTACTTAACTACCCTATTTATCTACCTATTCTAAGGCTACAAAAATTACAGTGAGCACATAATAATACAATGAACTTACTGTAAAAATTTCATGGTCAAAGCTATTACCAATTTGCCACAAAAATTCCTTCAAATTGTAACCTAATAATATTAAACACTCGCAATTGATTTAATAGCCGCTGGTATCAACAAATATATATATATATATATATATATATATATATGAACTAAATACACTAGCAGATAGAGCACAATTTTAGAAACCTAACAAAATTGGTTTCACAATTTTTGGACACCTATGCGAATTGATATTGATTTTTAAAGTTCAGCTCAGAAATTAAAATATAAAGCTATTTCCAATTCCTTAAGAAAAAGGAAAAATGAATTCCACCCGCGGCCCATCACCGCATGGCCCAAGTGGACGTAGCCCACGCGAGGTGGCCCACAACGGGGAGGCCCGCGTGCGCTGCCAACTTCGCAAAAACGCCCCCGCGCTAAGACTGAATCAACCCGCAGTCCACATCACTATTTCCCAAGAGAGAGACTATGCGAATAGGACCCTGCAATCTATCACCTTCACCACGGCTAGGTCCCTGGCCACCCCTGCACGCGCTGGGGCAGTGGACGCAGCACTGGACGACCACGCCGACCAACCGAGACCTGCCCCGGCCCAGATAGCGGGCCGATCTGCACCTACAACCCTAGCGCCTCCACTAGCCTAGGTTACAGGAGCGGCGAAATTCATGAAAGTGGTGACCACGGCATGCGTCCATGCGCGATAGCGGCGTGGCCATGCCGGCCACCCTAAGCCACCGCGGGGTGAACTAGCTAGCGCTGCAGCATCACTATCTTACCCAAGTTGTAGCTATGGTGGTGGTTTGGTCGGAGGTTCCCCGAACAGGGCTGGCCACGTGCGTGTGGTAGGATGCGGCGACGCTCCGAGACAGGGAAACCATGTCAGTGGCTACGACAAAGCGGAAGAGGTGCAAGTGAGGTGCGCAGGGTGAAGTGGAGGTGGAGGCGGAGCTCGTGGTGAAGTTGGATTGACGAGGGGTGGTGCGGCAGGTGGCTGCCATTAGCCACGGCCAGTTCCGGCCTTAATGGCATGGCAGAGGGGAACTTCCAAATTGGAGTTCGTCGTGGCTCAATTCAAAGTGGGGTGGGTACGGTTGGCACGCGGACGTCCAGCGCATACACGGGCACGCAAAATTGAAGGCGAGCGCCTGCACCCTAGCACAACGTGGCCATGACGCGACGGCAGAAACAGAGGCGAGTAGGGGAGAAACAAAGGATGGGAGGCGGTGAGGAAGTGGTGGGTAGCTAGAGAGTGCACCTTCGCGTGATGCGGCTAGCGCAACCAGTGCAGTCCACGGCCGGCGCTAGCCAATGGCACACACACGAGGTCGGCGTGGCCCACACATTGCAATGCCATAAATGGCATGACGACGGCGGTCTGGCCCCGCGCGCACAGCGCCCAAGTGGAGCAGAGATGCAGCGCGGTGCAGCGGCAAGCGAGAGCGGGATGGTGACATGACGGCAGCGGCAGTGGGCGATGGGGCAGCGAGTTAGCGTGCAGCGCGGTGACAGGACAACGACGACGCAGAGGCACAGGCTGACGCGACAGCAGCGTGCTGTGGCGCGGCACTAAGGCAGGGCAGCCGCGCGCCAGGGCTGTCGGACATAGCAGCCAGCCGAGCACTGCCAGGCGTGCGTGCGAGCGGCAGCAGCGTCAATGCCGTGGCACAGGGGCACGGTGACTGCGCCAACGTGAGGAAACCGACCGAGGCTGTGCCCTGCACGCTTTTTAAAGCGTTCGGAAAATCTAAACCGTTGATCCAATCCCCAAACCACCTTTGCTATGCTTTAGAGGATATAATAAGCTACCAAAACCAGCTATAATACCACACCACTCCTTAACCTAATTTCTCAACAAAAATTACCAAACATAGCTTTGTCAATCTATTTTCAGACTTAAGAAATCAACTAAGTCTTGAGTTGGATTTGTTTCAAATTCGATTTCCAAGCTATTTGAAATGTTATCTATCATTACTATATTGTGAAAACAAAAGTTGCACTATCTTCTATAAAATGTGTGCTTCAAACTTTATTATGGTGCACATATATGTTTTATAGCACTTTTGCTTAATAAAAAATGGTTTTAAACCCTAAGTGATACAACATAACTATCAAATAAACTTTTGTTTCGCATTTCCGTTGATCGTTTTGAGTTATGGAACTTGATCTACACTCTTTATTATATGCATTAACACATAAACATGATGCTCATGACATGTTTTAGCAAATGGTTTACAGTGTAACACCGAGAGTGTTACAGACATGGGTGCATTTGAACTCATAGATATGGAGATTGATGGATTCATCAAATATACGCCTCAGCATTGACGGACACACCACCTACGATGCATTTAAAGAATGATGGTTGTAGATGCAAGTATCCATGCTAAGTTAAAAGCTCAAATATGGATAAACCAGTTCTACCACAAGAAATCTAACCAACTAAAGCATGCTTAATTCATATCTAAAATACTTTAATTTATGATGTACTTTGGCATCTTATTGGGGCGAAGTGCTAATAGATCAACTCTCTCAAAACTCGTATATTTAGCTAAAATTTCACAGCTGTATAAATAGGTTTTATTTGAATTGTTGTGCAGACATCCATAATCGTGTAAACTGGTTGCATTTTTTTTGAAAGAATGTGACAGGAGAACTGGTGATTATATAAAAATAAGAAACCCAAATTGGACACTACAACAAAGCAACAAGGACACCCCAAAAGGGCTTCGCAACAACAAAAAATGATTTTATTTGAATTATGTGCAAACCTCGTTTATGCCCATGTCGTCTTTTTTCATTTGTTTGACTACTCTTCTTTTTTATAAATATTTTGTACTAATAGACATATATATAAGGCGCACTTTAAGAACTTTTGGTGATACATCTAGTGGTATTTGTTTTACTTTAGGTAACTGAATAAATATTGTTGGTTAAAGTATGAGTAAAATGTTAATGGTGTCCTGCCTTTAAGATGAACGGAAAATTTAGCTCGAGTTTGAGGACCGAGATCAATTTATGTCATTTGGGTGATGCACTTTGTGTATTACTCTCTTCGTGCATAAAAGGATGCAACGACTATGGTGTTTATGTAAGTTAACTACCTTAACTTTGATCAAATCTATAGTGAATGGTATTAACCTTTATGTCTCAAACTAGTTTAACTACGGAAATATATGTCATAATTAATTTAATGATACTTATCTTGTATCATAAATGTTAATGTTTTTTTGTATAATGGTCAAATTTTAAATTGTTTGACTCATCAAAAAATAAGAATTGCATCCTTTTGTGGACGGAGAGAGAGAGAGAGAGAGAGAGAGAGAGAGAGAGAGAGAGAGAGAGAGAGAGAGAGAGAGAGTACAAACTAGATTTTTTAGGGGGTTGGCTGGGGGAGAGCTATTTTATAAAGTGAAATCGGTTGGGCCAGACCGGGCTAGGCTCATATATACGACCGGGCCTACCAATCGAACAAAGAGTTTGTAAGGTGTTTGGTTTGAGAAATCAAACCACTCTAGATGAGATGGTGCATTATGAATCCATTCCTTGGATTTTTGGTGGAATGATCTACTTCATTCCTCACACTAGTACTAATTATTGGCTTGTGAGAAATGAGGTGTTGATGCATCAATGTATTCCATTCCACTAACAAAAAATTGTGAGGAGTGAGAAGATAATGGAGTAACTCATTCCTCAAACCAAACACCCTATTGCTTGATTGGTGATGACAAGTATTGCTAAATGCCAAGCACTGATAGCATTTGGAACTAGTCATGAGCCATGAATGAGCAAACTATATGAAGATATGGTCACGATCTCCTATTATTGGTCACACAGGTGGCAAGAAGGTTGGGCGCCCATGGCATGCTTTTGGAGATCCGTAATCAACAGGTGCCAATATGATGATATCTTTTTTAGATATAAACACCATATCGGCACATTGTTGCGCCATGGTCTTCGTTTGGATCATGATGTGCGGCTTTAATCGCAATAAATCAAGCTCTTTCAAAAGTCGGAAACTCACTAAGCCTGAAGTATATTTAGCTAGAATTTCATAACCGATTGAATTGAACTTGAGTTAGGCGATCCTTTCCTTCTGAGGGCCGAGGTCAACTTATGTGGCTTAAACTTTGAAGTGATAAACCAAACATCATGAACTCAATAAAACAAAATTCTAAGAGGTTCTATGCACGGCAATTGGAGTAAATTAAAATATGCAAAATATATTTTGTTCCATTCCTTCCTAGAGCTTCACGTTCCAGTTTTAGTTCAACGCAGACTTTTCAAGCTAGTTAGTAAAAAAAAAAAGAGGCGAGATATTTAAGAGAGAAGAAATTAAATTAAATGGGCTGGGTTGGGTTGAGGCTATATATACTGTATGCCTTTTCAAGGGGTCAACTTTTAGGGCAGAATTATGTTGCATCTTGTAGTTATTGACCGGCTCGGCTTATCAACTCTCTCTCTCTCTCTCTGACTAATATAACTAGCATATGTTACGTGTTAGTACGTTGCAACGGAACATACATCTTGTTGCATGGTCATCTGAACGATTTGTGGCTCTGAGATTCTTTTAACGATTGTCCCTGTTTCAATGTATATCGAAATCGAACTCCATACCATCACTGCCGCATGCTAACTCGTATGAGCACGAGTCATAAGTCTAAGTCACGTACGGGATAAGGAGAACGCAAGGACACTCTTACAGACAAAAAGACCACTTCTCTTTAGTATTAGATATTGAAATTTGGTATAGATATAGATTGAGGCTGGCCCACTAAGGTCTAGATCATTGGCAAGAAGTGCTATACATTTCTTTGGTCAAGAGTAAGATTGTGCTCAAACTTGGAATTAATGTGCTCATACGATCCGATTGGGCTTCAGCTAAAGATGAAAACCCTCCAGAATGTTAACTTGTGCACGTGGAATACCATTTGAATCCATGAGAGTTATTATCTGGCTAGGGCCGACGATGAGCGACCAACTTCGTGTCTTGATAAGGAAATTCGAGTACCGGATGTCTTCTCAGCATGGGAAGAAGAAAGCCATCTTGAATAGTGCTTTCTATCCGTGTCGACTCACAAAGTCACAATCACACAACCCAGCTGTTGCCTGTTGCCTGCCTGTTGCCTGTTGCATGCAAGCGTTCGCTCAGTGGTGGAATTCGTAATGATCATTGATCAGATATCTCCCCGCACAGGGCTGGCCCGCCGCTGCGCGCACGGCGGCCACGTAGCGAGCGCCGAGCCGCCGGCTGATCAGACGCAGAGACGCCATTGCCGCTGGCCGCCGCGGGGGTGACTTGGGCGCTGCCACGCACGGCGATATTCCTGATTGTGGGCTAGTAGTTTATTATTGGGCGGCTGGGCACGCGCGACGTCGCAAAGGGCTGCCTCCGTGCCGTGCGCGTACTTTTCGGTGCTCCTGGATGATTACTCACTACCATCACTGCCGGTTAAAAACCTCTTGGCTGCCAGATTTTAAACTGGCAATGGTATACCGGCAGCGGTGTGGGATATGATCCGACAGTAATATGAACCGACTGTGATGTGGTTTATAGGAAAGCCAAAAAAATCATTGAAAAAATAGGGAATTTTTTTTAATACCGGGAGAGGAACCACTGGACAGCCACACGGTCGCGTGTCGTAAGTCACGAGTCAAGCGATTTTTTTCCCTGAAAATCGCGTGCTTCGTGGCCACAAGCGTTCGAACCCTTGTCGTCATGCTTCGTGTCTTCAGCCCCTAACCACTCCACCTGCAAGCTGTTTGTGTTCAAACCAGATTTTCGCCCTAGCCATTTTATGTTCATCTAATTTTGAAATGAGTATTTAAGACCGTAACGAATTTAATTGAAAAAGTTGTCAACTATAAAGTTTTATAACTTTTCGAAATCTACAACTTTCATTTGGGTAGTTTCTCCATCCGACGTCGTTTACAAAATTTAAATTTCAAATTTGAGAAATTCAAACGTAGTTTTTTATGACAAGATGATTTCAAATCAAAAAGTTATCAACTACAAAATTTCATAACTTTTTGAGATCTACAAATTTTGTTTTTGCTGTTTGTCCATCCGAGGTCGTTTAAAAAATTCAAAGTTCAATTTTTTTGAAAGTCAAACGTAGTTTTTCTTGAGAAGATGGTTTCAAATTAAAAACTTGTCAACTACAAAGTTTCATAACTTTTTAGGATCTATAACTTTTATTTTGGTAGTTTCTTCATCCAAGATCATTTACAAAATTTAAATTTCAAATTTTAGAAATTCAAACATTTTTTTCCTTCACAAGATGATTTGAAATCAAAAAGTTGTCAACTACAGAGTTTTATAACTTTCCGATATCTATAACTTTTATTTTGGTCATTTGATCATTTATTCATCTGACATAGTGGCAGTAGCAGTGTTCACAAATGTTACATATCCCTCTTATTGTTTATGAAACTATAAGAGAGATATGTAAATTATGTGAACAATGTTATTACCACTTTATCGGATGAAGAAATGACCAAAGTAAAAATTGTAGATCTTGTTAAGTTCTACAACTTCTATGTTCATGATTTTTTTTAGCTTAAATCATTTAGTGTTCCAAAATAACGTTTGAAATTGTCATTTTTTGAAATTCAAAATTCAAATAGATAAAACACAGTCACATAAAAAGATAGATAAAATAATAGCAGTAAGAACACAATAAATTAATAGAACATGATTTTAAAAAATTTTAGAAAAAAAAATTATCAAATTTGAAGTTAGTACGAGGAAGAAAGGTTAGTTACAAGTTTTAGTCAGAGATTAAAAAGAGAAATAGTTCTTCAATAATTTCAAATTTTAATTTCAAACAGTATTTTCAAGTAGTAAACGATCTCAAATGAAAAAGTTTTCAACTACAAAGTTGCATAACTTTTCGAGATCTACAACTTTTGTTTTTGGCGTTTCTCCATCTAAGGCCGTTTGAAAATTTTAATTTTAAATTTTAGAAATCAAACGTAATTTTCATTAGATAGATTATTTCAAATGAAAATGTTTGGATATCCCAACGATCTCAAATTTAAAAAGTTTGAACCTCAAAGTTGTAGATCTCGTCGAGTACTACGACTTTGATATAAAGTTCATCTTCATCGGATATCATATGAGAAACTTATGAAGTTTTCTTCCAACGTGTCACTGTCGGTTCAAGCCACGAACCGACAATGATAGTATCGGTGTCGGTTTTTTGTTAAAACCGACAGTGATGACCCAATATCACTGTCGGTTCTTGGCTAAAATCGACAGTGATATAAACCGACAATGAATACCCGAGTATCAGTGTCGGTTGATCCTATCACTGTCGGTTTTTACCAAAAACGAATTTAAAATTCAGCAATGATAAGACCCAGTGATGTCCAATTCATAGCAGTGACTTGCCCAAACTGGCAACGAGCAAATCCGTTGGGCACTCGACTCGATCGAGCTGCAACGTGCCGGGGCGGCAAAGCCCAAAATGGAGGGTCCACTGCATGCTCCAGATCATCATCATCTGCTGGGACGCCATGCAATGCAGAGTTACAGACATGCATGCAGTGGATTGTGGACCGGGCCGGATGAACTCACCCGAAGCGTAGATGCACGTACCTGCCGTGTGCGGTGTGCCGATCGACCGACCATCCGAGTGCGGACGCTCATGTGTGTGTGCGCACGCGCATGGCTGCAGTGGCTTGCGGCGCTGCGCAGCCCGCTCGTCCCGGCGCCGCAACGCCTTCCGCGGCGGGAGCGCCGGCGGCGGCTGGGTCATCGTTGGCTAGGCTTGGGATATTTCTCGGTCCCTACACAACACATACCCCGGCCCCTACCCCCGCGACAAGCGATGAGAGGGAGAGCACGCAATGGCCGGCTCAGGGGACCGATACGTCCGCGCCGATCCAAACTCCACCGTCAAACGCTCGCTCGGTCGAGATGGCGGGCAAGTACCATGCACGAGGGCATGCATCCATGTGGATTCCTGGCTCGTACGTCCCAGACAAACACCCACCGCAGAGAGCGCATGCGGCGCCATTTTTCTCCTAGGTGCGTTCTATACAATATCTTGCGGTGCACGTCGAGTAGCGCCGTACACGCTTTGATCTTATGGGCTAAGCCACCTTTAATTATGCGGCTCATGTCTTGTCTTTTGGATACGGGGGCCATACCCCCACGGTGCATATCCACGAGTGCGTGCCAAGCCAAATGCACATGCAACTAGGATACTACTACACCCATGCACGCCTTCTTTCTCCGCAGCAGAATCTATCCGAATCAAACTTTTCATGCTGTTGATCTTCTACCACTTTCTGTGGACGAAACATAGCGCTGCATGCATGCTTTGCTCCCACAACCGCGGCCCGCGGGACGGGAGCTGACTCCAAGGATCGACACAGATATGATATTCCTGCACGTAACACTGTCTTGATCGAACACACATGCACATTTTGCTGTGCCAGAATGTAATATCTTACCAGATCTCTCGTCAAGATAAAAGAAATGCGTATCAAATCAAACTCTGATTTGAAGATAAATGCTGTACGAAGTAGTAGACATATAAATATACTTCCTTGTTCTCTTACGTGAAGCATGCATGATTCCCAGCCACGATATTTTTCGAGCTAGACAGACAGGTAGTGGTACATACTTGTACACTGCTGGTAGCTTATGCATGCAGACGAACTGATCATAACGTCGTCACAATTCTAACAAACAACTTTCAGACATGTATATGCTTTGTTCCCATATATGCATGGGAAGATGGTGCATGCATGCAACGTCTCTGGAGTCTAGAAGGTCATGGCCTCAGCCATGACAGAAGATCAGAGAAAACGAGTTGAGTATACGTTTGGGGAAGTTAAGTTGGAACGCGGCAACAACACACCCTCTCGCAATGTTCTCGTGTATTTCCCACATGAAAATGATAAAATAAAGGAGCCTGTGCCCTGCCTCGCTGCCACTTGTCCCTTGCTTGCATGGGACGAGGAAAAAGATTAGGATCCGGAGGAAGAAGAGAGGCAGCATCTTCAGGGAACACGTGGCGCGAGCCTAGCTGGGTCAGCAGATATTTCATTCAGTTTTCCACAGTGAACTCCCCCATCAGAAACTGTCGGGTTCATAAACCCGGGGTCCCTCGCGGACCGGCTTCCCCGCAAAGGTTCGGCCTAAGCAGACAGCGCGCAACTCATGGGCCAACCCAAGAGTCTAAACAACTGGCCAGAAAGGCGATCCAGTCACCGACCGGAAGGTCTGGCCGAAGAGGAGCAGCGTCCGTTTGTCGACTCCGGCATACCTCTCCGACCGGAGCGCTCACTTCGGTCCCTAGCCGCCTCCGGACGGTCTCTCCGATCGGAAGGCCTGGCAAAGCACTACCTCTGACTCCGATCCCACGTCTTCGACCGTGGTATGCAAAGACCCTGCTCACTGCTCTTCTCCGACTGGCGCAACCAGAGCCGACTAGGACCAACCGATTGGGGACACCCGCCCGAAAAGGACCAGGGAACGAACGGAGAAAAGCAAGGTAAGGCGCACAAGTCAAACAACGATACCACGTACCCTGTACACCTGCAGGAACAGTACTCTGCAACCGCCCTGACATGAACAGTGTTGTAGGCGCCGACATTTTACCCACAGTATTGTGGGCGCCATTAACTCCCATACGGTAAGGCCCCCTCCACATGCATCTAGGCATCGACAGTGTTGAGGGCGTCGGGATTTACCGTACCGAGTGAACATGGTGAAATTCCTCACATGCCACTAGACATCAACAGTATATGCAGGTACCGACATCTACCCTGCCCAAACAAGACGACGTAACCTCCCACGTGCATCTGACGTCCAACAATGTTGTGGGCGCCCACCATCATCCTGTACCCATCAGCGTGGGCAACAAGGCTTAGAAGCAAACATACTCCTTCCCTCTCACTTGTAAGGTCATCACCTTCATCTATAAAAGGGGATGCGCTCTCTCCCAACAAGATGGATTCAAGTGATTCCAGATTCATTAAATTGATCAAGTTCACTAGCTCACAACCACAGAACCGCCAGGTTCGGACCTCAAGCACACGCTTGAACACTTAGCTCATAGTGGAGCTCCTGTCGCTCTTGGCCCTTCCGACCGGAGCCGACCGAACCTCTTGTACACCCTATCTTTCTCCTTCTCGTTTGTAACCCCACTGCAAACTTCGAGCACCTGGGCTCAGAAATAAAGTCACCGACCGACCCAAACTGGACGTAGGGCACGTTGCCTGAACCAGTATAAACCATGTGTCATTGAGTGTTAGGTCACCTCCGATCACAATGTACGGCAAAACTACAAATATCTACTTGTTGGTCACTTTCTACACCGACAGTTGGTGTCGTCCGTGGGGAAGACGTTGTACGTTCAACACTTTTTGGTCATCGGATGGCCCACTTTTCTGCCACTTTCGCCATGGTAGGCTCAGGCGATACGATTCGCTTCGGCTCACTGGAGTTTCCCGCACTCCCACCAGTTGGGATGTGGGTTCCACCCATCTTCGAGCCATCCTAAGCCTTCCTCCTCAGAAGCCTGGACTTCGTCGCCGACCGGCTCGGCGTACTACACCTCCGCGAGGTGGCACATGTTCCGGCGCCCGTTGGAGGGGCGCCCTCCGTCGGCTTTGGGACGCACAACAACTTCAACGACGCGGCATCTGTGCTTCATTTCAAGCAAACTCTCTGCTCAAACTCTGCTATGAGTAATGTACATGCTGTTATTTACTTACTATTCTCTATCTTCCACCAATTATCCGGAGGGATCCCGTTGTCTCTGTCGTGATGGTCGTACAATCGGTTCCCCTACGGCCTCGAGTCTCTCGTGGACGCGTACGCCCGGGGGCTCCAAAGGATGCCAGCGCCACCCCCTCTCACGTCCGAATTCGTGGGGATGGCGAGCTATGCTCCCACCTGTTTCCTCGACCCCATGGATGACGATGTTGAGAGTGACGGCTCCAACATCGGAGATGTGGCGCCTAGCCACCGACCGTCCCGGGAGTGCGCTATAGCGGACGCTCCGTGACAGCCACCGGTGGAAACAAAGTCCTTGTAGACACATGCCCCTCCGGATCCTCGTGTAGAGACCCCCGAGCTCACACGGGAGCATGGCGAGGCACTACGACAATAGTGGCTGCACCAGCCACCGACTGCGCCAGCGCGCTCGGCGCACCACACTATGCCCCGTGCGCATAAACCGGTGAGTGGCACCCGGGGTCATGACCGTCGGGTCCAGCGCAACACCATGGACAGGGGGAACGATCTCCCATAGTTCGCTCAGGCCAATCAGAACATCGTTGTTGCGGCAATACTTCTGCGTGGCCTGTCCGAGCCAAACGACCCTCATGAACAGGCGATCCATCGGAACCTCTGGGCACTAGTGGAGACCGCCGCCGTTCAACAAGCGGAGAGCTCCATATCGCGACGCTGACTGATGGCCTCACTCCCCACCAGGGGAATGGGGACGCAGCAGATGGGTTGCTCCACCCGATCACCGCTACAACCATCGAGCGTGGCATAGGAGGCCACATTGGCACCTCATCTTGACTTGACAACCGCTCCGCACCGACCGCCTATATATGCGCAGCTCAGGCCGAACCGAGACACACGCAGCAGCGACCAGAGTCCCAGCCCTGATGGCCTTGGACCACGGACCTTTGTCCAACACCTCCAGCAAGCGCCACTCCCGCCGTGCTCCAACGAAGGCCGAGGCAAAGGCAAGGCCAAGCGCTAGGATCAGCACAAGGGCCCCTCCACACAGAGGCAGAAAAAGAACAGAAAAGATGCCCGCCGACCGACCAGCTCCACATTGGTCGCCATGGCTGATCACGTGGGCAAGCAACCCCAGCAGGACCCTCCGGGCCACTTCCACGAGCTCATGGAGAGCCCGTGCACCAACCATGACTACCCCATCAAACACCTCTACAAGGACTGCCAGCTCCTCAAGTGCCTTCTGTGGCAGGCCGGTGGGCTAAAGGAAGAAAAAGGCGAAGAAGCAACGACCGAGAAAGGGGGCGTAGTGGGCAAGGATCCGGATGACTGAAGGTTGAAGTGATCCGATCGGATGCCTACCGACTGAAGGACAACAACGATGACATTCTCACCGAACGCTTGGAACAGCTATGTCGTTTTTCATCCCGTAAAATTTAGTCTTACCATTATTTACTTAGTGTTTGCTCCGACAGGAGCACCCCAACCCGAACACTTTTTGGCCCGGGTCGCTCGGGGGCTGCACGAGGATGCACTACTATCTCTCTATTTTGTTTACTATCATATGGAGAAATTTCTTCCTACCCGATCAAAAGGGTAGTTCGTTCCATTAATTCGCCTTACGAAGCTTTGCTTTAAAACATTCTGACCGATCGCACCCCGCCTTTACCTACGGTTACAAGCAGCTGAGCCTCGCGGGCCACACCCTGGGCTCCCAAGGTTGCAGCCTACGGGACAAACGGGCAAGTACGAGAAAGAAATAATAAAAAATAAAATTATGCTAAGAAAAAACTAAGGAATGAAAGGGACAAGCTTCCCCAAACGGAGTGACTCCATCACAAAAACAAAACCGATTGTAGTCATTAAATACACAAGAATGTTTACACAAGGGCTCCCCCAAAAACTTAAACTTTTTACGTTTACTGAACTACTTATATTTTACAAGCTATTGGGCCGGCTCGGCGGCATCTGCTGTCGGTGCGACCGGTGAAGGCGTGGGCGGCTCACTCACCGGCGAGACGACATTTGGCTTGGTCGAAGTGGGGGTGATGTCCACCTCCAACCTAGGCTCTGTGCCATCCGCGGGCTGGGCAACGTCCTGCTGACGCATGCTTCTGGCCATGTCTTCATGGTAGACGTCCATCACCCACTGAGCAGAGACTTGCTCTGCCACCAACCTTGCGTGCGGCAACAAGCTCTCCCCGAGCGTTTTGATGTCCTCCGTGCTCAAGCCATCAGCGTACCCACTGTAGATAGTGACGAAGTCTAGGTTCGGGTGGTACGTCGCCATCGAAGTCAACACTCTCGACGCTCCGTAGAATAGCCCACATGTGATAAGGTCCCGAACCGCATCCGGGACCTCTGCCAGCTGGACGGTAGGCGCGCTAGTGCTTGGCGCCGACCTGAAGACCTCCAAGACGACAAGCTAGGCAACGTTGTGGATCTAGTCAAGTTCCCCCTCGAGAGCATGTCGCTCTTCATGGGACTTGGCCAGCTCCTCTGCATTCTGGCTGAAAGTCGCCTTGACCGTCTCCAGGTCCTGCTCCAACGACTTCACCTTTCCGCCCAGCTCTGAAAGAAGGGCGACAAGCTCAAAAACAGGCTAAAGGAAGAAACCAACACGACGAAAAACAAAAAAGGTACGTACCGATGTGGAACTTCTCGAGGGTGGAGAATTCCTCCGCCTGCCGGGCCACCTGCTCGCGCAGTCGGGCGCTCGCCTCCTCCATCCCCATCACCCGGCCCTGAAGCGCGAGCACTTCCCGGTCTGCCTCCGGCTGGGCCTTTCGCTCCGACTCCAGGGTGTTCCGCTCCGACACCAAGGCACTCCGCTCCGGAACAAGGGTCTCTAGGGATTTCTGGAGCGCCACCTCAGTGTCCACCAGGGATGTCCGCAACCCCGCCTCGGTCTTCGCCTAGCGGGCCTTCGCCGCCTCAAGCCCTCGCTCGGTGGCGGTCGCCCACTCTACTGCACGCTGCCCCTCCGCCCGCACCGCCATCGCCTCTACCGCTCGGTCCTAGGACTCGCGGCGAGCAAACTCTAGATGACGCTCAAGCTCAGCCACCCGAGCATGCTCCATCCAGAGAAAGCGGGACTTGCGAGATGACATTGTAACGTACCGCCTCTCCGAGGCCGGGCCCGCTTACATCTGGTAGCTTCTCTAGGATATAGACTGCCCTCACAGACCAACACAGGTCTTTTCTGCACACTTTGTCCTCACTCATGCGCACCCGGGAAGAACTTCCCGGTCGGTCACCCATCGCTCCAGGCCAAGCACGCTTAACCTTGGAGTTATTTGCAGATGGGCTTCCGAAAAAGAAGTTGCAACTTATTGGTATGAGTATCCTATTAATCACGTTAAACCCTGGGCCGGGATGTTACATCCTCACCCCCTTAAGAGATCAACGTCCTCGTCGATCAATCCCAAGCCAGGAGCGTCCTCCCTTGGCCACGTCCGTGTGTCTAGAGCCAGCGCATGTGCCATGCTATGTGACCACGCCGGATCCACACCAGCCATGCGCACCATGCCTGCGCAACTGCGACACACGCGCCCGTGAAACCGCGAGAGTCGGCTCTGATACCATTCTGTAACGTTCCGCCTCTCCGAGGCCGGGCCCGCTTACATCTGGTAGCTTCTCTAGGATATAGACTGCCCTCACAGACCAACACAGGTCTTTTCTGCACACTTTGTCCTCACTCGTGCGCACCCGGGAAGAACTTCCCGGCCGGTCACCCATCGCTCCAGGCCAAGCACGCTTAACCTTGGAGTTATTTGCAGATGGGCTTCCGGAAAAGAAGTTGCAACTTATTGGTATGAGTATCCTATTAATCCTGTTAAACCCTGGGCCGGGATGTTACAGAACCCTTGATTCCTCTCACTTAGCCATTGCCCAGGGAAGAGGCAGATCCATAGCCTGGGCAGTAGAAGAATCCACCGAGCCTGGGAATGAAGATGCGTGGTCCCAAGTAGATTAGTCACCTTGGGATGCTATACTCGTAGTAGTAGTACCTTTGTTGCTGTCCTCCGTATTGTACTCTTGCTGTTGTTGTCGTCCGTAGTTGTTGAGATCGTTCGACCGTAGGGAATGACGTGTCGTGAATGGGAGACTGGATGCCTGTTTGATGTACCCGTATAAGACCGTTGGGATATGCATTTGGTTATTTCGTAGTGTTATTGCATCCATCTACCCTTAAGTTCGTGAGATGTGCTTAGAGTTTTCAAGGGCGATTTTAAGCGGGTTACAAGAGAAGTTACTATTTAGATACCAGCAAACCAGCCATGGTTGGGTAACATAGGACATTGTATTGACTAATTGTGGATGTCCCAGCAGAACACTTGAATCTCTTTAAATCAAATCCATTGTTGAATTTGAATTCCTTGTCCCTAGTTGTGAAGGGAACCCTTATTGCCTGAATCTTCCCTTGCAATACTCCTTAGATTCTGTGGTCTATGACCCCACCGCCTTCATGGCGTGTAAGTTGGTAATAGTTGCCTGGTTAATAGCTTATGGTGCCACGATGAAACCGAGGGCCTCTATGGAACAACTGCCACATGGTGACGTTGCTCAGCATGCGCTGGTATCGAGGTTGTTAACCAAGTACCTTTACCAAGTTACACCGCCATACCGCTTTTGCTACAAAATATTCTCCTTAAAAATATTCGGGTGCTCAAACGGGAAATCCACAACGGGTTGATGAAATAGTGTCCTCTCAAAGTAAACAAGAGGAGGTGGTTTTGGAGGAAGCATGGATGTTGCGATCTCAGTTCATACAAAGGTTGGTGCATATTGTGGACAAGAAAGGGAAGAAAAGAAGAGTAGTAAGGAAAGTTAGCTGTGGGCAGTCGGGAGTGATTGTAAAAGCCAGAGTGGACGCCTTGTCCCAAGCCCTATGTTTAGTTGACCGCACTACGCATGCTGGGTTATTGCGCTGCATACCCTGCGGACGTCGTCTATGTCAGGCCCCTTTAGCACCCCATTTTTGCGTGGCCGCAGCATCGTGCCGCACTCGCTGTCCTCGTGCACTGTGCGTCTCTCCTTTTCCTAGCATCCGGTCGGCTCTCGACCCCTATGCCCCATCCCCATACCGGACCCCCCCTTTCCCTCTCTCTTTTTCTCCTTTTGGGGACATGATCGCCTGTACGCCTGTCTCGTCGAGCGAACCCTCGCCTTTCCTTTCCTTATCCTCTCTGCCGCTCATGTAGGGAGCGCACCATGGTTGTGTTTATCCCCACAGCATGAACCGTCTGTGTATTCCATTCACGCCGCCTCCACTTCCAGTGTATTGTGCCCCACCTCCGTTCGCCACTATAAGATACCCTTGGTCCTTGCTCTTCTTCTTCATCCCTAGTCCTCTCGCACTCAGAGTAGAGCTACGAGATCCTGGCGTCATCCGAGGAGATATGTTCGTCAGTCTAAGGTGATGGTGTAATCTGAGAAGAAAGGATCTGGTTTCGTCGAACAAGTTCAAGTCTACCGTTGATTAGTTTGGTCTTGGGGTTCACGATGTTTGACTTCTCAGTCTCCTATTTTTGGATCTGTTGGACCTACGCCATATTTTAGATAATCATCTTCCTGCTATTTCTCCATTGTTCTCGTCTATCCCGACTTCTGAATTAAGTCTCGGTTGTATTAGGTTGCTCTTAACCATGTATCTCTAAATTTCTTTGTGGTTTAGCATTCGAAGTCGTGTAATCTTTCGTGTGATCTCGGATCTACGTAATGTAATCGTGTTTCCCCTCTTTTGGTTCTTGCTTCGAATCTTAGGATGAGATTATTTTTAGGGGGGTTGGTTGTAACACCTCTGGTGTTACGAGCTCGTTTAGCACCAAGATTTAGACCTAAAAAAATTTACCGGAATGAGTTCTTGGATTTTAAAATTTAAAATATTTGAGCTTATGTTTAAAATGCCATTTTTGGCAAACTATATTGAGCAAAGTAATTAAATAGTGCTTAAATATTTTGTCTCTATGGGTTAGTGCGAAGTATGAACTTTTGCGTGAAATAATTATTGGTGGAAGTTAATTGGGTTAAAACTTAAAATAAAATAAATAGGAATGAGAGTGATATGTGGAGGAAATATTTTTGTACGTAAGGTGGGGGCCCACTTCTTGGCCTTTTGCTCGACATAGGAACACCCGGCAGCCCATGCCCTGCTGCTTTCCTTGCCTCACTGCCTTCTGGCTGCTTGAATACGGTGGTGCGCCCCCACTGCTCTGAATCCGTCAGTCATCCAATTTATTTACGCCGCGTCGCGTTGTCGAGTCGTTGTTTGGCCTTTCTTTTTCTCTGCTTGCCTACGTCGACTTGTCTCTTCTCTGTGTACTAGACGAGCGCAGCAGCTTCATTTATCTTTCCGGGCACGGCATGCAGCGTACTCACCTGGCATTGCAAAGTCTCCTCATCCATCCGCATCCATGCTCCTCGGCCTTTGCTTTTGCTTCTCTCTCTGCCTTGATTGCCTCTGTCTGCATCTGCCGAGCCAAGCAACCGCAGTGGTCATGCCTGGCCCATGACCACCTACCCCTACCGCGGCCATGCCGCGTGGCCGTCGTCTTTTGCCTTAAAGTGCCTTGCCTTCTTTACCTGGCCCCGCTGTGTCCCACAGAGCACCAGGCCGTCGTAGTAGGCTGCTGCCCCCGCGGCCGCGCTGGATGTAGCCCCAGCTCCTGCTCTCCATCCCTGGTGTCACCGTGGCCATCACTTGGCCATGGACGCCACCATCCCAGTCCGCACCCTCCTCACCGTGTGCCTGTAGCCCCACACCACCTCCCTGCTCCCTGCTGCCTCGCGCGAGCTCCCGTGCTGGCGTGCCACCATCGCCGACCGCCGTGCGCGCTGCGCGCCAAGCTACGTGGACCCACGCCGCTCTCCTTCCACTCATCAAGGCCCGTGTGCGGCTCCGCCTCGTCTCCTCTCCTCCGCGCTATAGTGCCATTGCCGCGCCTCCTCTCGTCGGTCATCGGTTTTCCCCTCTCGCGTGAGCGTGCACACATGGCCGCAGCGTCGCCCCTCCCTTCCCCGCTCCGTGCCACCATGTTGGACTGGTTTCCTCCCATCTCGCGAGCGCGCCCGTGTTGCCGCGCTCCTCGTCCTTGCCCCCCGCAGCACCTCGCTGCCTCCAGTTGCACCTGCTACGCCGTCGCCGCGCCTCCTGCCGTCCCTCACGAGCACGCGCAGACTCCCTTGGTCACACGCTGGAGCCGCAGCACCCCGCCACTATTGTGCCCGCCGTGGTCGTTTCCACCGCCGAGGTGTGCACGTCTGTGTCCGCCGGGCCGCTGCACCCTACCCGGACAAGCAGCGCCATGTCCACCGGCGCCGTGGAGCCGCCTGGCCAGCGCAGCTCCACCTCACCAGCCACCGTGCCCTTGCATTGCAGGCTACCACCTTCCCTGCGCCGCGCGCCGCTCCTTCCATGCCCGCACGTCGGCCAGCTTGCTTCCTGGAGCCGTCGAAGTGCCCCGCCACAGAGCCGCTTCACCTCCACCACCGTCGCCCCGTGGTCGCCCGCGTGCGTGCGTGGTTGCCGTGCCGTGGTCGCGCCTCGGGCCTTGTCATCGACGACCGCGTGCGGACGGGTCCGCCGCAGCCCCGTGCCGTCTTCCCACCACCGGCGGGTATGCAGGTTGTTGGGATTTGGCCGGCCGCGCCCGTCCCGTGCCGCCTCTGCTTTTAAGGATGAAGGGAAGGTGAGGACGTAGAAATGTGAATACGAGATTGTCTAAGGGGCTAGGTGTAAAATACGTGACTCAATTAAATAGTGTTATGGACCTCGGGTTGAATAGAGAAAAACACGGGGTCCTTTCTGCAGAACACGTGCTGCGCGCCCTGTCTGGGCCGGCTTGCTGGCCTACGGCCTGCCTGCCGCCTGGGCCATCCGCGTCGTCTACCGACTGGGCCGTCCGCGTCGCCTACCCGCCTAGGCCACGGTCTGTCTGGGTCGGTCTAGTGCCGCCCGCGCTTGATCCGCTCACGCGCGCACGCTGAGTCCCACCTGGGTTGTCTTGCTGCTGGGCCAATTTGGTGGCCGCTGGCCCTTTTAGTTTTCTAAATCAATTGTTAATTTAGTTTTGTAAATAAACATGTAAAATTCATAGTAAATCATAGAAAAATCATAAAAATGCTAAACTAGTTTTGTTGAGTTCCTAAAATCATGATCTATCTAACAGTGTATTTTGTTCACATAGATTAGGTATGTTTTTAGGGTTGCTCTAATTATTTTAACATGCTTAATATTGTTAAAAGGTGAACTTGTAGAAATTTTCATGATAAATCGATGATAGTGTGGACTCTAAAAATTTTACAGTAAATTACTAATATTATTAGTTGCTCACGGTAATTTTTGTGGCTCCAGAATAATTAGTTTACTAGATAGATAATGATGTTCTATTTCGAATAAAGATTAAATCGATAGAATAGAATAAAGAAACAACTTGGGTTTGTGTAACTAAAATATTTTGTTGGGAAATAACGCCTTATTCGACAACATGGGTATGTAGCCTAAGTACGGTCGTCGTTAGAACAAACTCGTTAACTTGAAAGGCGTAAATCGTATTTTATGAGTCACGGTTGCAGTCGATTAATTATGTCTTTGCATTGCATCACATTGCATATCATAATAGGAACGTCGATGGATCACGGAGTCATCGGGAGTTGCTAGAGAAATGGTGCTTTTGGAGATCGTGTCGCCATGATAGAAAGCTAACTTCTGATTATATTTTACCTAGGCAAGCCCCGGTGCTATACGACTTGACTAAACTCTAGCACCGTAGTAAGAACTGGAAGATGAAAGATGGTAAAAGAAAATCTGATTGCTTACCACCTTCTTGAAAGTATCACAGGTGTTTACATAAAATGGTTAGTTAATGAACTAATGCACTGCTAATAAAATCGAATATAAGGACGCACTTTTAGTAATTCTCCTGCAGATGCAATAAACCCACAAGTCAGATAGCCTTGCATATCCTTGGAGTCATTTTTCCCTCCTGTCGGGTAAGTCTTACTAAATACAATTGAGTACTCAGTGTTTTATTTCCCTCTGTTGCAGGTGACAGGCGGATGCTAGAGCTGACTCTTGTGTGTGGATACCTCCTGGTGGGCTCAGCGAGGAGTCATTTACGCTGCGATCGTAGTTTTTATTTCTAACTCTCACTAAATGTTTTTATAAAGGAAAGTTTTATAATCTGTTGTCATAGTTTATATAACAATGCTTCATCATATCGTGAATAGATATTTATTTCCGCTGTAATTCTGATAACATGTTTCTATTCCGCTGTTAACTTAAATTGTTCATAACTCTGATAATATGATTATATTCCGCTGATTATAACAATACATATTATACTCTGATGTTGTATTAAAAGTGATGTAAGAAATGATTTAAGAATGTTGTAAGCTTTATTCTCTCATTTATGATCCTGATAGAAAAATGTGGATTTTCATGTTCTTCCATGGGGTGTGCCCGACGAAACCGAGTAATTTAGTGTCCTCCCTTGGGTACTTAATGTCTCATGGAAGGCGAGTACTCCTGGGAGGCATTAGATTAAGTGGTTCTGCCACACTAGTCAGGTCACAGACTTATTATCCTGAGCACATACTTGTTTTTGGGAGCAGGGAAGGCTCGTTACTCTCTTGTCATGGGTTTTGGCTCTTTCCGGACCGACTGATTGGAGGCGGGGATGGTGGAAGTCTAAGCACCACACTGAGTCCGGAACTCAGGTGTGCGGCTTGGAGTCCAAGTTTAGATGGGCACCTGGACCCCTTGACAGGAGAGTAATGGGTTGGTCATGCTTAAGCCTAGGGTACAAGCGGGGCATGTGTTTCGAGGTACCCAGCTGGGCTCACTGGTTCGCGAATCGCCGGGTAATCCGGTACGACTTGTCTACAATCTAGCACCGTAGTTAGAACTGGAAAATAAAAGGTGATGAAATAGATCTGTTTGCTCAACTCTTGCTTGAAAGTAGAGTATGTGCTTACCTAGAATGGTTGGATAATGAACTAATCATGACTGCTAATAAGAAATATACATAAGGATTCACTACTAGTATTGCTTTCCGCAAAAAGAAACCCAACAAACCAATAAGCCTATCATATCCTTTGGAGTCGGGAAATTATTTCCACTAGTCGGACAAGTCTTGCGAGTATATTGTGTACTCAGGGTTTATTTACCATGTTGCAGGTGCAGCTTGAAGAGTAGCTGTTGTGTGGAGGATTCTTCTGGTGGGCACAGACGGATCCTTGTATTCTACCGTTAGATGTTTATTGTAATTCCGCAGTTTAAATTCCGTACTCTGAACTTGGTACTGTAATAATGTATTTTTAAGAACTCTGGTCGTATGAAATAGACTAAGTATTGTAAAACTCGTTCTCATTATTGGATCCTGGAGAAAAAACGTGGATTATTCGAGTTCTCTCTTGGGGTATGCTCGACGGAATCCGTCCGATGTAGCTTGCTTTTGGGGTGTTTAGTGTCTGGTGGAAGACGAGCACCTACAAAAGTGTGTTATTTCGGGTGGTTCTGCCACAATGTCATACGGTAGGGTGTGGGTGTGCTTATATAAAGAGTATATGTAAACATCTATGTGATTATGTGCACCATGTTGGAGGAAAAGAAATGAGTCTCATATACAGCAACACCATGTTTATACATCGAAAATAAACTGTATCCAGACACAATATCCAATGGCAGTTGACTTATTGTAGGTTTCCTTTAATCGCATTGTTTGGTCTATACTACTAGTACGGTCATAGGTTATAGTACTACAGACGACTGTGGGCGCTTTTGAGTTTTGACCAAGCAACTTTGGTGGTATAAAGTTTACGCACACTTGCAATGTCGGCACTAGCTGCCGCTGCCGGCCGGGTGCCCGGATCTTCGACCAGCAGGTCCACTCAATATACATTCCACGGAAAGCTACTCCGTCCTTGGTTGATATGGTTGAAGAATGCAAGTCGTCCCCTCGCAAAAAAAAAAAAAAAAAAAAAAAAAAAAACAGAGAATGCAGGTCGTCGTTGCGCGTGACAGTTCGTGCCGCAGCATTTGTCTGCATGAGGCTGAAATCGTCGATATCGATAATCTGGAAACGGCATATACAATGACTTTTCCATGCATGCACATGCATGTCTACTACTCCCGCGATCCAAGTCAGAGAGAGATTGCATGCCCTGTGGAACTCCTGGTCCTGGATGCAATGCAGCGGCGCTAGGCTCGAGTGAGGCCTTGCATCTGGATGCCTATAGTTGGTGGTTGCTCTTCTCCTGGTCAAGTCATCACGTTGCATACTTGCATTGTGCGGATAACAATAATGCAACATGTGTGGTACTTGTTCCACGAACTCCAAATCCAGGGATTATTGCTGCAGCCTGCAGGCATATTATTATGGACACATGCATTGCATCTGTGATTGTCTTGGTGTTCCCAAATTGAGAATCAGCGGCGCTGCGCTGGGCCCAGAAAACAATCATCCTTGGATCGAATGGCTGACACTACGTGAAAAACAGTTTATAACAACGGGTTTTTTTAGGCGGCTGGCATTGGAGCAGCCCCTACAGTGGCATGCTCGGGCTCCAGCACAGCAGTCGTCCCTACAAATGGCACAGTAGGGGATGACTGGTAATACGAGCCGCCCCTACAAATACGTCGATTTGTAGGGGCGGCTGGTATGTAGAGGCGGCTATTACCAGCCGCCTGTGGGGGTATGGCCCCCCAAGACATGGGCCACACCATCGGAGGTGGCCCGAACCACAAGATCATGGCGTGCACGGCGCTGCTCGGCGTGCACCGCAAGACATTGTATAGTACCAAATATGATACTTTACTTGTAACTCTGCCCCTCCAGAGTATAAAAGGAGAGGCAGGGGTCCTCTACTCGACATCATGTATTCAATACAATACACCAAAGACACAGGACGTAGAGTATTACGTCGATCAGACGGCCCGAACTTGTCTAAATCGTTGTCTATGCGTCTTGTGTCACCATCCGGTTCCTGATTACGCACATCCCCACCAACAAATCTACCATCGTGGGATACCCCTCGGTGGACTGCCGACGATAATCTATCGACAGTTGGCGCGCCAGGTAGGGGTGTGCGCTTGATCCATGGCGAGCCAGATGGACCTCAAATCAACAACGCGTTCTCGTCGTCAATCTCGTGGAGATCCATCCCGGTCCACGACGACGATTCATCGCTGCTACACCAGCCCCTGCGACAGCAGATCCGATCTCGGAACCACCTCCGAGGTCGTCTTCACCAACAACTCGCCGCCGATGCTCTCATCAGCCCTCGTCGATGACTCACCATTGCTGCTCTCGTCAGCCCTCGCCGACCACTCGCCGCCGATGCTCTCATCAGCCCTCGTCGACGACTCACCGTTGCTGCTCTCGTCAGCCCTTGCCGACCACTCGCCGCCGCTACCCTCATCAGCCCTCGTCGACGACTCACCGTTGCTGCTCTCGTCAGCCCTCGCCGACCACTCGCCGCCGCTGCCCTCATCAGCCCTCGTCGACGACTCGCCGCTGCTGCCCTCGGCGGCCTTCGCCGACAGCCCTCGCCAACATCTTTCGCCGACGTCCCTCGCCGTCGACTCGTCGTCACCGCTCGATGGCCTTCGCCGACATCCTTCGCCGACGTCCCTCGCCGTCGACTCATCGTCACCGCTCGGCGGCCTTCGCCGACATCCTTCGTCGACGTCCCTCGCCATCGACTCGTCGTCACCGCTCGGCGGCCTTCGCCGACATCTTTCGTCGACGTCCCTCGCCGTCGACTCGTCATCACTGCTCGGCGGCCTTCGCCGACGGCCCTCGTCGACATCCTTCGCCGACGCCCCTCGCCGTTGTCTCGTCGTCATTACTCGGCGGCCCTCACCGACATCCCTCGTCGCCGCCGAGCTGCAAGCGAGCTGCCCGCGTCGCCGACCAGATAACGCCGTACGCCGCTGACCATACATTCTATCTAAAGCTAAGTCACGCTTTAATATTTTTCTAAATATTCTCCAATCTTCGTATATCGCCATAATGTTTCTCCGAACTGTTTTCTCCATGTTTGCTCTCCAAACGATTTTCCGAACCCCTGAACAGTCATGTTGATGCTCGGACGCCTCCAGAGACGGCCCTGTCTCCGGCTCCTCCCTACACGTGCTACGGGCTCCGCGCTCTGCGTTATGGGTGGTCGGCAGCGGCTCCTTAGCGACGCCTGTTCCTCCTACACGTGCACGGGCTCCACGCTCGACGTTATGGACTATGGGCTAGCTAGGGCTGGAGACTCAGCTACACACTAACTGTTCGGGCGGTTTATATTAAACATAAATATATTTTCATGCCAACTGATCGCCGAACTGCATACGCCGTTTCATCACCATTGTTGATTTTTCTCCGGAGTTTATTTATTTGTACATCATGTACTACCCGTTCTACATGTTTGTATTGCCGGATCATCGTCCAGGTGATCGGACCACCTGGTGCTCGGACTTCTCCACCGATCAACTGGTTGGCCTACTTGGTTCATGGACTCCGTCACCGACCAGTTGATCAGACTGTTCGCCGGTCGTTTCTACTCAATGTTCACTTCGCCGCCGACCAGTTGACCAGACTGTTCATCGCTCGTGCTTCATCGCCAGCTACGCCGGTTACTCCTCAGCACTCGGATTCTTCGTGCTCGAGGACTAAGTGGGCACACTTCACCGCACGGACGTCGTCAGCTACGTCGGTGCTCAGACCTCGCCGCCTACGTCGAGGACTCCGCGGTGCTCGGACATCGCCGCCTACGTCGGGGACTCCTTGCTCCTCGGTGCTCGGTCATCGCCAGCGACGCCGGGGACTCCACGCTCCTCGGTGCTCGGTCATCGCCAGCAACGCTAGGGACTCCACGCTCCTCGGTACTCGGACATCGCCAGCGATGCTGGGGACTCCTCGCTCCTCGGTGCTCGGACATCGCCACCTACGTCGGGGACTCCTCGCTCCTCGGTGCTCGGTCATCGCCAGCGACGTCGGGGACTCCACGCTCCTCGGTGCTCGGTCACCGCCAGCGACGCCGGGGACTCCTCGCCCCTCGGTGCTCGGACTTCGCCAGCGACGCCGGGGACCCCTCGCTCCTCGGTGCTCGGTCATCGCCAGCGACGCTGGGGACTCCACGCTCCTCGGTGCTCGGACATCGCCAGCGACGTCGAGGACTCCTCGCTCCTCGGTGCTCGGACTTCGCCAGCGACACCGGGGACTCCTCGCTCCTCGGTGCTCGGACATCGCCAGCGACACCGGGGACTCCATGCTCCTTGGTGTTCGATCATCGCCAGCGACGCCGGGGACTCCACGCTCCTCGGTGCTCGGTCATCGCCAGCGACGCCGGGGACTCCTCGCTCCTCGGTGCTCGGACATCGCCAGCGACGCCGGGGACTCCACGCTCCTCGGTGCTCGGTCATCGCCAGCAACACCGGGGACTCCATGCTCCTCGGTACTCGGACATCACCAGCGATGCCGGGGACTCCTCGCTCCTTGGTGCTCGGTCATCACCAGTGACGCCGAGGACTCCTCGCTCCTCGGTGCTCGGACATCGCCAGCGACGTCGGGGACTCCACGCTCCTCGGTGCTCAGTCATCGCCAGCGACGCCGGGGACTCCTCGCTCCTCGGTGCTCAGACATCACCAGCGACGCCGGGAACTCTTCGCTCCTCGCTCCTCGGACATCGCCAGCGACGTCGGGAACTCTTCGCTCCTCGCTCCTCGGTGCTCGGACTTCGCCAGCGACGCCGGGGACCCCTCGCTCCTCGGTGCTCGGTCATCGCCAGCGACGCCGGGGACTCCTCGCTCCTCGGTGCTCGGACATCGCCAGCGATGCTGGGAACTCTTCGCTCCTCGGTGCTCGGACATCGCCAGCGACGCTGGGAACTCTTTGCTCCTCGGTGCTCGGTCATCGCCAGCGACGTCGGGGACTCTTCGCTCCTCGGTGCTCGGTCATCGCCAGCGACGCTGGGGACTTCTCACTCCTCGGTGCTCGGTCGTCGCCAGCGACGCCGGGGACTCCCTTGCTGCTCGGATCTTGCTACGTCTCGTTGATGTGCTATCAAGCTGCTCCATGCTGTTCGGATCAGGGTGCTGATCTTAGGCAGCACGTCTGGGGTCTTGATACGCGCATGTCTGACGACGTCGGCAAGCTTTCAGACTTCTTTGACCCTGCTACAAGATTCATTCTTCATCTTCCAGCAGGCTCGAGGACTAAGTGGGCACACTTCACCTTGCGGTGAATGTGCTTGTTCTCATCTTGAGGCTACGCCCGGGGACTGGCTGCCTGCTCGGCTGGTCTTCTACTTTATGATCCTGGCACCACGTGACTGCGTCACCTACTGTCAGGCTCAGGGACTAACTATGGGGGTATGGCCCCCAAGACATGGGCCACACCATCGGAGGTGGCCCGACCCACAAGATCAAGGCGTGCACAGCGCTGCTCGGCGTGCACCGCAAGACATTGTATAGTACCAAATAGGATACTTTACTTGTAACCCTGCCCCTCCAGAGTATAAAAGGAGAGGCAGGGGTCCTCTACTCGACATCATGTATTCAATACAATACACCAAAGACACAGGATGTAGGGTATTACATCGATCAGACGGCTCGAACCTGTCTAAATTGTTGTCTCTGCGCCTTGTGTCACCATCCGGTTCCTGATTACGCGTATCCCCACCAACAAATCTACCATCGTGGGATACCCCTCGGTGGACTGCTGACGATAATCTGTCGACACCGCCCCTGTTGTGTCCATTTGTAGGGGCGGCTGAATCACCAGTCGCCCCTACAAATGCCCGCTGTATATATAGCAGCCACCTTCTTCCATGACTTCACTTTCCCCAAACTTTTCTCTTCCACCGAGCTACAGCCATTCGCCGCCCCCGACCCTCTCCTTCCCCTCACCGCTCGATCCTATCTGGCGGCCGCAACACCTTCCCCTCACTACGCCGCAGCCATGGGGTGTCCCCATCCCCTCTCCTGCTCGGCTGCTCCTCTCCGCACCACAGACATTCGCCATCGTGCCACACCATACCCATCGGCCGCTGCCACCCCCTGCCACCTACGCCGCCGCCACCAATGCCCGGTGTCGCTGCGGGCGGCCCAAAGCCACCGGCCAGAGCTGGACTCCTGGTCCAACCTCCAATGGCCGGGGCAGTGGGGCGCCGCGCCGGTGCCGAGGGTCCAACAAATCTGCGTCGGGGCCGAGCAGATCTGCATCGGGGCGTCGCTAACCGGGCGCCGGTGAGCTCAGCGGTCGGGCACCGGGCGGTGAGCGGCGAGCAGTTAGGCTTTTCCGCTTATCCTCTCCCTCTGAACTCATCCCCTAAGAGGGCTTCAGATCTGAGCATACCCATTAGTGTGTAGGGTATTGGTGCCTAGATTTTGGTGTGAGCGACTGGAAATTTGTTTCTGCTCTGTATACCAGCTGAAGCTTCTCCAACATTGATGGTAATGTGTAGTTGTGCTCTTTGTTGGCGCAATTTATTCTTTCTTGTATGGCAAATTTTATAGTTTTGGTTTGAAGTAAATGAATCATGAATGGTTTCTTTTTTGTCTTGTTTCAGATGTAGCGAGGGGCTGCTGCTGTATGGTGCATAGATTATTTTTCGCTAATGCAACTCTCTATGTGTTATTTACAATAATTGGATATGAAAATTTTCAAAATGAGTTAAGCTTCTTGGTAATTACTAATATTCAACATATTCAGAACTTGCCAATCAAACTAGGGAAAATTCCAAAATGAGATGAGCTTCTTAGTAGTTAATAAAATTATAAGATCATTCACTCTGTAGTCTCTACCATCAAATCGATCGTGCCAAGACTCACTGTAAAAGCTGATGACTATGGGTGAATATACTATTATACTCATTTCTAATATCATACTAATATGGGTGAATTCTTTTATAAAGCAAATCTGGTGTACAGTTTTTATTAAGTATGCACTACTATTCATTTTTGGTAAGTTACCTTGCACACTTCCTTGTAGTTGACTTCTATAGGATCTCATGCTCATGCTATCACTACCATAGACCGTTTTTCTCTCGACTCTGATATTTTTATCTCATATATCTTGCTGCAAAGTTGGATACCAATATTTTTTTATCATGTGCTGCAGAGTGCAGACTCTGATGTGACATGAGCTGTAAATTTCTAAGAGGTAAGTTGATCTAGTTCATTATTGTTGCCATTTTTTCTGCCTACAGAACTAGTTTTTGCCTTCAAAGTTACAGATCCTGTATTGAGCAGTAGCGGTATTGGTGCTTCTGAAGTAGTTGCTAGTCACGTTATTCTTAGAAAACAAATCTGCACAATCATCGATCTCAACATTATTCTTAAATTTTTTGGGAGAGAACTAAATCTCAACGTATATTCTAATAAGAAATCGTCGATCTCAAATTTGTCCAGGGGCTGCTGCCATATCCTTCCGGACCTCACTTAAACGATAGACATTTTAAATAGCCAATAAGTTTTTTCTCTGATATCTTGCCTTACATCACTATAACTGTGATGATGTTCTTCTCATAAAAAAATTGTAGTTGTTGCATAATTAGTAGGGTGTGATGATATTTTATGGACTGCTGTGTGTGATAAACTGCTTTAGTTACCATTAGAATGCTTGTTAGTTACTGTTTTAGCAGGCCACTTGAGGTACAGTTCTACTTTGGTCAATTATCTGATTGCAGCCTTATGCCCAAAACATGTATGGATCATATTGGTACTTTAATTGCAGCTCATTTGTCAAAATTTTCAATTAGGCATACCACCAGAATTAACTAGCCCTTTTGAATAACAATACCTGTTACATAACCGGTGATATGGTTACCAGCCTACAACTAGACCATTCTGAAATTTTTATGTTTCTACAAGTATTGATTTACTATATACGCAACAAACATGAATATAACTCTTGTTTCCATATTTCCTGGTTCATGTGCGAAATGTAAATATATATGTTCTAATCGAATTTGAATTGTAAATTTGATTTTTTTTTGCAGAAAAATGTACTGTAGGGGGTTAACCGCCCCTACAAACAAGTATTATATGGGCGGCTGGTACTACAGCCGCCCCTACAAATCGATTTGTAGGGATGGCTGATAACACCAACCGCCTCTACAAATCGATTTGTAAGAACGGTCTAGGAACCGTTTCTACAAATACATGATTTGTAGAGACGACGGTACAGTAGGGACGGTGACCTAACCGCCTCTACAAAGGCTCATCCGCCGTCCCTACAAACTATTTAGTGTCAGTCTCGTGAGACCGCGTGCAGGACTGCGGCGTACACTGCGCGTACGGACATGCCTCGCACAGACACAGCCCGGATCTCCACTTCGATCTCCTCACACTGTGCACAGCGAGCACCATCTGCATGTCAGGTTGATAGCAAGCTAGAGGACAAGGCACGCATGCAGCTAAGCTGGGGCATGGGATCGTGCGTGGATATGCAGCATCAGATTGAAGCACACTGATCGAATCCAACAGATGTATGTGGAGCCCGGCCGCCGGGGCAGGCAGGGGCTGCGTTGGTTGGGGTGGGGCGGCGGTTGGTCCCTCGTCACGTCCGGCCGTCTCCCCGTGCTCGCCAGCCGGCGGACACCCGTCATGGGATTCTGCCACACATATTCTGCCCATCCGTCGTATGGGGCCGCTTGCACGTCCTCCCGTCTTCAAAGCGTACGCGGGTGGCGGGTCACCACGTATTTGATCAGATACGCACGAATATGCCCAAAGCCTGTTGTTAGCCTGGCCTGCAGGCCTGGAGGCCGGTGCATGATTGATTGATATTATGCATGCATGATCAGACGACGCCTGCAGATCGAGTGAGTGCAGGCCACTCATGCATCTGTAGCAGTACGCGTAGGAGTATAGCATGGGCCACCAGAACCACTGCACGAATTATTGGCCGTACAAGTAGCAGCCGTCCGGCTCCGGCAGCCAGAGGAAGCAGACGGAATATTGGGATTTTGGCTACTATAGCATTTTTATTTTTATTTGGCAATTAGTATTCAATCATGAACTAATTAGGCTTAAAACGTTCGTCTCGCGATTTCCAACCAAACTATGCAATTAGTTTTTTTCGTATACATTTAATGCTCCATGCACGTATCGCAAGATTCGATGTGATGACTACTGCAGCATTTTTTGGGAAAACTTTTTGGAACTAAGCAAGGCCCTAGCTGATCGCACGTGTCGAGATCGACGTCGCCAGAGACCGATAGCGCGCGCATCATCTGCAGACCTGCAGGGTGGGTCAATCCATCCATGCATCGTACGTACGACCACGCCATAGGGCGCGAGAGATTTCGTCATCCCTACCCTACCGATCGCGATCGAAGTCGGAGCTAGGCGCAGCGCCGACTCTATACGGCCTAATTTTTTATAATTTGATCTTTTTTTAAAGAAAATTTAGGTTTGGCCTCTGAGAGACGTAAATTCATCTTTGGATCCCTGGGGTCGGCGTCAGAACTCATGGCGTCGAGGTAACACGTCTCGACGCCACAGATCTTGGCTCCTAGGTGCCTGGCTGTGCACAGCAGGGCATCTTAGGTGGCGTTGACGTGGCCGGTACCTCGGCGCCAGAATACATGGCTCCGAGCTCGGCGCCACAGATCTTTGCGCCGACCTCGGAGCCGTCAGATGATGTGCTGCGACGGAGGTGATGAGACGTGCAAACGGTAGCAGGCCCACACCACACACGGCTCTCCTCTCCTCCCCAGACACGCTGCTTTTGCCCCTGCAGGTGGAGAGCTGTAGCGTCAAATCATCTAGCCCCTACTCGTCCCAAATTATCTCGCGCTTTAGGTTTTCGTGCCGCAAATTTAACAAAATACGTGCAATATTTGTATCTCCAAATAAATTTATTAAAAAACTAGATTCAAATATTTTTCTAACGATACCAATTATGTACTATAAATATTAATATTTTTTAATATATATTTTGTTAAAGTTATTTCTCGAGAAGCGAAAACGACATATATTTCTCGAGAAACGAAAACGACACACATGCCTATAGCTACTCTCTCTCTGGGTCTGGGCCTCTGAGGTCTGGGCTGGCTCTAGCTAGCTGCCTGTGTCTGTGTGGTTGTAAACAACGAGAGATACTTTTGTTTCGTGCTGCTGCTGCCGGCCGGCCGCCTGCTTGCTGCCTTGCTGCTTGCAACTTTCAAGGCAGCCCCGTGACTTCCATGGAACAGCAACACACCAGACCTAAGACCTGAGACCACACCTCTCTCTCTCTCTGAGCGAGAGCTAGTACAGGTAGGAGCAGTGGAGACTTGTAGGCCCGTTCGTTTGGAGGAATTTTGGAGAAATCTAGAGGAATTTGTAAGAGAAAAAACACTGTTTCGGATGAAAAAAAAACAAATCAAGTTAGGTTTAAGGGCACGTAAACGGAGCCGTAGTAGTAAATGGGGAGAGTTATGACCATGCATCTATCCAGAGTCCAGAGAGGTGCAATGCAAGCTAGGTAGGGGAGGGATCCACTTTTGAGGGCAGTGCATGCAATGCAATGCAATTGCAGCTGCATTTTTCTATTTGCCCCTTCGGCCCTCCCTCCCTCCCTGCAACTGCAAGCCCCTTCCCAGCCTCCCAGGCAGGCCTGCATGCTGCCCTGCTATAGCTGCAGCTGCATGATGCATGGGTGTGTGTGATGGTGAGCTTGGCGCCGAGCTCGACGTTAAGATCTGTGGCGCCGACCTCGGCGCCTTGTATTCTGGTGTCGAGGTACCGGCCACGTCAACGCCACCTAGGCTGCCCTGCTGTGCTCGGCCAGGCACCTCGAAGCCAAGATCTGTGGCGCCGAGACGTGTTACCTCGGCGCCATGAGTCCTGGCGCCGACCCCCAGGGTCCAAAAATGAGTTTACGTCTCCCAAAGAGCTAAACGTAAATTTTCTTTAAAAAAGGACCAAATTATAAAAAAAAAATTGGGCCTATACGGCGACAGTTATATGCGCCTGCCTCGGTGCCGCTGCACATGCCGGACTTCACTCCAATCAGCGTTCGATCGGTCGCCGAGGCCAAGTCACGCGTGCATGTGAAGGTCGCGGTTGACCGGGCTATGGCATGACAAATTAGCCGACTACACAAAGCACCAAACTGGAATAATATAGACTATACTCTTCCCTCTGGTAGTGCACTATATTTGCACCAAATTGAAATTTTTAAAATTTGACCAAATTTATAGATAGCATCCACATTTATGTCTCCAAATATGTACTATGAAAATATATTTTATTATTAATTTAATGGTATTTTTTGTGTTATAAATGTTGATACACTTAACGTTTTCATATAGGTTTGGTCAAACTTAAAATTATTATAAACAACTAAGGCATCCAAGTGGCTAGTTTGACAAATCTTGAAATCGATAACACTTATCATAACCGGCGCGTTCGACCAGCCGGCTGATACTCCTCAGCGAGCACTGTTCATCAATCAGCCGCTATAGTATTTCTCTCTCACAAAACCAGCCAGTTTCAGCCAAGTTTCAGACCAGCGAACAGGGCCGAACGTCTTACTAATGCATCACTTGCCACTAAAAAAAATAATTCACTCATTGAATCAGAGACTCATCAGAGGTCAAACCCAACCAAACCTGTTTCTTGACAACGACCCTGTGCTAAATCCTTCAGCCGAAGTATTTCCTCTCCTCCTCGTATATTACTGTTAGAGGGCCTAGAGGGAATGCCCGTGTCGGCATGCCAATAAATAATACACATATACACATACACATGACCTGGTTCCATTGTGTCCCAACATACGGCCTGTTCGCTGATTGGTTTCTGAGCTGATAAGCCCGACTGGTGCTGTTTTGTTGTGAGAGAAAAATACTGTTGACTGACTGATAAGCCCTGGTTGAAACCAACAAGCGAACAGGCTGATAATAATGACCATTTGGTTGGATCCCAAACGGATTGATAGCTCTTGTCTGATCAACATTCGTCGTACTCAAGTCCGATTCTCAGCCTGTTCGTTCGTTGGTTTCAGCCAGAGCTTATCAGCCAGCTAACAATATTTTTCTCTCATAATAAACCAGCATTAGCTGGGCTTATCAGTCAAAAAAAAAAATAACGACTAAACGTGCCGATGCTTTCTTGGTTGTTTTATGCAAGACTCCAGTTCCGGCAGTCTGCACGACCACTCCAATCAATGTCACCTCCACGGAACGGAAGCACGCAGCGGACTCATCGGTTTCATCAGATATACCGTGCCGTGCCGACTACCTATGGCATATAGGCGTGCGACCGGTAATATATGTGTTCATGGAAATCAAATCTATTTCTACAAATCGAATATGTTTTGTTCGGGCTTCCAAATCACCAATGCTATTGACATAGATTTTTTCCCTTTCCTGTTTATATATAATTCTATCGTACACGCAAGTTCTTGAAAAGAGAACTTTTATACTATGTACCCCTCATGTCAAAAGTACATGTATTTTTTTTTGTGAATTTGCATTGTTCTTAATATATATATCTTTAACTGTTATTTTAATTTCTTATAGTAGAATATATATTCTAAACCATTCAAGTTATGAGATTTTGCAAGTATGGTTCAATGTAGTTCTGGTGCAATATAGTGTTCATGCTTTCAAACTAAATAGTTGAAGTTATTAATGTTATAATTTTAAGACTTGACTATACAAATTTTGTTCTGAATGATATGATTTTTATGATTAGATGGAGTGCTTAGAGAAACTCTAGCAATGACTCCTAAAACAGGGCTTCTATTTATAATTTGAGATTTTTTAGGGCACTATTTTCTAGACTGGACTCGAACGATAGCCCTCAAGTCAAGGCTCCTACATTTCTGAGCCCCCATCAATTGGTCACATAACTCATATGGAGTGTTTGAGACTGCTTCACGATCTTTGATTCACAAACTCCACTGCGGAGCAGATCAATAAAAACCTGGAGCTTGTAGAGCACACCTTTAGGTGCTCTCACAACTCCACCTTTTTTTCCTGGAGCAGAGTTGTGTGGAGCTAAACCTGTTTGGCTAAAAAAAACGTGTAGCGGAGCTGAAAATGTGGAGTGGAGCAGTCCTAAACACCCCCTTAGTCTATTTTTTTCCATCTCCTATTCCTTTAGTTTCATCGCCGCTGTGTGTCGCAAAAGGATGTGCCTAGGGAACCACGCAAGGAGGAGGCAACGCTGGGGAGCCACTTCGAAGAGAAAAAGGTCGCGCTAGGGGCAGGACCGAGCCAAGGAGGAGGGTTCCAGGAGCGAGGCCGGGATGGGATAGGAGTTGACGAGGAGAAGCCGCGGCAGGAGAGATGTCGGGGGAGGGAGCTTGCATCGGGGAGGAAGGAGACCGGGACAGATGGAGGCCGACAATGGAATTGACGCACGAGGACATCTAGAGTGTGGCTGGTGGCAGCGTATTTGTGGAAATTGTGAAGCGATGGTGGATTGGAAAGCGAGCGATCAGGCACAGAGAATCTATCCATATATAGGCGTGGGGGATGTAATGGTAGGAAAACAAAAATAGAACCCTTGTAGAGCATCTAATAAGAACGAAGGCTTGAGAGGAGGATTTGGGTAGCTTCTAATTTTGAAGCCGGAGTAGAAGCCGTGCAGCAGTGTATTTGTCACCCTTATCGTTAAAAATACATTAGGAGATTGGATAAGGGTCTTGCTAGAATTGCTATAAGTGACCACTAAAAAGTACATTTACGGATTGGAAATTTGCATTGTTAAAAAATTTCATCAGCTCCCTGGCGTGCCTAGACAACGCACGCACACGTAAAAGTAGCCAAGAGTCCTCCACGGGCTGTAAATTAAAGCGGGTGGCATGGTCAGCCAAGCTAGAAGGTTCCACCCGTCATCATCCAGTCAGTCCGGTCGATCTATCAGTTTCCTATCTTCTTTTCGGCTGCCGCAAAAGCAGCTGCCTCTTCCACCGCCAGAGGCCTCCGATTTGTTGCCTAGCTCCCGGTGACGCGAGGACGCTATGCGCCAGCGCTTAACCGCGCGGGTGCATGCACCCAGCCCCCGCGCAGCGCACGCGTGATATGCCACCCCGGCGACGTTGATTAGGCCGCGCGGGAAGAGAAACCACGCGAAACGAAACCTGAAAGCCGAAAGGCGGAGGAGCGGTTTTGCTGCCGGGTGCGGCTGGGTGGTTGGCGTACCTGGTCGGCCGTCCAGATACCAGTAATCTAATGCAGCCCACCCCGTCCGTGCCGTCGCTTTCGCTTTCGCTTTCCGTCGTCCCCGGCCCCGTTCTGGGATCCTCTCTTTTGTTTTGTTTTCCTCCGCTAGCACCCCCTTTTGCCTCGCCTTTTCGGGTGTTGCTCCCCTGTCACTCCGGTGGACTCACCTCGCCGTGCACTGAACCTTCTTCAGTTGTACTATAGTACTGCCGCATCGGATCGGTCGATCGATGTCGATCCCCCCTGATCTGATGACCTGACCGACCGCGCCCGACCTGACTCACTCCACCTTTCTAGCTAGCCAAGAGAAGATAGGCGCGCATGTGCACAGCGCACGTAGACGTACTCCTCCAACCAACCCATCGCCACTGCCATCCTTGCCGTGCCTTCCCTGGTTGCTTCCTTACTCATGGTTCCTCAATGGCATCCATCCAAAAGGCGCACGGATGGCTTCTTTTAGTGGCGCTGTGGGGAGGGAGATTGGGGTACAGCTGCCACCGCCTGCCGGTCTCGGACTCTTCTTTATTTAGGAAAAACACTATTTGCTACTACGGGGCACTACTATGCGGACGCGCCTCTCCTCCCGACAGATCATCCTTGTTCTGATCCCCTTTTGTCTCCCATCTCCCAAAAGCATCCTCTATGCCTTGTAAAGCAAACAAGGTCTTTGATTAATTTAGAGCGAGAGGTTGCCGCTGTGTTGATCCAGTCCAGTCCAGTTAATTGCTGGGGTAGACTCGATCGGTGGTGCTTCAGGCCCATGCGCCATCATCCACTCTTTCTCTCTCCTGTGTAGAGTATGCTTCCTCACTTTATTTTCCTACGATGCTATGCCTCCCACACTGTCAGAGGCCACTAGCGCACGGCCGTCACACGTCACAGCATAGTACAGGGGATAGACGATAGAGATATGCGCATCCATGCATGCAATCGCTGGCGGGAGATTCTGTCAGCTGGAAGCTGAGAATAGGCGATCCAAAGGTAAGGTGATGAGCCGGGATTTCCAAACGTACTTGTTTTTTTTTAATGCATCGCGCACTCGCGTCGCCAAAACACCGCCCATCGCTCGAAAGACGAAAAGGAGGAGCAGTGCTATGATGTGCGCCCAGGCAGGATGGAACAACGTTGCTTTCAGGAATCAAAAGGACGCGGAAAAGGCGCCAGCCACGCTTCAGATTTTGAGATCACAGTCACGATGAACTGAGGGGGGCCGACCTTGGTTCCGTCCACTACAGATCCTGCGATCCACGAGCCGATCGACCCGGCGTAACGTGGCGTTATTATCTGCTTTACAGCGCATTTCTTTGTGTCCCTGTCTGACGGACACAGTAGCTAGCTAGCCCCCGCTGCGAGGGACTACACTACTGCAGTGGGGCAGCGCACACCAAAAGCTAGCTGATTGGATATACTGTTCGCTTGTCTTATAAGTCGTATTTTTTAGTTAACGAATAATATTTTTCTCTCACAATAAATCAGTCAACAGTACTTTCAGCTATGGCTTATCAGCCAAACGAACATGACACAAATCATGCCATCATGGAACCAGTGATGATTGAAGAGAGCGCAGCATTTTAGCTGGTAGTTAAGGGATGGCGAGCCGGTGGGCAAAACGTCAGGAAATCTTTACATGTCAATCGTGTGATCTCACATTTCGTGATAGGACCACTTTGGTACCAAAATCTAGGTGCATTTCTTCTTCCACTTCCAGCAAGCACACGGGCGCCCATGCAATTCTGAGGGGACTGAGTCCTTTTCATGACCTATGTGAAAATATTCTTTCTGCAGAGAAAACTTTTGTGCTTATGCGTAATAAGAATAGTTCAAGATAGATAACTCTAAATGAATGCACTACTCGTTCCACTTTGAGTCTTGACCATTGAGATCTTTTACAGGTAAGCAGAAAGATTTATTCTGACTTCATTCATCTCCTGCCGAGAATGCATCGAACAATAGAAGTTAGTACAAAGAAGAAAAAAAACACCCAACGCCACAAAGATAGGAAGTTGTGGGGCATATCTATTGCAACTATTTTTTGAAAATGGGAATTGTAACACATCAACTTTTGTTGGTTTGGAGAGGAAATTAACCATCATCTAAATTATCTAACCATATTAGGAGAATCAAATTACTTAATGTGACGAGAAGAACATTCGATCGGCAGCAAATGCTGAAGGAAACATCATGGACATGGTCCATCGCTATGGCCTATTGCTGGGCTCAATTCGCAGGATTGGTGCCCCACCAGGCCGCCACTGCTATGATGCGATCCGGTGAAATGCTCCAACCCCGCACGGCTGCACCCTCTTGGCCTCTTGTCCCAGGAGGGACGTGCTGGAGCGGACAACGGCCCACCGGGCGTCCATCACCGAGATGCGGGCCTCCGCGGAGTTGAGCGTGGGCTCGGATGTCATCACCGAGACGACATGCTCAGCGGCCCACGATAAGGCGACGTGCCTCGTTTCAGCCTTCTAAGATTTATAGGCCCAGCGTTGCCTCTGGCAAGGCAAACCTGGCGTAGACAAGCGCCAATCTTCGATCCGAGTGTTCCGGCTTCCGACGACTATCCCCTCCTGTACTTCTATTTCTTTGTGATGTTTTCATCCGGTTGTTGATTCGGCCCATTTCATTCACAAAAATAAGTGTCTAACTAGCTATGAAGGCCCGTATGAAGTGTATGTTTTAGGCCTATCATGAGGATTCCTTTTCTTTTTTTTTTGTTTTGTTTTCTATTTTCTGTTTCTTTTACCTTTCTCTTTTCTCTTTTTAAATTTTATCATGCGTATTTTAAATTTCATTTAATTTTTCTGATTATTTAAAAAAAATTGTACTTGGTGCTTTTGCAATGTTCTATAGTATCCATGAAATATTCTAAATTGTATTTTTGTTGTGCACATAATATCGATATGATGTTTCATGATATATTTTCGCTTGCTCATACAATACGCGTGAGATGTTCCATGGTACATTTTGAACTGTTCACATAGTAGTTATGGGACGTTTCACGATGTTTTTTTTATTCACACAGTACCATGAGATTTTCTAACTCTTTTTTTCTTTCTCTTTTCTCCTTTTGTTTTTCTATATTTTAATTTTCAATATTCTTAATTTTTTGTTTTTTGTATTTATATTTTCATACACGGTGTGTTTTGCAGTGTCCCTATAGTACCGGCGAGATGTTCCTTGTTGTATTTTAGGTTGTTCATGTAATATCATAGGAAGTTCCATGATATTATATTTGAGAGAATTACTTCCTTGGCCTTAAAACGGTTTTGCTTCCTTCCTTGGCCCCTTTAGTTTTGAACTTACATATTTGGCCCGAAATTAAACTTTGGTTCCTTAGTTGGTCTTTCCGTTAGATTTGTCCACTAAAGGTGTTAAGTGGGACACAAATTGACGCTTTTACCCTTGGGCAAGATAGACAGAGTTCGATTTTGATGTATTTCATTTTGAGGATTATTTAGGCTATTTTCCCAAGTTTATGCAATCATGATGACCTCAACCCATGCAAAGTTAGTCTAAATAATCCTCAAAATAAAACATATCAAAACCGAACTTTGTATTCTTGCCTATCTCACCCAGAATTCATGTCCCACTTGACACCGTTAGTGGCCAAATCTAACAGAAGGGCCAAATAGGTAAGTTCAAAAATAAAGTAGCCAAGGAAGGAAGTGGAACCTCTTTTAGGGCCAAAGAAGTAATTATCTCACTATATTTTCAATTGTCCACACATTACCTATGTGATGTTCCATGTTATATTTTACCTTGTTTACATAGTATTGATGTAATGTTCCACGACGTATTTTCATCATGTATTTTTCATTATTCACACAGTATCCATAAGTTATTCTTATAGTGTATTTTGTTTATCCATGTGGTATATATGAAATGCTCTAGGTATTTTTCAATTGTTACAACGATCTTCATGAGATGTTCTCTTTTTATATTACTAAAACACAGTTCACCTAAACGGTTTTGAGAATTTATCGGGTAAAAATGTATGATTTTAGAGTTTGAGAAGGAAAATCACACTACAGCAATAGTTTGGGAAGGTATAATAGTGTTTTTCCTTGCTTCACAGCGTTTCTCACTTGCTCTGTGAATCGATCACCCGGAAAGTGGGCGCCACAGCAAAGGCGAGCTTGGGCCGCAGCCCACATGGGAATCAGAGAACAAATAGGTCGAGCAGGTCGCTAACGAGGATCGACATGCGGCTCGCGTTGGAGGCATGGACGGGCCACCGTGGGAATCATGGACGTGCATCACGGATAAGCGACTTGTTTCGGCAATTTTTTGGCCCGGTGTTGCCTCCGGCTCTTGTTGTTTTCTGCTCAAAATTCACAGAGCTGTATGGTCAGGCAAACCTTTGACTGCTGCTAACGCCTAAAGCCAACCTGGATGGCTGGAACAAAGCACACGCACATGCTCCCCACCCGCCACGTTTATCCACGTTTCCAGCGGGGCTGCAGAATCACGTGCAATGATCATCTCATTTGAGACCTGTAGATTACTCGTTACATACCTCTGTTATGCCCTTCAGATGCAATCGCGTCGTTGTTGCCAACCAGAACCAGGTCATCATTGTGATAAAAAAAAGAACCAGGTCATCATTGCAATGTTGCATGCGTCTTTACAACCAGACGAAGTGCACAGGTAGTTTCGCCATGGACTCTACTGCATCGCGTAGCCCGCCCGCTTCGTTGGACCTGGGACACCAGACGCCTCCGATTCTGACTTCGCGATTGCCGTCTCGCTTCCGAGACTGTTTCCTTTCAACGGATGCTACGGATTCTTTTGGACAGAGTTCTTGACAGCCCTTGCAGCGATCTGTCTACGCGCGTTGCGAGTCACTGCATTCATGTCATGGTTAGACTTTGGGGCTATTGCGTTCTTGCTCTAATTTTGACATCCAATTGTGATTTTACCTCTCTTTCTGTTATCGTTGTGATTTTACCCCTGTTATTTGAAAACGAAGCTTAAGTATACCCCTACTCTGGTAACAGCAAGTAACGGTGTTAAATGGGCTCAGTAAGGACAAGTTTGCCCATGCAAAATTGTCCCTACTTATCTGAATACATTGTGATTTTACCCCTGTTTTCTAAAAAATTTGACAGCATAATTACACAACTTGTTACCTATGATTCCACACAGCATGCAAATATAGATAGATAATATCACATCAAATAAAAATGTAGCAAAAGTATCCATACAGTACAAAGCCTCATCCAACATACAAGTCCAACAAAAGCGGTAGCTAATAGTGAGATATTACATGTTCAGTGTCATACATCATATTCATGCAGCTATTCCCAACAGTGCACCCAACCTCCCTCCTCTTCCTCTTCCACTTCCTCTTCCGCTTTCTCTTCCTCTTCCTTCTGTTCCAGCCCCTTCTGCTCCTTCTGTTCTAAGTCCTACACTTGCACTTCCTCTTCCTCTTCCTCTTCCCCTTCTCCTTCCCCTTCCCCTTCCCCTTGCACTTGCACTTGCACTTCACATAAATGGAGAAAAATGGTTCAGTAAACAAGTTGACTAAATAAGCATTTTTTTCAAACAATAATAACTTTGTAATAGAAATTCTCTACTATGAAACTTTGTAAAACACTGAAACATCAAAACAAGCACAAGTTACAAATGACACAGAAACAACCTAAAGATATGACAAGGTAAACCATCAACACTTAGAGCACTGAATGATCACTTCAAAACAATCATAGGCACTGAAGGTAGCTCGGTGTGGCAATTTGACTGTCAGGCCTTGTATCAAGGCAGTCCAGCGGCAACTGAGGACCAGGGCCAGACGGGTTTGGCCCAAGCTTCTATCTTGCAGCCTGGGAAACGGTCAAGAATAGCATCATGTGCTTCATGGATGCCTTTCACAGAGAAGAAGTGCAACTGGAAAGGGTGAACAGATCATACATGGTATTGTTGCCAAAAAGCCTGGATTGCTAGCCCTGATCATACCTGACTACAAGGCTGCAGTCACAAATCAAGAAGCTTGTTGATCTAGACCAGACTGGATTCATCCAAGGTCGATCCACACTGCTCGATCAGTTTGCAAACGCCACTGGACAACAAATCAACTATAACAAAAGTACAGCTGTGCCCATTCACATGGACGAAGAGACTGCTGGCTCTACTGCTATGCAAACAAGGCCGACTAACCATCAACATTTAAGCTGGGCTGGTTTTAGTTGCTACTTCTATTATTGATTTAAATTCAAGAAATACTTGCAATTGAATAAAAATCTACAGTTGTAATGATCTTTTGAGTAGTCATTTAAATATGGCAGGCAACAGACACTAACGAAATCCTCTTTTGAAATACAAATGAGCATGACTCACATTGTTTGTGAAGATGGTTCATTTTGAGAAGATGAGCGATTTCTCTTTTGACTAGCAGTTGGACCTCCTTGGCAATGCTTCGCTATATGGCCTAGTTCATTACATTCAGAACATGGTCTCCTTTTCTTACTGGTGGTGGCCTCATCATAGGACTTGATCCTATAATTTCTTACATGTTCAGTGTCATACATCACATTCATGCAGCTATTCCCAACGGTGCACCCAACCTCCCTCCTCTTCCTCTTCCGCTTCCTCTTCCGCTTCCTCTTCATCTTCCTTCTGTTCCAGCCCCTTCTGCTCCTTCTGTTCCAGGTCTGTAAGAAAAGGAGACCATGTTCTGAATATAATGAACTAGGCCATATAGCGAAGCATTGCCAAGGAGGTCCAACTGCTAGTCAAAAGAGAAATCGCTCATCTTCTCAAAATGAACCATCTTCACAAACAATGTGAGACATGCTCATTTGTATTTCAAAAGAGGATTTCGTTAGTATCTGTTGCCTGCCATATTTAAATGACTACTCAAAAGATCATTACAACTGTAGATTTTTATTCAATTGCAAGTATTTCTTGAATTTAAATCAATAATAGAAGTAGCAACTAAAACCAGCCCAGCTTAAATGTTGATGGTTAGTCGGCCTTGTTTGCATAGCAGTAGAGCCAGCAGTCTCTTCGTCCATGTGAATGGGCACAACTGTACTCTTGTTATAGTTGATTTGCTGTCCAGTGGCGTTTGCAAACTGATCGAGCAGTGTGGATCGACCTTAGATGAATCCAGTCTGGTCTAGATCAACAAGCTTCTTGATTTGTGACTGCAGCCTTGTAGTCAGGTATGATCAGGGCTAGCAATTCAGGCTTTTTGGCAACAATACCATGTATGATCTGTTCACCCTTTCTAGTTGCACTTCTTCTCTGTGAAAGGCATCCATGAAGCACATGATGTTATTCTTGACCGTTTCCCAGGCTGCAAGATAGAAGCTTGGGCCAAACCCGTCTGGCCCTGGTCCTCAATTGCCGCTGGACTGCCTTGATACAAGGCCTGACAGTCAAATTGTCACACCGAGCTACCTTCAGTGCCTATGATTGTTTTGAAGTGATCATTCAGTGCTCTAAGTGTTGATGGTTTACCTTGTCATATCTTTAGGTTGTTTCTGTGTCATTTGTAACTTGTGCTTGTTTTGATGTTTCAGTGTTTTACAAAGTTTTATAGTAGAGAATTTCTATTACAAAGTTATTATTGTTTGAAAAAAATGCTTATTTAGTCAACTTGTTTACTGAACCATTTTTCTCCATTCATGTGAAGTGCAAGTGCAAGTGCAAGTGCAAGTGCAAGTGCAAGTGCAAGGGGAAGGGGAAGGGGAAGGAGAAGGGGAAGAGGAAGAGGAAGTGCAAGTGTAGGACCTGGAACAGAAGGAGCAGAAGGGGCTGGAACAGAAGGAAGAGAAAGAGGAAGCGAAAGAGGAAGCGGAAGAGGAAAAGGAGGGAGGTTGGGTGCACTGTTGGGAATAGCTGCATGAATGTGATGTATGACACTGAACATGTAATATCTCACTATTAGCTACTGCTTTTGTTGGACTTGTATGTTGGATGAGGCTTTGTACTGTATGGATACTTTTGCTACACTTTTATTTGATGTGATATTATCTATCTATATTTGCATGCTGTGTGGAATCATAGGTAACAAGTTGTGTAATTATGCTGTCAATTTTTTTTAGAAAACAGGGGTAAAATCACAATGTATTCAGATAAGTAGGGGCAATTTTGCATGGGCAAACTTGTCCTTACTGAGCCCATTTAACACCGTTACTTGCTGTTACCAGAGTAGGGGTATACTTAAGCTTCGTTTTCAAATAACAGGGGTAAAATCACAACGATGACAGAAACATAGGTAAAATCACAATTGGATGTAAAAATTGGGGCAAGAACACAGTAGCCCCTTATTGTAACCAGTCACACCACAGCGTCCAGGTCAGCCAATCAAGGCGTCAAGGAGAACATGCCCAGTTGCCCACTAGCACCAAGTTGGTGCACGTGCACACAAACACGCAACACACAGGGAAAAAAGAGGTAATTTTTCGTATGATTTATGTTTGCATTTTTGCAATGACCGCTAGTGTCATTTACATGTTACACGGTCGAGTCAGTAAACATGTCAGTAACGGGGCAGTAAACAGTAGTGTATGTACCTCTGTCGCGGCTGCTAAATATCCAACCAACCAGCGGTATATCCATATATCCGCCCCCACGGCACGGCCCCATCGGTCTGGTCCGGCGGCCGTGTGCCACTTTGCGTTGCCCCGCCTGCCAGCCCACCAGCTGCCCCACGCGGCGCGGCCTTTTGCGGCCGGCACGAACGTTGCCGCTCACCAGCCGCCTCCGGTTGGTCCGCCCCCCGCGGCCGCGCCCCAGCCAGCCTGCCAGCCTGCCTCATTGCTTGGATCGCCCGCACGGTTGTTCCGCGTCTGCCGACGCCGCGTCGAGATGTGCCCTCGTGCATATCGCCGATGACGACGATGCGGGTGTCGTCGCCATGGCCCCCGCTGCCGCGGTCGATTCGGTGGCGAAGGTGAGGCCGAGGATGATGAGCGCCGTGACGACGACCAGGCCCGCCGCGCCGCCGAACACGCCGCTCCGGGCCACGTAGCAGTCGCCGTCCATCCACCCGCGCCCGTACCGCTGCCCGTGGTTCATGCTCGCCGCTGTCGCCAGCAGGATCACGGCCACCGCGAAGCTCAGCCTGCATCATCCGCGCAAACAACACCGCCCGACGAAATTCAGCTCACTCCTGACGCTGGAATCACGTGGCGAGCAGTATTTGTAGGAGTATGCATTACTCACCCGCCGGTCATTTTTTTTATACGTACCATGAGAGGACCAAGAGGGCGACGAACGCGGCGCGTCCTCTGGTGGCGGAGCTCTTCCTGGGCTCGCCGGCGCACACCGTGGTCACCGCCGCCGTGGTGCCCACGAGCTGCGCCACGAAGAGGAAGGCGATGGCGGCCACGCCCAGCTCGAAGGCGGAGCTCTTGGGCAGCGAGCAGAGGCTGCCGTCCAGCTTCATGTCCTTCTCCTGCGCACACCGACACGACAGGCAGACGAACGAACGAACCCCTCAGTCAGATCCGGGAACGCGGGTTTCTCGCCGAATTGCAAGACGAAGACGAAGAGCGCGGAGGAGGGCGAGGGGGCACCGTACCTTGACCTTGCGGAATTCCGCGGCGAGCGAGCAGGAGAAGGCGATGACGCTGAGGAGCACGACGATGCCGCAGATGGCGGCGCGGCAGGACAGCCCGCTGCTCCCCTTCTCCATCGCGCGAGCTCAATCGCTCCGTGCGTGCTTGCCCACCTAATTCCACTAATAATTCCGCTCTCGGCTGTCTGCTGCGGCCTCTGTCTCGTTGGAAGCACTGGCGCGAATAATTGCTCGTGTCATCTGAGCCTATCTCTACGTATAAATGGAGGAATTTCCACGAACAGGTCACCGTGAGACGGCGAATACTAGGAGCGGCGTGCGGCGCGTAGAATCGACCAGGGTTCGTGGGTTGCGGAAGATGAGATGGGGGGGGGGGGGGGGGGGGGGGGGGAGAGAGAGAGGCAGGGGAGATGAGGCCTGGCCTGGATGCTAAACAATCCACGTGGACACGTCCACTGGCAGACTAGTTTAGCTATTTTCTGGTGCCGTAATCGAAGGCGGGGACTGGAGGAGGAAGAAGAAGAGGGAATTGGTAAAGGGGAGGCTCCGAATTCGGATCCCGGCATGCTGATCGAGTGGCTGGACGAATTGACCGGCTGGGTGGCTGGTTAGCTTGGTCAGCCAGGTAGGACCCGTTTGGGGAAGGTAGGAAAGCCAGCACGGAAAGAATCATGCGTCATCGTGGGCTCGCGCGCGGCGCTCTCGAATCGCCCCGCACCAGCTACTACCCGCGATGCTGCAGTTGTTTATGTGCCAACAATGCATGATGCAATTCTTTAGCGTCGCTTTTTTTTTAAGCCACCCGTGTCGTGTCATGATCGAGTCGCGCCCGTAATGGCCAGGTAACACATGAATTAGTGGCGAAAGCCGAAGGGAAACTTGAGAAAGACCGGGAGGACAACAGGAGCGAAGAGCAAGTAGAATTGCGAGGAATCGGCATTCGGCAGCCCCTTTGCGCCTTTCAGCTCTCTCTCTTTCCCTCTTCGCCGTTGTCTTTGCGTCCGCGGGGAGGCAGCGCGACTGCGACGTCGGGTGGCGCCGTCCCCCCGGCCATTCTCGGCGGTTGGGCACGGGCTGGGCACGCGCGCCCCCAGTAGATGCGGGGCGCCGATGCATGCAAGGTCCTGCTCCCTGTGGGCCCCGCTACGAGGTGGGACGCCGCCGGCCTCCTCGTTAGACTTCGCCGCGTGCGGATTACGGAAGTGCGCATCTGGCCCAACTGCAACTGGCTGCTGCTGCGTTCTCACCAGCGGTCCGACCGAATCCGCCGTTTCTTTCGCCCCGGCCCGCCGGCCGCGCACCGCACGTCACGTCGTCGGGAGGAACGCCGCGCGCACCGCTTTCCGTGTCGCTCATCTCCGATCCTCCGCCGTGCCGTTGAAACCGATCCTAGTGGCGGGCTGCCGTCTGGTGGGCGGCGTGAGAGGATCGCACGCGGTGCGGAATGATTGCAGTTTTGTTACGAGAGGAAAATACTGTAGCTGATAAGCCGGCTGACCGGTTCGAGCGAACGGGAGAGCACGAACGGACGATGCTATCTCCACCAACGGTTGACACTTGACCAGTTGACCGTCGAATCATGCTGGGCTGGCTGCTGCCTTGTAAGCGAAGCCGCAGTCCGACACGGACTGCTTATCCTCGCAGGCTCGCAGCACATTCCTTTCCATATAGCCCGCCAAAGAAATCGTCGCCCGGCAGGCCCGTCCGCCGCCATTGCATCGCTCGGTCTCCAAGGATGGACCATACGTGCATACCCCGGTTGAACATTCGTCCCCGGTGGATTTTGATCAGGAAGGTGAGTGGAATAGTGGATACTTCCGTCTGTGTTGGTCGACGTAGTGGCGTAGTGCCGGTCTATTCGCGATGTTAAGACGGTGGAATCGTACGGCGACATGTCTGCCGCAAGCAGCATGATCCTGATATATGACTGAAAGTGTCCTGTTTGTGAAAAGTTTGTGCACGTTTGTGGTTTCGGTTTATTCAGCGAAGCAAAGCATCTGTAAACAAACTATTCAGCCTGTTCGGTTGGCTGGTTCGTATAGTTGCTGGTTCGTGAAAAAAGTACTGCTGGCTGGTTTGTGTGAGAGAAAAATATTGTTTCGGCTGGAAATTTACGATCGTTTACGACAAGCCAGTGAAGCCTTTTCCGGTACCTACGGACAAGAATAATGATGCTTTTTGTAACGTACCAACCGTAAGGATATGCACCCTGTTCGGCTGGACTTATACGCACACTGGGTTTATATGATCGTATACGATCGTGGATTATAAGCTGGAATAATATTTTTCTCTCACACCAAACCAGCAGTAAATAATCCATGATCGTTTACGACGAAGCGAATAGGCTGATGGTAGCCTTGTGTCGCGGCGTTGGTCAACGTCCGGGTTGAGGAGCAGCTTCAAGATTTTTTTATATCCTTTCTAATTGTTGAAAATAAAGATTTTATAATAGAAACCCTCAACAACTTTTTATTTATTATCTAAATATAATTATCATCTATTTCAGATTTCTCGATAGCCAAAGATAAACAGCGAGAATGACTCTAAAGTGCGTACAAGATATGAAAAATTATTATAGAGTAAAATATATAGAAAACAATTTTTATGCACATGGCTCTTCAATAATGATTTAGAGAGTGAGTTTTAAAAAGACTCTTAGAAATGCTCTTAACAACAAATATATACTAAATCATATATTGATCCTGTTTCTACATATATATCTGTACCAAATATTTAATCTATACCTATATCTATATATCTGTATCCTTATCTATCTCTACCTTATCTCTATCACTACATATTATCAAAGAGTGAATGGTTTCTTCCAACCCGCTTTTCTCTAGTCCTAAAATATCCGTATGCCCTCTATATCCCGACCGTATATGATGCAGACCCACGATCCGTGTTTATATGAGTTAGAAATACTTAGTTTAATAATTATATGGAACCCGATTCCAAGAAGTACTACTAGTCTCGTTGCGGCACACGACACCTAGTAGCATTAAAAATGAAGTGTTTTTTCGTCTCGCTTTTTAACTTCCCAAACCGCTCTCGCGTCTTCGGTATTCTATATATGACCCGAATTCATGAATTATGCTCATACAAGAGTTAGAACAACTTGGGTAAGGAGTCTTGTTATAAGACATATTTGGTCTATGCAATGTACAAAACACATTTGCTAGTCTAATATTAAAGAGTGAAGGGTTTATTCTATCCTTTTTTACTTCATAAAATGCCACTACATCCTCCGTGTCCCATATGTAACCTAGACTCATGACCCGTGCTCAGACAAGTTAGAACGACAGACGTCCAGCGATAGTATGGAATCCAATTCTAAGACGTATTGAGTATCGTTGCAACACACAGGCACGTTTGCTAATACTTTTTTTTAAGAATTACACAGTACAACGCAGACGCCTAGTACCTAATATTAAAGAGTGACAATTTATTCTTCTGTCTTTTTTTTACTTTCCAAAATGCTCTCACGTCATTGTGTGCCGTATGTGACCCGGGCTCATAACCCATACTTCATACCCTCTCCGTCCCATATGTGACAAAATATTTTGGTTAAACTTGAGATGTTTTGACTCTTCAATAATGTTGCAGTGACTTATAATTTAAAATGGATAGAGTATTTAAATTTAGTTGTAATTATATGTAAAAATGTTTTGTCATGCTATTGAACTATCTCGTTTGCTCGCAATCACGAGCATGCTATCCTAATATAAGAGTCGGGTAACTCATGTTAGAGCTTTTAAAAGAATTCCTTAACCAGTCTTGAATATGGATATCCGCATCAGCATGTGCTTCTGATATGGATGCTAAAATAGATGTATCTGAATCCGGTTATCATAACCTTTTTCTATACAATTCCAAATCCATATTAGAAAAAGATATGGGATATCTAACCGTTATCAATATCCATGACTATGAAAAATATACCCACGATGAAAATAATCAAACGTTATTTTTATGATGACTAATGGTATTGGTTTCAGTATTACTATTCATATGTAAACATTAAGTTTAATTTAATATTTTTTAGTTTCAATCTTACGTATCTGTTGTTATAAATATATTTAAATATATTATGTTCTCAAATATTATTTTATATGATTTAATTGCTAACCATACATATTTATATATATGATTTTACTAATGATTTATTTATATATATATTTATTGAATAAAATATTTACTTGATGAATATGTTATTTTGTATGTGTTATATGTGTTAAGTATATTGCCCATGCTAACGCTATGGTGGCTTCTAGAAAAAATAAATCATAAAACTAAATTAAATATCCTCTTCAGGCTCTTGTGGTTCCCTACGGTTGGTAAAACATCTCTACCCTTTGGATTTCAGGACTAACTACTAAGACCTCAATGCCATATTCTAGCGTTGCTCTGCTAGCATGCTATCTTCCATGAATGTCGATGTCAATACATATTATCTTGTGATATTTTTTTTGGCGAGCCAAAATAAGTTACCCTTGAAATACAATGCAAAACTGAAGATAGCCAGGCACACCTCTCAGGAGCTTTAAGTAGCACTACTACACAAAATTTTTTGAGAGGCGTTTTGAAATTAGCCTCAGAGGCGGTTGGGCCGGTTGCCCGTCTCGGCTATTCGTGGCAGGGCCGCCGGCCCAGCAACCGCCTCGGTTAATGCTTAACCGAGGCGGGCGACATAAGAGAACTGCCTCGGTTAATGCCTATTAACCGAGGTGGTTGCCCTAACGAAACTGTCTCGGTTAATACATTAACCGAGGCAGACTTCTTAACAGGCCCGCCTTCAAAAATAGTCCATTTTCGGAGGCGTCCCTCTTAAGAGATCCGTCTCGATTAAAAGGCCTGAGGCCCACTTAGCAGCCCACTCCAAACCCTAGGTATATATACGCAGTCCCCCTCTATCTTCATCCTCCACCTCTCCCTCAACTAGCCGTCGCTCGCACCCCTTTCTCTCCCATGCGCGCATTGCTCTCCCCCCCCACTCTCTCTCTCTCTCGATCCCTCCCTCCATTCTCTCCCTCTTCCTCCCTCGGCCTCCTCTGTGCAGGGCAGCGGCGCCCCTCCTCCACAGCAGGCAACGGTGTAGTGCAATCAAGCCCTAATTGTGGATTTAGGTGATAATGACCACGCAATTAGAGGACTAATGAGATTTATCGAGATGACAAGCAGGGAATTTAAAATCGTAGATGTTATACGAAATGGAGGAGCCCCCAATTACAAATAGTGACGACATCAAACTCAAAGGAGGTTTAAATTCTTTTATATTTCGAATTTGAGTATAGGAATGTCGTACTATAAAGGGGGACATAATAAACTTGCTAAAGTGTGCAACCAAGTGCTGAATCTTATACACATACATCCTCAGTTGCTCAGCCAAGACAACCAAACTTTCATAGTTTTCACCCCTGCTGTCTTGCCTGGTGCGACAGTGCCGCACCTGAAGAGAGGCACTGCCGTGACTTAACTGACCGTTGGGGTATTTATACCTCTTACACACCCCTCCAACGGCACTTCTTGGACCTCTGCCCATTTAGACCAACGCCAGCTGCTCAGTTCTTATTCTCTCTCTTCTCCATTGATGACCTTGAGCTCCCAAGCATTCCTTTGTGATTTCCCCATCAATCCTTGAGACAAAAGGCTCCAAAACTCGATTAGAGAGCAGATCCATTGTTTTTCAAAGCCTAAGAGCACTTGGTTCGCGTTTTAGCCGGTGGATTAAGTTTTTTACTCTTGGAGCTTGCTCCTAGCCGGCCAGAGCATCGCCCATGGAGTTTGCCAACTTGTGTGGCAACCCTGGGAGGTTTGCAACCATCTCTTGAAGTTAGTAAACTCACCCCTCATCTCAAGAGTTAACTCTCTTGACTTGAGATCGAGGAAGGGTTACAAAGCCCTAAGCCTTAGTGGCTAACCTCAACATGGACTTAGGCAAGCCTTGGTGGTGAGTTGAATCACATGATAAATACTTGTGTCACCTTGTGCTTGGTTTACTTCTATTGCATTTCATATTGTTGTCGAGGTGATTTCTAGGGTTTGAGGTCGATCTACTGGCATACACTTGTGCTACCACTTTGTGTTGTCGATCTATGATCTACTACCCTATAGGAAGCTTAGTAAATTCTTTGATCTAAGTTTCCATTCATCCATTTTGAAATGTGCCTCAAAGTTGTCTGCAGGTGCGACAGTGCCGTGGGGTCAGAGCGGTAGTGCCACGGGTGAAATTTGATGTTTGCTCAAGTTTTGTTTTAACAGGCCTATTCAGCCCCTCTAGGCTAACTAGAGATCCTACAAGTGGTATCAAAGCAGGTTACCTTGGGTGCGCTTCACCGCGTGAGGTATGAAGCCCAGTAGAGGATCGGGTGGTGTGAAGCCCATTGATGTCGATCCGGAGGACATGAGCTTGCACGACACCGACAACAGCGAGCTCAGCGCCTCTACAGCAAGCAACACCACTCTCCCATAGCTAGAGGCAACCGATGCTGAGAAAGCTCAAAATGAAGAAGAAAGAAGAAGAAGAAGAAAGATAGCAAGAAAAGCAAAAAGAGAAGCAAGAGAAAAGAAGAAGAAGGAGCAGCAATGGCTACAAGACAAGATGCAAAGAAAAGAAAAAAGAAAGCTCAAGAGAGAAGCAAGAAGAAAAAGAAGAGAAGCTAGGAAGAAGAAATAAGAGGAAGCAAAAACAACCAATGCATCATCAAGTGATATTTCAAGTAGTTCCAAAGATGGAGATGATGATGAGTCCTACCAAGTGACCAAGGGGGGCAAGAAGGACAAGAAAAAAAAGGGCAAAGCCGACTCCAACAATAAATATGCTGTCGTATCCTTTAACTATTCTTCTATGCCTATGACTAATCATGATCGAAGGTCTTTCATCAATGTGCCCGCATGCAAGTTACCTCATTTCGATGGGACTAACTTTGCCAAGTGGAAGCACTTGATGAGATCCTATCTTATAGGTCTCACCCCGACATTTGGGAGGTTGTTTATAATGGATTTGAGCCACCGGCTGATCCCAAGAATCCAACTCTAGCCAAAATGCAAATTATTCATCTCAATGGTCAAGCCACAAGTGTGTTGCTTAGTGCTTTGGATGGTGATGAGTACAATAGAGTGATGGGTGTTGATGTTGCCAAGCAAATATGGGACACCTTGTACCCTGCACATGAAGGGGTTGAAAAAGTAAGGAAGGCAAGAATTGAGTTGTTGATGGCCAAGCTCAATCGGTTCGTGATCTTGGATGGAGAAGGGCCACAAGAGATGTTTGATAGGTTGATGGTGATTGTCGACAAGATTAGAGGCTATGGTGATGATGAGCTAGATGATCACAAGGTAGTGAAGATTATGTTGGAAGCTTATTCACCAAGAAATAAGACCATAGTTACTCTAATTAGAGACACGAAGAGGTTTTAATACTTCACACCAAATGATGTACTTGAGAGAATCTTGACCTTTGACATGCAAAGAGAAGAAGCAAATGAAAAAAGAAGCTTGGTGAGTTGCAAGCAAAATTAGATGGCATGAAGATCAAGGATGTAGCTCTCAAGGCCAACAAATCAAGCAAGCAAGGCTCTACTAGCAAGTCCAAGATCAACAAGCAAGCCCAAGGCAATCAACAAGTCCAAGAGCAAGTAGAGACTACATCATCCTCAAGTGAAGGTGAAAATGATGATGAACAATATGAGAAGGTTGATGATGTTGCTCTTTTCATGAAGAGATTTCAAAAGGGACTAAAAAAGCAAGGTTACAAGGTAGTGAAGAGAAAGTTTCCAAACAAGAAGAAGAGAACATGCTACAATTGTGGTAGCACTGAGCACTTCATTGCTAAGTGTCCATATGAGATCAAAGACAACAAGTACAAGAAGGACAAGAAAGAGGACAAGGACGACCATAGGAAGAACAAAAAGTACATGGGAGTGGCTCACATTGGGCATGAATGGGACTCAACTAGAGAGAGCACAAGTGAAGAGGATGAGAAGATTGCAACCGTAGCTATCCACAAGCCATCCTCTACACGAAGGCTCTTCAACAACATGTCTGATGATGACTACTACTCCCCTCACATTTGTCTCATGGCAAAGGGCGAGAAGGTAAAATCAAAAGCCAAATCTCCTCAACCTCCTAGTGATATTAGTGATAGCTCTAGTGATGATGAATCTAGTGATGAAGAAATTAACTTGATAACTAAAAATTTGGATGGAAAGACCAAATTATTCATCACTAAGCTAATGGAGGATTTAGAGAGTGTTCAAGCTGAGCTAGAATCTAGAGAGAAGTCTCTTATCCAACAAGAGGATCTCTACATTGCTAGCAAGGAAGCTCTTGCATTAAAGAGAAGTGAGGTGAAATCCTTGCGCAAGGCCTTGGCCAAAGAGCAAGAGGACCATGATATCACAAAGAAAGCACATAATGCTCTCAAGAAAAAGTATTGTGACTTTGATGAAAAGCACAAATAAGTTGAGCTGCAATATGTCATTTTTTGGGATAGCAACTCACATCCCACTAAGGCAAAGGAAACCTCTACTTCCTCTACTAGCGAAGGTTGTGGAAAATGTTATAATCTTGATTTGAATGCCTATTTCACTAACCTTGCAAATATGGAGGCTATGAGAAAGGAGATTGGTAGGCTCAATGAAATCATTGGAAAAGGGTGCATGGATGGCAAGGCCCAAACCAATGACAAGAAGAAGGATGAACCAAAAGGGCCACAATACAAGAAAGGAATGCATCCCTCAATCAAGCATGGGCAGTGTAGCATCCCTGAGCGGCAGTGCCGTAGTGAAAGATAGTGAATGGCTATAAGTGTGTGCAGTTTGAGAGGAAGGGCAGAATTGGTGTAGAGCAGCCTGCACAGACCGTGGCAGTGCAGCATCCCTGAGTGGCAGTGCCACAGTGAAGGGTAGCAGTGCCGCGCCCCGCAAAAATGGAAAGCTACCAATTCTGTTCCTGATCAGACTAAGCCCATGAAGAAGGTGTTCCAGCAGAAGCAGGTTTCCCAGAAGCCAAAGGAATCAATATGGGGCACCAAGAACAAGTATGCTTATCAACCAAAGGCCCATGCACCTCAACAAAGCTTGACATTGTGCTTTGTATTGAAGAACAACAGTAGTGGTCAAGTGGTTGTAAAATATGTTGGAAAGAAAACCAACATATATAGGAATACTTCTATTTAGGTTCCTAAATTTCTTGTGACTAACTTGCAAGGCCCCAAGTCAAGTTGGGGATCTAAATCTAGCAACTAAATTTGTTTTGCAGGCATACTCCTCTAGTGGATTAAGTTGGGTGCTTGATATTGGATGTACAAATCATATGACCGGAGAAAGGAGTATGTTCTCATCATATTCCCCGATGATGCACTCAAATGAAAATATTGTCTTTGGAGACAATTCAAAGGGGATGTGATTGGTCTTGGTAAAGTTGCTATAACCCTTGAGCATTCAAATACAAATGTTTTACATGTTGATTCATTGAGTTATAATTTGCTGTCTGTTTCTCAATTATGTGAGATAGGCTACAATTGTCTCTTTATGGATAAGGGTGTCGAAGTCTTTAGAAGGGAGGATTCCTCTATTATCTTTACAGATTGATTAAAGAATAAGCTTTACCTAGTTGATTTCAACAAAAGTAAAGCTAAGCTTGAGACTTGTCTAGTGTCAAAATTTACCATGGGTTGGCTTTGGCATCACCGACTAGCCCATATTGGGATGAGGAACTTGGCCAAACTTCTAAAAGACGAACACATTCTTGAACTAACAAATGTTCACTTTGAGAAAGATAGGATTTGTAGTGCTTGTCAAGCCAAAAAGCAAGTAGGCGTACCTCACCCACCAAAGAGCATCGTGACCACCCTACAACCATTGGAGCTAATTCATATGGATCTCTTTGGACCGGTTGCCTACCTAAGTCTTAGGGGTAACAAATATGGTCTTGTTATTGTTGATGACTATTACTATTTCACTTGGGTATTCTTTTTGTATGACAAGTGCCAAGTTCAAGAGAAGGTGAAGATATTTGTTAGAAGAGCATAAAAGGAGTTTGTTCCCCCAATCAAGAAAAGAAGTGATAATGGGACCGAATTCAATAATACTCTTGTTGAGGAGTTTCTTGATGAAGAGGGCATCAAGCATGAGTTTTTAACTCCATACACCCCTCAACAAAATGGTGTAGTAGAGAGGAAGAACCGAACACTCATTAACATGGCAAGGACAATGCTAGATGAGTACAAGACGTCGGACCTCTTTTGGTGCGACGCCATCAACACCGCTTGCCATTCCATCAATCACCTCTACCTATATAAGAAGTTGAAGAAAACTTCATATGAGCTTCTAACCGGTAACAAGCCAAAGGTGTCTTACTTGAGAGTATTTGTGTGTAAGTGTTTCATACTTAACAAGAAACCCAAAACCTCTAAGTTTACACCTAAAGTTGATGAAGGCTTTCTTCTTGGTTATGGATCAAATGAGCATGTCTATCGTGTTTTCAATAAAATCTCTGGGAGAGTTGAGATTGCGGTAGATATGGCATTTGATGAATCTAATGGCTCTCAAGTAGAGCAAGTTGATTCAACTATGGTAAGAAAGGAGAATCCACCATGTGAAGCAATCAAGCAATTGGCTATTGGTGATATTAGACCACAAGAAAATCATGCTACTAAAGTGGAGGTTTCTCAAGTTGCTGCTACACCAATTTTTGCTGACATACCTAATGCTGAGCAACAGTAGACCCCTACTGCAACTCCTACACATGGCAGTGCCATGCCTGAGTGCGACAATGCCACACCCACACAGTCAGCCGTAGCTGATTCAACTCTAGCTCATGGACAGAACCTACAACTAATCTTCGAGCAAGAAGAAGATGAAGATCCAAAAGAGGAACAAGAGGCCATTGATCACCCAAGGCTAAGGCAAACGATACAACGGGATCATCCCGTTGACAATATCCCTAGGAGTCTTTGAAAGGGGGTAACAACTCGTTCACATTTAGGAAACTTTTGTCAATTTTACTCGTTTGTTTCCTCTTTAGAGCCTCTTAAGGTAGAACAAGCACTTGGAGACCCGGATTGGATCATGACCATGCAAGAAGAGCTCAATAACTTCAAAAGAAATCAAGTGTGGACCTTGGTAGAAAGACCCAATACCAATGTGTTTACACCAAAATTTAGCAAAAAGAACACGGGAACTCGAAGCTTCTAAGATTGTATCATCAAGGAATCGATCAGGTGTGAATCGATGTCGGCTGGTTTAATGCAGTGTCAGAATCGGCTATTTTATAGATGACGTCAATAGACTATGTACGGATGGCGTTGGGAAAAAAATATGTTAGACTCTACAAAAGGAGAAAGAGTAGGGTCCAAGTTATTTTTAAGTTAGGAATATTTTCTTTTCAAAGAATTGTAATGAGTCATATTTGAGTAGGACTCATGTTTAGGTTCTGAGTATAAATATTGGACCCCGGTTATTGTAAGAAGGACAATCAATCAATACAATCACTTTTTTGGCTTCACGCCAACCCTTAGGAGTAGGAGTACTATAGATCTCGATGAGTTCTTCAGCAAGCAAGGCTGCATCGATCCGGTTGACCTCTGGCTTGTCTATGAGTACCGTCACGACTTGTATCATGCTTGTAAAGCTGCATCAGCTGATTGATCTTTTATGAGTATAATATAAGTTAGTTATCGATCTGTATCATTATTTGTAAGGTTGCATCAGCTGATTGATCTCTTATGAATCATAATATAGATCAAAGTTATCGATCTTTTGTTAAATAACCTGTTGTTTAATACAATATCACCAGTTATCAAATCTGCTAAGATTAGTAAGATTTTCCTTACTATTTTTAGCTGATTCACCAGTTATCGATCTTGTTATAATTAATGTTCCATTAATCATAACAAATTATCTGATTGAGGTAGAGATAGATTGGCATCATAACATCATAATTGGTCATCTTCTTGTCTGGTCATGCTTTGAATCTCATAATTGATGACTCAATTCTGCTAGATCGGCTATTTTATCTCTATTCCAGTCAAATATAGTATGCATCCAAAGGCATGTTCGATCTTGGACAAACTCACTAGTTAATGAGATCTAATCTAATGACACTACCATAGCTACATCGATCTAGTCGAACCTCACTGGTAAGACTTTAGGTTAGAGATTATCGATTAGTGGTTTTGTTCATGGTCGAGATATGTACTCTGTTTGTTTGCTATGTATGCATCGGCTATTTTAGCCGATTCGCCTGTGCTTTCACACATATAGCATGTTTTTCATGAGCCTGTCGATATATAGATGGTTTTATGGATTCTTTGGCATTAGTTTGTTATCATTATCATAGTTGTATCGATCCGGTCGAACCTCACTGTTGATGGTAATAGATTAGATTCAGAGTGTTTGTAGATCCATTCGTACTAGATAGTCGATTTGATCATATGTTATATCTTTTCTCGTTAAACTTATCGGCTCAATGCTTTACACTGGTTATATCCATCTAGCTGATGATGTTTCTTTATATTACTTATACCTAGGTGTATTGTACTTGTTATTATAAATCAATCATGACCCATGAGCATCAGCATCCCTAAACAGTCAATTTCTTCTTATATCGGCTATTTAGTCAATTCCCATGTTTGGCTGCTCTCGAAGAAGCATACTTGGAACTGTCTGGGCAATGCCGGCATGTTCCACCCTAAACTACTGATAAAACTTTCTCTCCTCATCAATTGTAGGTCAAATTGACTGGCACGCCTTTAGGATTTTTAGGATCGACTGGTCCTATGTTGAAGCCAAGCAGATCTCCAGGTTGACTCCGCCCAAATCGTTCTGACTTGCAGTGTGTCAGGCACATCGTCACATTTTTGTGCCGACACATGTGTTGGCACGCCTAGTGGGACCACAATCATCATGGCAGCGCACAACAACATGGACATTCTTATGGTGCCTTATGAAGACTTACCTAATGAGGATAAAGATATCATTAGTAAAGCTATAGAAGAGTTTTAGAACAAGTGTTTGTTGTCCTACACCAAGACATGTGACAATAAAGTTGTTCAGAAATATCCACTTCCAAGAGTTTTGATACATGGGCGGTCAGATATAGATGAAGCTGATGATAGGCGTTTCTTTGTAGATGCTATCAACAAATCTATTCATGATGCCATGTTGAATCATAATACAACTTTCTTGAACATATTCCACAATACCATGAAGGAGGTGTTTCATGGATATCCAATTGATCAGATCGGACTGGCTTATTATAACATCCCACATCCGTCAACTCAGGGGACTAATCAAGATGGTACTAGCCATCAAGAAGTAGCACTAGCTGGCAATGATGATATCCAGACAGTTCAGAGCTCATCTGAGTAAGTTCAGGGTACTATAACTAATCAAATATAGTATAATCTTGGATCATCAGTGCAACATGTGCAACAACTGATAGGACAAGTTCAAAATCAAATGGTTAATTTTGGGACATCAGGCCAAATACCGCCATCGGCTCAAAAAATAGCGCCATCAGTTCAAAGGATTCATAGAAATATAGATCCCAACATTTACAATCAGAGACTTCAAGCAGCAAATTAGTAAAGGACTCAACAGATAGGGATTCCACAAGAATATCATTATGGCACAGATTATAATACCCTTCATATGATTCCAAATCTAGGATATTAAGGTACCCAAAATTTTAATCCACAGATGGGTCAGCAATTGCAAAGAAATCCAAATTCAAATACTGATGAACTGTTGCTCAGAGTAACTAAAATAGTGAAGAATCAGTTCGGTTTAAAACCAAAAGGGCAGACCTTTTTGTACAAATGTCCATATCTAGAGTGGTATGATTTGGTTGCTCTTTCTATGAACTACATGTTTCTAGAATTTGCTAAGTTCACTGGTCAAGATAGTACAAGTATAACAGAACATGTCAGTCGGTATCTTACTGAAAGCTCTAGTTTGGTTTTGGTGAATTGATGAAACCCTAAGTGCTAACCTAGTTTATCAAGTGATCATGAGATAGGTAGCACATTCCAAGTGGTGAAGCAAATGAAGATCATGACATGATGATGGCGGTGCCATGGTGATGATCAAGTGCTTGGACTTGAAAAGAAGAAAGAGAAAAACAAAAGGATCAAGGCAAAGGTATAAATAGTAGGAGCTATTTTGTTTTGGTGATCGAGACACTTAGCGAGTGTGATCATATTTAGGTTCGATAGCTGTACTATTAAGAGGGGTGAAACTCATATCGAAATGCGGTTATCAAAGTGCCACTAGATGCTCTAACTCATTGCATATGCATTTAGGATCTAGTGGAGTGTTAACACCCTTGAAAATGTTTGTGAAAATATGCTAACACATGTGCACAAGGTGATACACTTGGTGGTTGGCACATTTGAGCAAGGGTTAGAAACTTCACCGGTGGAGTGTCCGCTCGTAGAGTGCGGACAGTCCGATGATGCCACCGGCGCCCTAAACACAGGTGAACATGGTCACTGTAAGTGATCGGATGCTGGTCTCTGAAGGACCGACGCGTCCAGTCAGTAGCAGTAGAAGAAGCGCAGCGTCGGTCGTCGACCAGACACTGGCACTAAAATGACCGGACACTGGCTGGCTGCGTCCGATCACACTGACATGGTCATGCATAGGGGAAACGCTAAGTGACCAGATGCTGGGTGAGTCTGGTCGAGCATGACCGGACGTGTCCGGTCATGAAAACTCATCTCTGGATGCTTACTGGAAAGGACCGGACGCTGGGGTTCAGCATCCTGTCACTTTGAGCTGCTGTGTCCGGTCGTCACTTGACCATTGAGATCGGGCGATCAACATTTGAAGAGAGGGGACATGTGGCACACATCGCGTGACCGGACGCTGAGGTCCAGCGTCCGGTCTTCATTGTTATTCATTCTTGTGATTGATTGGCTCCTTCCTCGACACGGCGATATAAACAAATTGCTCACTCTCTTTATATTACCGCAAACTAGTTGTCAAGCTCTTTAGTATAGCTAGTTGTGAGAGCTTGTTAGTTTGGTTAGTGTGGCTCTATAGTTTGTTTTTGAGAGCACACTAACTTAATGTAGTGTCATAGCTATTGTGTGGATAGAAACTATATAAACTAGAATTGTGGTAGGTGGCTTGCATTTTTAGTAGGCTAGCGCAACACTTGCTTCGCCTCATAATTGTCTAACCGGTTTGTTAAGTGTTGTTGTAGAAATTTTTTAATAGGCTATTCACCCCCCTCTAGCCATTAGGACCTTTCAAGTGGTATTGGAGCCGAGGTCACCGTGATTTGAGGCTTAACAACCTTCGGTGTAAAATGGCTCAAATCAACAACACCAAGAAGCCATCCCAATTTGATGGCACAATTATCCGTATTGGAAATCAAAGATGACCACACACATCAAGTCAATCAATAGAAAAGCGTGGAAGGTGGTAGAAACTAAAATTGAGATTGGTGATCCGGAGGATCCCACCACGGCCGAAGAAGTGCTTATCCAAAACAATGACATTGCTCTAAGTGCCATTCATGATGCAATTGATGAGAGAACATTTGAGCAAATCAAGAATATTGAGATGGCTCATGAGGCATGGAAGAAATTGGAGGAATCATTTGAAGGCACTCAAGCCGTGAAGGGTGCAAAGGCATATATTCTCAAAGAGAAGTTTGCAAGCTTCAAGATGAAGGAGGATGAGAGTGTGCCGGAGATGTTTCATAGGCTTCAAGTGCTTGTCAATGATCTCAAAGCACCTAGAGAAGAGGTGAAGGACAAGGACTTCTCCCACAAGTTCTTAAGATGCTTACCTTCAAGATTTGGCACATTGGTCACTATTCTAGTGATGAGTGGTTTGGACACCATGACACCAAATCAAATGTTGGGAGATATAATGATCGATGATACATATAGAGATGATGATGAGAAGGAAGAAAAGAAGGAGAAGAAAGATAAGAAGAAAGATGAGAAGAAGAAGAGTGTGGCATTCAAAGCCACATCATCCAAGGGCAAGGCAAGGCAAGAAACATCAAGTGAAGATGATGGCTCATGGGATGATGATGATGATGAGAAGATGGCTCTCTTTGTCAAGAAATTTGGCAAGTTCATGATGAAGAAAGGGTACCATGCTAGAAGAAAGAAATCTTCATCCAAGAACAAGGAAGGGTCAAGAAGGTGCTTCAAATGTGGAAGCAAAGATCATCTTGTTGCTCAATGTCCATACAATAGCGACAATAATGACGACAACAAGAAGGACAAAGAAGGAAAAGAAAGAGAAGAAGGACAAGATGACCTTCAAGAAGAAGAAGGGTGGTTCATATGTGGTCACTTGGGATAGTGATGCTTCCTCAAGTGATGATGATGATAGTGATGATGACAAGACCACCAAGAAGAAGGCACTTGCAAGCATTGCAATCAATGAGAAGCCTTCTCTCTTCGACACTCCATCATGCTTCATGGCTAAGGCCACTAAGGTACAAATTTGTGATGATGGAAGTGATGAAGAACATGATAATGAAAATGAAAATGATAGTGATAGTGATGATGATGAACCTACTAAAGATGAATTATTTGACATGCTAGAAGATGCTAAAGAACACTTTGACATTAAGAGAAGGGAATGCAAGAGCTTGAATAAGGAGGTAAAAGCCCTTAAGCAAGCCCTTGATGAGCTCAATGCAACTCATGAGAGGCTAGAGGAAGCCCATGAGAAGCTTAGCAAGGCTCATAAGAAGCTTGAAAAAGCTCATTCCTCTTTGCTTAATGAGCAAAATAAAAAGAAGCATGTTGAAACTTGCAATGTAGGCTTAACTTGTGATATAAATGATGAATCATTATCTATGCCTATCATTGTTGCTCCCACTAACCCTTCTTGTAGTACTTCTACTTCCACCTCATCTAGTAGTGATGGTTTCACTTGTGATGCCTCACTAATGGTTGAGAATGAGAACCTCAAGAAGAAGGTCAATAAGCTCACTCACACCTTAGCTATGGCCTATGGTGGTGAGGACCGCTTGCTTATGTGCTTGGGTAGCCAAAGAGCTTCTCTCTACAAAGAGGGATTGGGCTATATCCCCAAGAAAGGCAAGGCGGTCTTTGCTCCTCACAAGACTAGTTTTGTGAAGAACAATGGTCGGTTTTGCACTAGTTGCAAGCAAGTTGGTCATAAAGAGCATGAGTGCAAGAACAAGAATAAAAATGCTAATGTATCCTCCATTAAGATTAATTCTTTCTATGTGCTTACTAAGGGTGCAAATGGTGTAAAGGCTAAGTTCATTGGTAAACCATGGATGGGCTTAAATAAGAAAGCCATTTGGGTACCAAAGAGCTTAGTAACTAACCTTCAAGGACCCAAGCAAGTTTGGGTACCTAAAAAGAATTGATCTTCTTTTATAGGTCAATTACAAATCCGGAGGAAGGCATTGGATTCTTGATAGTGGGTGCACTCAACACATGACCGGTGATGCAAGAATGTTCAACTCAATCAACACCAATGGCAATGATGGTTATGATAGTATTACATTTGGTTATAATGGCAAAGGCAAGGTCAAAGGGCTTGGTAAGATTGCAATATCTAATGACATGAGCATATCCAATGTGTTGCTATTAGAGAGCTTGAACTTCAATTTGCTATCCGTGGCTCAATTGTGTGATCTTGGATTCAAATGCATATTTGGGGTAGATGATGTAGAGATCATAAGTGTAGATGGCTCTAACTTGATCTTCAAAGGCTTTAGATATGAGAATCTATACTTGGTTGATTCCAATGCTAGTGAAGCTAGATTATCTACATGCTTGTTCACTAAGTCTAGCATGGGTTGGTTATGGCATAGAAGGCTTGGTCATGTTGGAATGAAACAATTGAATAGATTGGTTAAGCATGACTTGGTTAGAGGCTTGAAAGATGTTGTGTTTGAAAATGATAAGTTTGTAGCTCTTGTCAAGCCAGAAAACAAGTTGGAAACACCCATTCCAAGAAAAGTATGATGAGCACTAGTAAAGCATTTGAGTTATTGCACATGGATTTGTTTGGGCCAACACAATACACTAGCATCGGTGGTAACAAATATGGCTTCGTGATAGTGGATGATTATACTAGATACACATGGATATTCTTTCTAGTGGACAAAAGTGATGTGTTTGCAACATTCAAATCATTTGTCAAGGGCATTCACAATGAGTTTGAAACAACCATCGAGAGAGTTAGAAGTGACAATGGTAGTGAGTTCAAGAATACTAGAATTGATGAGTTGTGTGATGAATTTGGAATTAGATATCAATTCTCGGCCAAGTACACTCCACAATCAAATGACCTTGTTGAGAGGAAGAATAGAACACTCATTGATATGGCAAGGTCTATGTTTAGTGAGTACAATGTGAGTCAATCTTTTTGGGCCGAAGCTATCAACACGGCTTGCTATTATAGCAACCGCCTCTACTGTCACCCATTGAAAGAGAATACACCATATGAGCTCTTGAATGGTAGAAAGCCCAACATTGCATATTTTTTGGTCTTTGGTTGCAAATGCTATATCTTAAAGAAAGGCACTAGATTGGACAAGTTTGACAAGAAATGTGATGAAGGATTCCTACTTGGTTATTCCACTACAAGCAAAGCATATAGAGTTTGGAATTTGGATAGTGGTACTCTTGAGGAAGTTCATGATATTGAATTTGTTGAAACCAAGGGTTCATAAGTAGAAAATGAGAACTTGGAAGATGTTAGAGGCATTCAACTTTCAAATGCCATGAAGAACATGGATATTGGTGAATTGAGGCCTAGGCAAGTGAATGATGATGAAGATGATCAAGTGAAAGTGCTCTCTAACTCAAATGTGCAAGATGATACAAATCAAGCTAGTACAAGTGGTTCTCATGACAATGAACAAGATCAAGTGGCTAGTACATCATCTCAACCCAATGATCAAGCAAGTGCAAAAAATCAAGTTCCAATACTCCAACCAACCAATATTGCAAGGGATCATCCATTGGACACTATCATTGGTGATATTTCAAGAGGTGTGCAAACTAGATCAAGATTGGCTTCATTTTGTGAACATTTCTCATTTGTGTCATCCATTGAACCAAAGAAGATAGATGAAGCCTTGAAGGATGTTGATTGGGTGAATGCTATGCATGAAGAATTGAATAACTTCACAAGAAATCTAGTATGAGAATTAGTAGAGAGACCAAAGGGACACAATGTGATTGGAACCAAATGGGTCTTTAGAAACAAGCAAGATCAAGATGGGATAGTAGTAAGGAACAAAGCAAGATTGGTAGCACAAGGCTATATACAAGTTGAAGGTCTTGACTTTGGAGAAACATATGCCCCGGTTGCTAGATTAGAAGTAATTAGAATCTTGCTAGCCTATGCTTGTGCCCACAACATCAAGCTCTATCAAATGGATGTTAATAGTGCATTTCTCAATGGTTACATCAATAAAGAAGTATATGTTGAGCAACCTCCTGGTTTTGAAGATGACAAGAAGCCCGACCATGTGTACAAGTTGAAGAAGACATTGTATGGCTTGAAGCAAACACCTAGAGCATGGTATGAGAGATTGAGGGACTTCCTACTCTCTAAAGGGTTTATGATGGGCAAGGTTGACACTACTCTTTTCATCAAGAAGATTGGAAAAGATCTATTTGTATTGCAAATCTATGTTGATGACATCATATTTGGATCAACCAATAAAGACTTTTGTGATGAGTTTGGAAATATGATGGCTAATGAGTTTGAGATGTCCATGATTGGAGAGTTAAGTTACTTCCTTGGTCTTCAAATCAAGCAATTGAAGAATGGTACTTTTGTGAGTCAAGGCAAGTATATCAAGGACGTGATCAAGAAATTTGGCATCAGTGATAGTAAAGCCATTAGTACACCAATGGGAACAAATGACAACTTGGATAGTGATGCAAGTGGAAATATGGTGGATTAAAAATTGTATCGGTCTATGATTGGAAGCCTACTTTATGTGACCGCATCAAGGCCAAATGTCATGTTTAGTGTATGCATGTGTGCAAGATTTCAAGCCTCACTAAGAGAAAGTCATTTGAAGGCTACTAAGAGAATATTGAGGTACTTGAAGCATACACAAAATGTTGATTTGTGGTATCCCAAAGAGCAAAGTTTGAGCTAGTTGGTTACTCTAACTCAGATTATGTGGGATGCAAGGTTGAAAGGAAGAGCACCTTGGGCACATGTCAATTGTTGGGAAGATCACTTGTTTCATGGTCATCAAAGAAGCAAAATAGTGTTGCATTATCAACCGCCGAAGCCGAATACATATACGCCGGTAGTTATTGTGCACAAGTACTTTGGATGAAGACCACGTTGAGTGATTTTGGAATCAAGTTCAAGAAAGTGCCATTGCTATGTGACAATGAGAGTGCAATCAAGTTGACCAACAATCTGGTTCAACATGCAAGAACAAATCATATTGACGTCCGCCACCATTTCATAAGAGATCACCAACAAAAAGGGGACATTTGCATTGAGAGTGTAGGCACCGAAGATCAACTTGCCAATATATTCACCAAGCCATTGGATGAGAAAAGGTTTTGCAAGCTAAGGAATGAGTTGAATATATTGGATTTCTCAAATATGTGTTGATGCACCCCCCCACTTATATGACATGCCTCTCCTTCGAGCAATCCAAGGTAAAAGTTGATTGGCATGGCATACATCCTTGCTAAGGACATGATTAGTGCATCTAGTCATCTCTCAATTTTAATTGGCTCATTCATGAAAATCAAATGAATTTGATGATTATATGGTACCACTATTGCTTCTATGCTTATTTTGATCTAATGGTAGCATATGACATGTTTATGGGCTTGTAAACCTAGTGTTTAATCTAGAAAATGAGCTCTAAGTGTTTAACTCAACATGGTACAAGATAACCCTTATTTGGAGGTGTGAAGAAGCTTGTCCTTGGATCAAACCGAGTTAAATATCTTTGGTAAATGATCTAGATTGGACCAAATTTGGAAAAATGATCCTCACCCCATTGATTGACATTGATAATCTCAACCTATCTATAATTTAAGCCTTTGTGGTAATTGATGACAAAGGGAGAGAAATAGTGCACAAAGATAGTGAAAAGACAACACAAAGGGGAGAGAAATAAAGATACAAGTGATAGGGGGAGAACTTAACATAAGGGGAGAAATATGACAAAGGAAAGGGATCAATTAAAATTTTGAGCACACAAGTAGGGGGAGCAAGCTCATGAACGTGTATGGTGCATTTGAATGTGCATTTCATATGTTTGCTTGCATGGCACAAGTTTTAAATTTCAATATTCATGCTTGTGTGGTGTATGCTAGTTATAGGTTTGAATGATGAAATGAAAATCTAGCATGCATAGGTTATCTAGTGATTTCATTTCCAAGTGTTTCCAAGTGGTATCAAGCTAACCATGGTGCTAAGGATGGTATAATGGTGCACTCCGATTGGTATCACGTTCAAAGGTCCATCTTTTATACCTTAGCATCATTTGGTAGTCATTGTCTCCTATATTTCCTATCTAAGCATATGTGCAAACTATAATCCAAACTCTTAGCACATATGTAGGGGGAGCAATTGCTACCATTTGGGGTTCATGAAACTTGTCCATATCCTTTTACACATGGTAAATATGCTTGGGCAAGCAACATGGATTCAATTGAATTTCAATTCATATCTTTGTGAAAGGGTTGTCATCAATTACCAAAAAGGGGGAGATTGAAAGTTCTAGTTTGGTTTTGGTGAATTGATGAAACCCTAAGTGCTAACCTAGTTTATCAAGTGATCATGAGATAGGTAGCACATTCCAAGTGGTGAAGCAAATGAAGATCATGACATGATGATGGCGGTGCCATGGTGATGATCAAGTGCTTGGACTTAAAAAGAAGAAAGAGAACAACAAAAGGATCAAGGCAAAGGTATAAATAGTAGGAGCTATTTTGTTTTGGTGATCGAGACACTTAGCGAGTGTGATCATATTTAGGTTCGATAGCCGTACTATTAAGAGGGGTGAAACTCATATCAAAATGCGGTTATCAAAGTGCCACTAGATGCTCTAACTCATTGCATATGCATTTAGGATCTAGTGGAGTGTTAACACCCTTGAAAATGTTTGTGAAAATATGTTAACACATGTGCACAAGGTGATACACTTGGTGGTTGGCACATTTGAGCAAGGGTTAGAAACTTCACTGGTGGAGTGTCCGCCCGTAGAGTGTGGACAGTCCGACGGTGCCACCGGTGCCCTAAACTCAGGTGAACGTGGTCACTGTAAGTGATCGGACGCTGGTCTCTAAAGGACCGGCGCGTCCGGTCAGTAGCAGCAGAAGAAGCGTAGCGTCAGTCGTCGACCAGACGCTAGCACTGAAACGACCAGACACTGGCTGGCTGTGTCCGATCACACTGACATGGTCGTGCACAAGGGAAACGCTAAGTGACCGGATGCTGGGTGAGTCTGGTCGAGCATGACCGGACATGTCCGGTCATGAAAACTCATCTCTGGATGCTTACTGGAAAGGACCGGACGCTGGGGTTCAGCGTCCGGTCACTTTGAGCTACTATGTCTAGTCGTCACTTGACCATTGAGATCGGGTGATCAACATTTGAAGAGAGGGGACACGTGGCACGCATCGCGTGACCGGACGCTGAGGTCCAGTGTCCGGTCACCCCGTGTTGTGCCCAGTGAAGGGGTACAACGACTCTATTTTGTTGGGGCTTCTATTTAAGCCCCTTGGCCAGCTCAAGCTCACTCTCTTGGCCATTTGCATTGACATAGCAACCTTGTGAGCTTAGCCAAAGCCCTCCCACTCATCTCCATCATAGATTCAACATCTTTGTGAGATTCGGAGAGAATCCAAGTGCATTGCTTGAGTGTTTGCATCTAGAGGCACTTGGTATTCGTGTTTCACTGCGGGATTCACTTGTTACTCTTGGTGGTTGCTGCCACCTAGATGGCTTGGAGTAGCAAGGATCGTCGAGCGAAGGGTGGTGATTGTCTCCGGCTCTGATCGTGGTGATTATGAGGGGTTCTTGACCTTTCCCTGGCGGAGAGCCAAAAGGTACTCTAGTAAATTGCTCATGGCTTGTGTGATCCTCATCTTGTGTTGGTTGTGCGGCACCCTATTGAGGGTTTGGCATGTGATGCCAATTAGCGCGTGAACCTCCAAGTGAGCGAATCGCCACAACGAGGAGTAGCTTGCCGGTAAGCAAGTGAACCTCGGTAAAAAATCATTGTGTTCATCATTTGATTTCGAGATGATTGGTCTTCATTGTTATTTATCCTTGTGATTGATTGGCTCCTTCCTCGACACGGCGGTATAAACAAATTGCTCACTCTCTTTACATTACCGCAAACTAGTTGTCAAGCTCTTTAGTGTAGCTAGTTGTGAGAGCTTGTTAGTTTGGTTAGTGTGTCTCTTTAGTTAGTTTTTTAGAGCACACTAACTTAGTGTAGTGTCATAGCTATTGTGTGGATAGAAACTATATAAACTAGAATTGTGGTAGGTGGCTTGCATTTTTAGTAGGCTAGCGCAACACTTGCTTTGCCTCATAATTGTCTAACCGGTTTGTTAAGTGTTGTTGTAGAAATTTTTTAATAGGCTATTCACCCCCCTCTAGCCATTAGGACCTTTCACTTACTCAGTTGGGTGAAGCATCCATTGAAGAAGCTCATCAAGTTCGTTTCTTCTCTTTGTCCATGTCAGGACCAGCTTTCACCTAGTTTTTATAGTTACCAGTTAATTCTATTACCAATTGGACTGATCTAAAGAAGAAATTTCATACATATTTCTATACTAGGATAGCAGAAAAGAAAATCACAGATTTGATGACCATAAGGCAAAGAACTAATGAATCGGGTGCTGAGTTTCTTTAGATGTTCTAAGAGGCAAGAAATTTGTGCTTTTGATTGAATCTGACTGATGATCAGCCAGCTGCTTTGGCTATTCAAGGAATGTTGCCAACATGGAGAAAAAAACTGCTTGGGCAAGAGTTTGACAATTTAGGTCAGTTGGCTCAACAGGAAGCAGCACTTAATAGCCAATTCCAAAATATGCGCAGAGATACCCGATTCTAGAAGAGTGCCGCAATTGCTAAAGCTTATAATCCATATTCAGTTAATGATGGTGATGAGAATGATGAAGAAGAGGAGATTGCTGTAGCTGAATAGAATTGGGGTAAGAAGATAGTGATGGTTCCAAATCCTTAGGGAAAAGAAGTTGAAGAAAATTATGATTTTGACGTCACAAAAATTAGACAAGCTCTTTGATTTCTTGTTTGAGAAAGGACAAATCAAATTGCCCACCAATCATGTTATATTACCTCCTAACCAGTTGAAGAATAAGAAGTTCTACAAGTTTCATAACACTACTTCTTATTCTACTAATGAGTGCAGAATTTTTCAGCAATATATACAGAGGGCTATTCAGTAAGGGAAGCTTAAGTTTGATGCACCTCGAAAGATGAAAGTTGATGATAATCCTTTCTCAAGAGATCAGAATATGGTTGATGCTAAATTGCTCAAAGGGAAGACTAAAGTCCTAACATCAACAAGGGCAAAAGAAACTAGAATAGTTGATCTAGAGATGCAAATATCGGTTGATGAATATAGAGAAATTAAAAGGCGTCGTGACCAATAGAAGAGCCGATATGAGTAGGGAGAGACGTCAAAAAATGGGGTGATGATGCCACATGTTACATTTTAAATTTTGTTGAATAAATGGCAATGATAGAAGGAAAAGGATTATCAGCATTGGTTAGAAGAGAAAGAATATCAGCATCAACAAGAAGAGGAGAGATATGAAAGAGAACAAGCTAAATTACATTAGAATCATTTTTCAGACATTGTTGGAATGAGGTTTGAAATTGCCTGCTAAAAATAATCGCCCAAAATGTAGTGAACAATATTGGGAGTTTAGGCAATCTCAAGCCAACCGCCGGTCTATCCATGCTTGAGTTGGGTATCATCATGATAATATGGATCAGCGTTTAAAAAATAGAAGTGTTCATGATCGGCTTGGGAAGCGTGTTGTTGATCAAAATTGGGCTGATTATGAAGAAGAAGGTGATGAGGAAGAGTATGTTTGATAGGAAGGGCAATGGTGTCCAAGAGGTTTAACAAGAAGTCAAAAACTAGGGTACAACGCCTAAGGAATAGAGAGCTAGAACAGGCTCAGAAATCAGGTAAACTTCAAGTATGGCGTGCTAAACAAACAGCTGATAAGGGTGAACCATTGGCTAATATTCAAATGGCTTTTCTTTTGCTGTCAGAATTTAGAGCTCCAACAGATCAAGAAGTCTATTTAGATTTTGATGAATCAGAATATGAGGAGATAGTTGCCAAATTGACAGTGATACATCAAGCTATATTTGATAAGCCAGTCAAACATCGGCACTTGAAGGCTTTATATGTGAAAGGCTTTGTTGATGGGAAACCGATGAGCAAAATGTTGGTGGATGGAGGTGCTTCTGTTAATCTTATGCCTTATACTATTTTTCACAAGTTTGGTAAGGGACCAAGAGATTTGATTGAGACTGACATGATGCTTAAGGATTTTAGGGGTAACGCATCCAAGACCAGGGGGCAATAAACGTTGAACTGACCCAATGTATTGGTAACTAGAAGATTTCGAGTGTTTTTCTAGCAAGCGATGGGAAGGAGGCTTCATTAAAATAAATGGAGAAAGCCAATAGCTAATGCAAGTAGTCAGCTCTGAGAGTTTGTTTTAATGGATAATCCAATAGATAGTATAGATGGTAAACTAGGACACTCTGGTTGCGGAAAGCGTGGATAGGGTGACGATCACAAAGATGAGCCGATCCCCGATCGGACCCTCGCTATGCACGGAGGTTCGAGGAGAGTTGGACTCGCAAGGAGACCGAATGCGCGGTCGCAGAACGATGGCTCAGATCCTAGGGAGGGCATACGTACAAAAACTAAGAATAACATTTCTAAAATAAGAGACGCTTTCTCCTAATAGTTTCGCTACCATCTCCTCGATCTTAAGTGAAACCCAACCTCGGCATTGGCAAGGGGTTGGGTCTCACTCGGGAGCTGATAAGGGTATATACATATACCCTTTTTAATAGTCATCGTGCTTGACCTTTTTCACGATTAAAACCTAGAGGCAAGGTTTGTGAAAACAAACGCTGAGTAAAACTGGTCGGACTACAAGAAACCTACGCTCGAGCGGCTACGGTGTTTTTGCTTACCAGCATGACTAGAGTTTCCCACCCACACCTCGAGCTCTATGGTCTTGACAAACAGGAAGGGTCAGAATGTATTAATCCCTTTTTACACATAAAAAGGAACAAAAGAACATATTTGTTCAAACGAAACAAAATAACAAGCTTGTTTAAACGAGACACAAGGGTCAGAACTTGTTTGCTTATTACAAACATGACCGCCTAACCTATTTAACTAACTAGCCCCTCTAGGGGAGAACTATGCCTTCTATCTTATCCGCCAGGTCCTGCGAAAGGGGAGCCACCGCCGTTTCCATCTCCTCTAGCTCATGGACTTCATAACCAAGCACGTAGCCATGGCTCATCGCCTCTAGATTGATGCTGTCCCCATAATGAGAATGAACAATCATGAAGGTCTGATTGACCCTAGCACGAAGGGCATTCCTCTCGAGCTGGCACACCCGAGCCATGATCTCGATGGCACGAGCTGCGAGCGAGCTGGTCCCCTCCAACTGCACCACCTCAAGGTCATCATAGACCACTTTGAGGGCAGCGCTCAGGATATCGAGCTCGTCACTCTCTGCCTAAAATTTCTCCTTTCCTTGGTGAGATCCATAGCTAGCCCTATAGAAATGCTCTCGACCTCTAGCTTCCCGGTCATCTCCCTTTCTAGCTCGGCCTAGAGGGAGCCGACCTTCTGCTGTGCGTTGTCACACTCTTGGCAAGCCTGGTCATGCTCTCGGAAAGCCTCTCCTCATGAGCTACGCCACGTTCTGAGCAGAGCCTCTCTGCGGTTTGGATTAGCTCATCCTGCTCCTTGCATAACCGAGTGACTGCCGTGACATCCAGGCTCGTCCTTTTCTCTAGGGCTACGAGATTCTCCTTAGCCCCCAGCTTCAGATCCCTTTCTTTCTTAACCTTGCCCAAAAGGTCAAGGATCTACTGGTGGGTTTTAGCGTCCTTCTAGAGCAACTCATCCTGCTCCTTCCTAACCCTAGCAGCTTCTTCATCATCCTTCCGTGACCTCACCGACAAGGCCTCGAATGCCTTCTTGGCCGTGTCAGCATCCCGACGAGCCTTAGCAACCTGTGACCAAAGATTGGCTGCCTCCTCGGTGAGGGGAGTTAGCTCGACCACCCTCTACTGGGCGACAACATACTGACCTATCACCTCCCCGCGTCTCCTCGACAAGGCGGTCCTAGGCTTCCTTCTATTGATGAAGGAACCGAGATTTTCCCCGGTTGTGAGCTATAAGGGACTGTAGGGAGACGATGGTTGGGATACAAAAAGTATATAGAGGAAGAAAAGGGCAAGGAGCAGGACCAAACAATACCCAACTGGAGGGAACAACAACGTCACACAATGCGCCCATGGCGTGGTCTAGGGCCTCGAGCACGGACGTGATCCCTATGTTAAGGCTCTCCTGCTCCATGCCCTCTGTGGTGTCATCAAGGTTAAAAAGCATCGACGCTGGATCCTATGGATCCATCCACTAGAGTAGGGGTTCACCCCACATAGGCGAGCCGCTACCCACCGACGTCAGGATCAAGGATGACTCCTCGTCGGCCCTAAGCACCACCAACCCCTCCTACAATGACGTCCCCACTGGGATGCCCCCTCTAGCGATGGAAGGGGCTAGTGGTGTGGATGTGAACCTCTCTCCTAGCACCATGACTCCTAGGGACCCCTCAGCCGTGTCCCCCTCCATCCGGCCCACACCAGGTGCCATCGCTTAGGCCATCGATGGCACGAGTCGCGCCAATGCCTCAGGCGATGATGTGGTTGCGCCTAGCTATGACCCATCTATCGTGGCCACTGCAACCTTGCACAACCAAGTGACTGTCGTGACATCTAGCTGCCCTTTTCTCTAGGGCTACGAGCTTCTCCTCAGCCCCCATCTTTAGATCCCTTTCTTTCTCAACCTTGCCTAGAAGGTTAAGGATCCGCTGGTGGGTTTCGGCGTCCTTCTAGAGCAACTCATCCTGCTCCTTCCTGACCCTAGCGGCTTCTTCATCATCCTTCTATGACCTCACCGATAAGGCCTCAAACGCCTTCTCGGCCTTGTCAGCATCCTAACGGGCCTTAGCAACCCGCGACCAAAGATTGGTTGCCTCCTCGGCGAGGAGAGTCAGCTTGACCACCCTTTACTGGGTGGCAATGTGTTGACCTATCACCTCCCCACGTCTCCTTGACAAGGCGGTCCCAGGCTTCCTTCTATTGATGAAGGAACCAAGATTTCCCCTAGCTACGAGCTATAAGGGACTACAGGGAGACGATGGTTAGGATACAAAAAGTATATAGAGGAAGAAAAGGACAAGGAGCAGGACCAAACAATACCCAACTAGAGGGGACAACAACATCATGCAATGCGCCCGTGGCGTGGTCTAGGGCCTCGAGCACAGACGTGATCCCTATGTTAAGGCTCTCCTGCTCCATGCCCTCTATGGCGTCATCAAGGTTAAAAAGCATTGACACTGGATCCTATGGATCCATCCACTAGAGCAGGGGCTCACCCCACATAGGTGAGCCACTGCCCACCGACGTTAGGATCAAGGATGACTCCTCGCCGGCCCTGAGCACCATCAACCCCACCCACAATGACGTCCCCACCGGGACGCCCCCTCTAGCGATGGAAGGGGCCAATGGTGCGGACACGAACTTCTCTCCTAGCACCACGACTCCTAGGGACCCCTCGACCATGTCCCCCTCCATCCGGCCCACACCAGGCGCCATCGGTTGGGCCACCAATGGCACGAGTTGTGCCAATGCCTCAGGTGACGCTGTGGTTGCACCTAGTTGTGAGCCATCTGTGTGGCCACCGCTACCTACACCTATGTCGGTGGGGTCATGACCGGCTACGTCGCGCCCACCATGGTCGGTGCCACGAGCGCGGTCGATAGCCCCATCCGCCCCACTATCAGTAGCGGTATCACGGCCATCACTGGCTACACCATGACCTCCGAAGGGGCCCCTTGAATGCTCGCGTCCACCCGTCCCGTCGAGCAGTGGCGAAGCATGGCATCAAACAAAGGAGGGGCTAATTCATCTTGCCTCTAACTTCTAGCTACTACAGACTGCCTGTGTTCTTAGTTAAATATTTTTGTTCTCTCTGTCACATGAAACAATGAATGCATTCATAGGAATAACAGTGGAGCATAGTAAAGCAAGGGGGGGGGGCGATGCCTCACTTGGCCTCCATAAGGCTTTGCCACTGCCGCCAAGGGCACAAGCGCCACTATGGACGGCACCTGACCGGCCAGCGACGCAGTCACACTGGCGTCGCTCCTGCCCGAAATGGGCGTGACACCAGCCAACGACCACCGCCCCAATTGGAGGATGATACTCTTCTTTAGCGTCAGTGCCAAAGCATTCCAATACCTGCCAACGCAGCAAGGGACAAAAAACATAAGTCACGATGAAATCCGACTAAAATAAGAAAAAATAGAGGAATTGCTAACTCACCTCAGCGCTATCGGGGGGCAGATGCGTTTGGGGGAGTAACCCCTGACCCTAGCTCTACCTCATTAGAACGAGGCCGCTTCGAGCCTACCCCCTACTCTTGGGTAGAGGGGCTCACCCCTAGCAACTCCTAGGGCACATTGGCGGAATGCCCCACTCCCCTTGGTGCTTGGGGTGCGACGGTGGAGCCGCCCACCTCCGCTAGCACCTCGGGCATGAAGGTACAGCCGCCCACCTCTGTTGGCTCCTGGGGTAGGCCAACGGTATGGCCCACCTTGCTGGCTCCCCAAACATGTCCTCCCCTCTATGGAATGGGAAGGGTCCCGACGCCTGCAAGGGTGAACCAACACCTATCAGCACATCATCATTCTCCAGGTTGTCCCACTCGATATCGTTGGCTATTGTTTCTTCTTCCTCCATCACCTCATCATCGTCACCATCATCATCATCTCATCATCATCGTCGTCAATGTCCTCCCCTTATTATCATGCTTGTAGCTTCCACTACTTCTTCCTCTTCTTGTCCTCCTTTGCCTTCCTCAGCCGCTCGCCCTCGGCGTGATTCGCCACCCTCATGGCCTAATCCCTCGGCAGTGGTGCTGGGTGATCCATGAGGATTAGGTCCCTTAGCTGGTCCTACCCCTCACAAAGTTAGTCTCATGGGGTCCAGAAATCAATTGAAGAGAAGGCAAGAGAAAGAGAAACTTAGAAAGACAACAGAGCCTAGCTCCGGCCGCATCAGAGGATGCCCCAGCACCGGGTAGACGAAGTCAAGGGCGGCACCCGCATCATCCCCCAAAGGCTCCATCGCCTCCTTGATGCGTTGCGCGATCTCAGAGTTGGGGAGCATTCTATCGGTGAGCGCCGTTCCATCGAACAACGCCTCAGGTGCCATCATGTATAGCAGGAATGCATGCATCATCAATGGTGCCACCCTCCTCGTGTGGTAATCCCCAATGACACCTGACCCTTTTAGGCTGTTCTCCTTCATGATGTGGATGGTGGCGATGTGGTCTCGGATCTTCTTCTTGTCCTTCTCTAGGATGCCCCACTTCCTCCACTACTCCAAGACCTCTTCGATCAGGCACCCGGTGAACTCCGATAGAAGGGTGGCGGCATCATTATTGAGGTAGAACCACTACGAGTGCCACCCCTTGGTTGATGTCGAGAGCTGCATGGATGGGTACTCACCGACCTGATTGTTCAGAAGTTGGATGCCGGCGCACCCCATTGGCATGTGTAGCTCCTGCCTACGGCCCTTCTCCCTCTTCTTTTGGAGGTTGACGACGAAGAAATACCTCCCCAAGTCAAAGTGGGGTTGATCCCTAGGAATCCTTCACACAACATGACGAATGCCGCCATGTGCTGGATCCCATTGGGATTGAGATGCTGCAGCACAATCTTGTAGATGTGCAGCAACCCCTGGAGGAATTTGTGGGTGGGGGTCACGAGCCCACACTCGTGGAAGTAGGCGAACGACACCACATAGCTGTCGGGCGGTGATGGCAAATCCTCGTTGCTAGGAAGCAACCACTCCTCGGCCGAGGTCCATGCGCGGAGAAGACTGCGACAGACGAGGCCCTCCATGTGCTAGAAAGTGATGTCAGAACGGCACCATGGATCCATTGGAGGTGGGGTGGATGGATGTGAGCTCAACGGCGGCGGAGATGCGGAGGCAAGAAACCTAACTGTTGGCGGCGGCGGCATGGCTGTAGAGGTAAGGATGCAGGCATGCATATGAAACACGGAGGGCTAACCCTTTGGTTTTGTAGGGGCAATGAGTGCGAGGAAACCCACCGCCCGCCTAGATCTACATGTCTGCCACAACCTGTCACCACGTCTCATCGTGGGGTGTGCACATGTAACCTTTGGTCGTCGCCTTAGAAAATGCACCAGATGTTTTGCCTCCTCGAACAAGCAATGACCATTGTAGGTAAGAGGGATGCAGAGCTGAAAACGACCCTACACCCCATCTAGGCCTAGGAGTTCAAAGGTTGGCCCACCGATGGGTTCGGCAACAGCTCCGGGCACCTTTAGAGTGAGGGATGGAAAGGGATAGGCCCGCTAGCGGCCAGTACCTGGGTGCACGAGTGCCACAAGCATCCTAGCCCACGTTCGAGTCTCGATCGGATATGATCCATGGTTTTCCCTTGAACAAAGGCAAAGAACCTTCGAGACCGGTCGAACGGACCCGAGAACTATATGCATTGACCGCTGAGAATCTAGAGTCGATCACCAGCTAACCCAAGCTAGACCCCCTCGAACAGGATGCTGGGCCCCACTTGGACTAGCCCGTTAACAACTCACTGAGCACCATGATTCATCCATAGAGGAAAATCATGGCACCGCTCAGCCCCTCCATTTTTATCAGAAAAAATGCTTGAGGGAATATGATCACAAAGATGAGCCGACCCTCGATCGGACTGCTACTATGGGGTGGGGCTCGAGGAAAGTTGGACTCGCAAGGAGACCGAACACGTGGTCATAGAATGACAGACCCCCGTAGGGGTCAGAATTAGGAAAGACCTTTTCTGACCCACCAAATCTCACGGCTATACCCCCAAGGGGTCCGATCACGACGAAAGGGAATCGCCGTCCCCAGGACACACCGTGGGCGACAAAAGAAGGCCAAGGCCCTCAGAGTCCTCCCATTTAGAAAAACCTCTGAAGAAGTATTCTACTCCTCTGCAGGCTTGGGGGCTACTATCGGGGACCAATACTAGGGTACCCGAAGAGGAGGAGCTAATGGTAATCAACATTGATTCATCCAAGCAGTCAAGAGCATGACTACAGCTCCAACCGACCCCTAGGTGCGCGGACTCCGCCTCGCCTGACCTCTAGGTCAGGGACCCCACTTCGCTTGACCTCTAGGTCAGGGTCTCCATCTCGTCTGACCCCAAGGCTGTGGGCTTCGCCTCGCCTGACCCTAAGGCCATGGGCTCCATCTTGCTCGACCCTTGGGTTTGTGCTCCATCTTGACCAACCCTAGGTGCGTAGGCTCTATCTTGCCCAAGCTCTGGGGATGGGCTCTGCCTTGCCTGACCCCATGGCCACAGGCTTCATCTTGCCCGGCCCTAAGGCCATGGGCTCTGTCTCACCCAACCCTGAGGCCACGGGCTTCGTCTCACTCGATCCTTGGGTTTGTGCTCCGTCTCACCCGACGGAGACCCATACCGCCGTCAACCACTCTAGGTTTAAGCAATGGGTCTGGGTCAAAGCTCTGACACTAGGGAAGAGACTATCATGAGTCAATGTAACCCTTAGCCATGATAGGCCATACCTGAGGATTCACATTAAGAACAACATCGGGTGTACTGGTGCTGTTCTGCCTAACCCTCATACGAACGCTGATAGACGCATCAGTTCACCACGACGTCCACCAGGATGGAATGGAGCACCATGACCGACAGATGATGCATGCGCATGGCTCTAGTGACGGACAGGGCCACGACATAGAGCCGTCCCTATTGACATCTACAGGGTCAGCGGGACCCGCATGAAGGAGAAGAAGGACCCAACGATCCTAGAAGCCTTCCTCTCTCTTGTTCTTCTCCTTTCCCTCTATAGTAACATGTGCTTTCCCTTGGCCTATAAAAGAGAAAGCAGGATGCCCCATGAAGGGGGCTAGCCGATCAATCCAGATCCAGGAAAACACAAGAACACCACATGAACACACGACTGAGCAGCGATCGAGCTCTCAACACCCGTTCACTCCTTCCACCAGAGACTTAGGGATCCTTTCCCTCTCTCATCTATTTGTACCCCATACTACAAACTATAAGTGTCGGTAACACGAGCAACAACAAACTGGATGTAGGAACGTTCTTCCTGAACCAGTATAAACCCTTGTGTCTTCCGTGCACACCATCCAAGCTAGACACACAAATATAAATTTACTCGTCGGTAACTCAAAACGCCGACACCAGCTAGATACCCCGAAACACATGCTCTGTTTGTACCCTAGGCACAAACAAGACCAACCCATTCCACTCTTGTCATGGGTCTAGGTTCCTGTCCAAACTTGGACTCCAAGCCCCCACACTTGAGACCCAGTCTCAATATGGTTCTTAGACCTCCACCTTTCCCTGCCTCCAATCAGTCGGTCCAAAAGAGCTAGAACACATGACAAGAGCATAATGAGCCTTCCCGCTTCCATAAGCAAGTATGTGCTCAGGATAATAAGTCTATGACTTGACTACCATCCACAACAACGGACGGTCCTCAATCGACACGGACATGGAAAATAGTGTAACCAAGCTAAACCCCATGGCCATGGGACACAACTCGTTACACCCACCAATACCCATACCATATCCCTGCCCGGTCTCTATTTTCCTTTCATCATTCTTATCATGAGAGTAATTATAATAATCACCTATTGTGAGTAACGATAGGTTACTCACGCTACCGAAAACCTAAGCATAGCAGCTACGCGAACCTGCACTAGTAAGACTTATAGGACAGATATATCTATGCATGTGGTTTTCATAAAATTCCTGTAACTTAAATGCACATAACATATATTTACAGTGATTATAAAAAATAAGGGGTTATGCACCGGGGCTTACCTTAGGCAGGCACGATGTCAACTGTGTCAGTCAGTGGCGGCTCTGGGACCTCCTCCTGCATGAGAATCTCCTCCTCATACTCCTCGACGATCTCCTCAAACTCACGTTCATCGATGGTCACTATCTCCACCAACTCATTCTCTACATGCATGCGATGATGATGCAACCATTTAGCATTTTGGCAACAACAACTCTTAAAATAAGAATACGCATACTAAGCTACTAAGCTAGCTTTAATGACTAAGATACTAAGCTAACTATCATTTTCATCAAGTAAGGTGTTGGGTTCAACTAATAAACATTTAGCTTAGCAAACCAAGGATATATCTTTATTTCTACTAATGATTTAATTTATATTGAAACAGAGAGCATCTAACTACCCTAATGCTTAGTCTATTCTAAGGCTATAAAAATTACAGTGAACACATAATAATACAATGAAACTACTATAAAAATTTTAGGATAAAAACTATCACCAATTCACCATAAAAATTCCTACAATAATCAACTTAATAATATTAAGCATTCTCATACTATTTAATAGCTCCTAGTGTCAACACATATAAACATGAACTAAATAAACCAACAGATAGATCACAATTTTAGGAACCTAACAAAATTTGTTTCATAATTTTTGGACACCTACATGATTTTATATTAATTACCAAATATTAGCTCAGAAATTAAATTAGAAAACTATTTCTAATTCATTAGAAAAATGAAAAGTGAATCTCCCATGCGACCCGTGCAACACAGCGTGCGCGCAGCGGCCCGCTTCCGCAGCCCACGTGAGGCCAGCCCACACGAGAGGCGCCCGCGTGCTGGCACTTTATGTAAAAGAGGCCTCAAACTTCTTCCAAATCAAGTACTAATACTATTTCCCCCTCTCATAGGCCTTCTCACTTAACCCCGTGACCTTTCCCTAATTCACTCGCGCGCACCCCCAGTGACTCAGCGCACGGCGGTGCGGCAAGCGGTGACACGACGTGACCGCGTCGGCCACTAGAGGCTCACACTAGCCCGTCGATCGGGCAGACCATCAACTAAGGTCCAACTGCCTACACCAAGCAGCAACGCGGGGTGATGGGACACGCTGGAGCGAGCTACAACGACGCGTGGCCATCCACAATGGTGGCGCCCCTGCTCTGGTGAGCTAGGGCTGCTACAGACCTAATTGGCTAGCGAGTGAGCATTAGGAGACTACCGTGGACTAGGACGAGGTGACGGTTGGGGTGGAGGATGGCGGAGGAGGGGTGGCCACGTACGGCTGAGCCATGCGGCAGCGCACCATGGTGGCACAGTCGCGTCAGCAGTGATGGGGAGGGGGTAGCGGTTCCTCTAGCATGCGCAAGGTGAAGAGGGAGGCAAGGCAAAGTAGGTAGTGTAGGTGAATTAGTTTGGGTGGCGGTAGGAGGGCTGCCATCAGCACCTGCCGATCACGGCCTTATCGGACTAGCGGCATGGAAAGCTCCAAATTGGAGCTTGGCAGTGCGTGCTTCATGGCTGGGTGGGGTTGGGCAGCTAGAGAACTCACTGGTGGGGCCATAGACGGGTGGAATTGATTGGAGATGACCTCTCACTATCTAACGTGCTAGCGTGGCTCCAACGGCGGTAGCAGAGGGAAAGAGGGATGGGTCCAAGCTTTGGCCATCCTCACCTTGGTAGCTAGCTGTCAGCTAGACTCGCAACCATGCCTACGCACTAGCTACGTGACAAGCGACCCTACCATGTGCGCGCAGGGGAGGCAAGTGGGGGCATGGCCTGCGTGGCCATAGCGCCATTAAGGTGATGCGTTGGCGCGAGCGCAGCTAGGACAGCCCACGTGCCCATGATGGCAGAGCGAGCGGCAGCAGCGCAGCATGGTGTCGTGGTGGCATTGGTAGCGGCAATGCGAGGCAGGGTAGCAATGCATGGACATGATGATGCGGTGATGGCACCGGCAGTGGCTTCGTTGTGGCACGGGGTGGGACAGGCGGCGGCAGCAGCTCCCCGCGGCGGGGCTAGCGGCGGCCGGGCCACAGCCAGGCTAGAGGCAGCCACGACCGACCACACACGGCAGCGCGCGCACGAGCTTGGTGACCGCATCCACACGGTGAGCCAGCCCGAGCTTGGTGACCGTGTCCACACACCGAGCGCCCGAGCTTGGTGACCGCATCCACACACCGAGCGCTCAAGCTTGGTGACCATGTCCACACGGTGAGCCAGCCCAAGAACGTGTCGTGCATGCATTTTAAAGTGCCCATAACAACTAAATGGTTGCTTTAGGAACCAAACCATCTTCACCATGCTCAAGATGGTTTGTGAGGCTACCAACCCAAGCTAAAACACGACACCACCTCCTAACTCGATTTCACAAAATAAATTACCAAACATTGCATTGTCTTGCTGTTTATAAACTTGAAAATATTCTAAGTCTTTGAGCTGAACTTGATTCCAAGTTGCATTTCTAAGCTATTAGAAATGTTGGCTAGCAATGTTATTTTTCCACGACAAGTATTTCATTGTCATCTACAAAGTTTATATTCCAAACTTTATTTTTAAGTGCTACATATATGTTCTATAGTGTTTTTGTTCAATAAAAATTAGTTTTAAACCCTACTTGATACATATGAGTTATGGAAAAGCTTCTCATTTAACATTTTTATTGATCATCTTAAGTTACAAAAATGTTATCTACACATTCCATCACATGCATTATCACATAAACATGATGCTCATGACATGATTTGGTAATTTGTTTAGGGCGTAACACCGAGGGTGTTACAGCTCTCCCCCCATAAACAAAATATCATCCCGAGATTTCATGTGAGTGCCCAGTGTAGGAAAAGGGATAAGAAGTATACTTTTATCTTAAACCATTACCTCGATACTTCGGGGAGAAGATGGGGATAATGCTCTAGAATATAACTCTCCTGTTCCCAAATGGCTTCATCCTCCGAATGATTTTGCCACTGAACTTTATAGAATTTTACCACTGTGTTCCTAGTGACTCTCTCTTTTTATGATGCATGGATCATCCTATTCGTTCGCTAAAGCCGGAATATAGCAACATTCGTATATAAATTTTGGCATAGCGCACACTCACTTCCCGTACGCTAAACGATTCTTACGCAGCGTAAGTTAGTGTACCTGCAGAAGATTGATTAGATAAAACCAGTGCCACTATCCTAGATAGACCATATTACTAGGGCTTATACTTACTTACATAAATTTATCGCATTCTACTATTCACAAAGCTTTTGTTAGTCAAATTTTAGGTTTGAAAAGAGTTTTTAAACTCGTAGATTCATTATTGGCTCTAATAGCACCTGTGGCAGAACCACCTGAAATAACATGCTTTCGAAGACGCTCGTCTTCCACTAGACACTAAGGGCCCTAAAAGTTAGCTACATTGGACAATTCCATCGAGCACGCCCCATAGGAGAACTAGAATCAATCCATGTTTGACCTCTAGAATCCAATAATGAGTATGAGCTTATAATACTTAGTCCATTTCATACAACAAGAGTTCTTAAAAATTATTTATTACAATACAAGGGTTCAGAGTGCGATAATTAAACAACGGAATAAAAATAAATATCTAGCAGAAACGATACAAGGATCCGTCTGTGCCCATCAGAAGAATCCTCCACATAAGAGCTACTTCTCAAGCTGCACCTGCAACAGGGTAAAATAAATCCTGAGTACACAATGTACTCGCAAGACTTACCTGACTAGTGGGAATAGGTTCCCAACTCCAAGGGGTATGATAGGCAATATGGGTTTGCTGTTTTCTTTTTGTTTGCAAAAAGCATTACTAATAGTATGTCCTTAAGATCATGTTTTATTAGCAGTCATGATTACTTCATTAGCTAACCATTCTAAGTAAGCACCTATTCTACTTTCAAGCAAAGGTTGAGCAATCAGAACCATTTCACCATCTTTCATCTTCTAGTTCTTACTACGGTGCTAGACCATAGCCAAGTCGTATCGTCTCACAAAAACAGCGATTCGCGAACCAATGTATCCTAGCTGGGTACCCCAAAACACATGTCCCGTTTGTACCCCAGGCACAAATAAGACCAACCCATTCCGCTCCTGCCATGGGGTCTAGGTCCCCATTCAAACTTGGACTCCAAGCCCCCACACTTGATACCCGGTCTCAATATGGTTCTTAGACCTCCACCTTTCCCCGCCTCCAATCAGTCGGTCCGAAAAGCGTCGGAACCCACGACAAGAGCGTAACGAGCCTTTTTGCGGTAGCATGACGCGACACTACCATGGGAGTGCGGCATGGCGACGGTCACTACTCCAAATTCATGTCATGGGAGAGTGGGAAACCATAGACCAGACTACCGAAGAGCCCCCGCCGCCCGCGGTCCTGGCCTCTCCTATTTCTTTCGTGCCGCTTCATGGTGGCACCCACCACCACCTCACCTCACCACCTGTAGCAATACCACTGTCCATTTAATAGACTTCTCCCACTTGGCCGGTGTTGACGACGACGACAGCGACAGCCAAAAGTCTATCCCCAACTACGCTCTGCTCCAGCACCTCATCCGCCGCCTACAGTTTGTTCCGCATGGTGGTCGTTGATAAAGGTGGAAGGGATTGGAGCAAGGAGAGGGATCGGTGATGAGCTTCGCGGATCTAGAGGTGGGGGCGCTCAGGGTGCCCCTCAGGAGGAAGGCGAGAGGGGGCTCCAATGATGCATGGGCGCTCGTCTTCTAGATAACCACCACGGTGGCCTCCTACCGCCGCCTCCTCAACTCACTCGGCACACCCAAGGACACCCTCACACTTCATGATAACTTGTCTCTCTTTGAGCCCTCTTATGCTTTACATATTCAGCGATCAGCATAAACCCTTGCGTAATTTGCTAGCTTAAGTGCTAGTTAGCTTTGCCTAATGCAAGCTTTGAGCGATTAGTCTGCTCTTCTATCGATAGGATCGCTAAATCATGCCTTAAACAACATGTTGCTTTATTTGCTCACTCATGACACTTTCTAACTCGCCTTATGATGCTTTGGTTCCCTCGTAGGAATAAGACTAGTCAGAACATTCTTCAATTGACAAAGGATGCAAAAGATAAGCTCCAAAAGGCTGCTGAAGCAGACAAGAGCACTGATACAAGTGTCAGTATTGATTTCTTACTTATCTAACTATCTAAGCTCCTTCAGTTTGATCATTACCATTTTTGCATGCGTAAGCCTGTTGAAGTAATCAATTGTAGTAAGCAGAAATTTGTCTATGATTGCTTCCATTTATACATGTATAGTACAATCTTAGCTGTCTAAGTAGGTTTTTGGTGTTTTATTATAGGTAGACAAGAGGATAGCTTGCGGGGGGAGGCTTGCCTCAGTTTTTCCCTTCCCTAGACCCCACTCATGTGGGAGCCTCCGACACTGGGTCTGCCCCTTTAGACAAGAGGATAGCTGATATGAAGCTTGCCAAAGATTTTGCTACGACAATGGAGGAGCTCAGGAAACTTTAGAGTCTTGCTATTTAGAGGGAGACAACATATAAGCCAGTTGTTCCCCAGAATGCTCAGTCAAAGTAATTCTGTTCATTATTAAATCAATCCATACTAATATTCATCTTATGTGTTCCATTTTCTCTCCTGTCATGAAAATTCTTTAGTTTGGCACATGTTTATAAAGTACATTAGATACACAGGTTACTCATAAGATGAGAAGTTGAGCTATATGGAATTATGGATTGCTGCTATTTGCAAGTTAATATAAATACTTTGCCACAATTGTTCAAAAGAGTAAGGTTAAAGTGCAGTTATGTAAGTGAACCATGCCGACAAAGGCATGCCACACTTGACTTGAGTTTGCTATAATGTTCCTACCAATTTATTACATCTCATGAAAGCCTCCCCCCCCCCGCCCCCAACACACACACACAGAGAAAGAAATATTTGATGTAGCTTTTGCAGAAACTCAGTTGTTTATTGTCTATTATTGACTTAACATTTAAGTGAAGCAGCTCTTCTTCATTGTTTTTGTTCCTCTAGAAAAAAACTTTTTTGGTGTATGGAGAAAGTCATCAGTAGTCAATGTGTATGCTTTCACAGATAGCAATAAACAGATGTGTAGTCTTTGACTTATGTTTTTCTTCTGTATCACAACAACAACAACAACAACAATGCCTTTAAGTCCCAAACAAGTTGGGGTAGGCTAGAGTTGAAACCCAGCAGAAGACATCAAGGTTTAGGCACGTGAATAGCTATTTTCAAGTACTCCTATCTAAGGCTAAGTCTTTGAGTATATTCCATCCTTTCAAGTCTCCTTTTATTGCCTCTACCCAAGTCAACTTCGGTCTTCCTTTGCCTCTCTTCATGTTACTATCCTAGCTTAGGATTCCACTATGCACCGGTGCCTCTGGAGGTCTCCGTTGGATATGTCCAAACCATCTCAACCGGTGTTGGACAAGCTTTTATTCAATTGGTGCTACCCCTAATCTATCACGTATATCATAGTTCCGAACTCGATCCCTTCTTGTATGACCACAAATCCAACGCAACATACGTATTTTCGCGACACTTATCTATTGAACATGTTGTCTTTTCGTAGGCCAACATTCTGCACCATACAACATAGCAAGTCTAATCGCCGTCCTATAAAACTTGCCTTTTAGCTTCTGTGGTACCCTTTTGTCACATAGGACACTAGATGCTTGGCACCACTTCATCCACCCTGCTTTGATTCTATGGCTAACATCTTCATCAATATCCCCGTCTCTCTGTAGCATTGTTCCTAAATATCGAAAGGTATCCTTCCTAGGCACTACTTGACCTTCCAAACTAATATCTTTCTCCTCTCGAGTAGTAGTGCCGAAGTCACATCTCATATACTCAGTTTTAGTTTTGCTGAGTCTAAAACCTTTGGACTCCAAAGTCTTCCACCAAAACTCCAGTTTTTGATTCACTCCTATCCAGCTTTCATCAACTAGCACTACACCGTCTGCGGAAAGCATACACCAAGGGATGTCCCCTTGTATGTCCCTTGTGACCTCATCCATCACTAAGGCAAACATATAAGGGCTCAAAGTTGACCCTTGATGTAGTCCTATCCTAATCAGGAAATCATCCGTGTCTCCATCACTTGTTCGAACACTAGTCACAACATTGTTGTACATGTCCTTAATGAGCCCGACGTACTTTGTTGGGACTTTATGTTTGTCCAAAGCCCACCACATAATATTCCTTAGTATTTTATCATAAGCCTTCTCCAAGTCAATAAAAACCATGTGTAGGTCCTTCTTCTTCTCCCCATACCGCTCCATAACTTGTCTTATTAAGAAAATGGCTACCATGGTTGACCTTTCGGGCATGAAACCAAATTGGTTCATAGAGACCCGCATTATTGCTCTCAAGCGATGCTCGATAACTCTCTCCCATAGATTCATAGTATGGCTCATCAACTTAATTCCCCGGTAATTAGTACAACTTTGAATATCCCCTTTATTCTTATAGATTGGTACTAATATTCTTCTCATCCACTCGTCAGGCATCTTGTTTGATCGAAAAATATGGTTGAACAACTTGGTTAGCCATACTATAGCTATGTCCCTGAGTGTCGATAGAATATCGTCGGCAGTCCTCCGAGGGGTATCCCATGAAGGTAGATTTATCGGTAGGGGAGCGTGAGATCAAGAACAAGAAGGAAACAGAGACACACGAGTTAGACAGGTTCAGGCCATCAGTATGACATAATACCCTACTCTGTGGTCTGTTGGTTTGTATTAGCTATCGTATGATATTACGTGAGTTTGGAGGGGGTCCCTACCCGCCTTATATAGTCCGGGGAGCAGGGTTACAAGTCGGTTAGATCTAAGAGATAACCAGAAAGTAATAACTGATTACAGGAATCTTGAGATCATACATATCCTAACAGATCTCATAGTATCTTTAGGATATCTTCCAGATGCCTTGCAGAAGGCACCGACCGGAGTCGTTCCCTACAAGGCTTTGTCTTGTGGGCTAGGCCGCCCCTGAGGGCATAGCCCATGTGGTCTACCATGGTACCATGGGTATCCAGGGTCATACCCCCCATAGCTAGTCCTCGAGCACCTTGTACCCGTTGTGCAATGTCGTCTTGAGCTTGTCCGAGCTGGTGCAAACAAAGCCGAGCAGTCGAACTCATGGTCCGACCACCGTGATGAGTTGCTGAGCAGTTGTGAGCAGCTGCCGAGCAGCGTGTGTTGTTACCGAGCAGCATGAACCATAGCCGAGCAACATAACCCAAATGTAGCTTGCCATAAGGGTGTAAGGAGCTCAAGTTCAGAATCGAAAATTTCTTCGTAGTGGACCAAGTGTGCCCGCTTAGAGTCCAACCATGAGAGAAAGAATTAGTCTTGTTTAGCTTCAAGAGGCACGGAGTCTTCTAGAAAAAAGCAAGCACATTAACCGTGAGGTGAAGTGTGCCCACTTAGTCCCCGAGCCTGACAGTAGATGACATAGTCATTTGGTGCCAGGGTCCAAAGTAGAAGAATAGAGGACCAGACGAGCAGACAGCCAGTCCTTGGGCGTAGACCCGAAAAGCACATTCACTGCAAGGTGAAGTGTGCCCGCTTAGTCCCCGAGCCTGATAGTAGGTGACGGAGTCATGTGGTGCTAGGGTCAAAAACAAAGAAATAGTGAAAGACCAGCCGACCAGGCAGCCAGTCCCCAAGCCGCAAGCAGAGGTGTCGGAGGAATCCAACCATGGAGAAAGAACCGAAGAAACGGTTGTACAGTAATGGTCACTGAGCCTTAATAAATGGCGGAGAAGTCGGCGATTATTCGGCGAGTAACAATAAACGGCGGCAATAAATGAGCAGCATGGGCTTCAGTTACGCGAAAGACTAGGCTACAACCCATTAATCCGCATCGAAGAATTCAGAAGGGCGCAAATTACGGGCATGATTTCCCAAAAACCCTCAAATGCGAGAGGGTGGGGAAAGTGCTTTATAACTGCGCCGCCGTATCCCGCATTCATACCTTTGCCACTCTGCCAGTCCATCTTCATCCTCAATCCTCGCGTTTCTAGATTTGCTTCCACATTTGCTTCTGCCGCCAAACCCCAATCACATCGCAGAGATGGCGCCGAAGAAAGGAGCTACCAAATCGAAGAAAACAAGCCCCAAGAAGGCGAGCGTCGGCGCCCTGCGGGATGAAGAGTGGGTGCCATCACAAACGGGAGAGGCGGAACTTAACAGATTGGTGGAGGCTGGCAATCTTCCTAACCGTGCTACCACCGGATGGCGGCCGGCCCTTGGTGAGTCCTTCCCAACACCTCATACCGATGAACTGGTGGTATTCAAGGATTATTTCTGGCGCGAGTTGGGATTTCCTGTTCACCCATTTCTGAGATATCTGTTGGAGCTTTGGGTGGTCAGTCTGTGCAACATCCATCCCAATACCATTCTGCACATCTCAATCTTCATCCATTTCTGTGAGGCATATCATGGAATCCTCCCCCATTTCAATCTCTTACGTTACCTATTCTGGCTGAAAAAGAGAGGCGGCGGTGGTTCCAAAGTGGTCGGCGGGGTGTACCTTCAACTGCACGATGGGATGGTGGGCGAGTACCTTACTGTACCGCTGAACACATCATTGAAGGGGTGGAACGCCAGGTGGTTCTACATGAAATAGAGCCACCCAGCCGTCCGCTGCGACGCCGACCACATCCTGGAGAACCAGAGGAGCTAGTCGAAAATGCCAAACAACGCTGACATGGAGCAAGTGAAGGAACTTCTTGCCTTGATAAAGGTGTGAGAACCAATGGCGGATTGGTAGCGGCTAGCTTTATAGTACGCCATGTGTAGCCCTATAAGGAGAGAGCGCATCTAGCCTTTGAGTTCAAGGGGGAATCGACGGTACCCGAGAGAGCCCAGAGATGCTGTCAAGGAATGTTTGTGAAGAGCGGGCTATAGAACTATTCGCTCCATTTTCCTATTTCAACATGTCAAGGTATATGAGGCCCTTTAACTGCAAAAATCTACCTCCTCAGGTAAATATCTCAGTTGTGTGTTCCTGATGCATTTTATCCTTCATCATTGCCGAGCAGCAGACTGATTTACCTATGCGAAGTTCAATTCATAGGATAGGGTGGTGTACTTTTCAAGTGTATCAAAGGGCAATTGGCCACCCGCTGTAGATGCACGACCAGCAACCCAACCTGAAGGAAGTGCCATCGGTGTCTCGTCAGACTCTAGAGGCGCGGATGTTGGTCAGACGGAGAGTTCTCCCCTAGTGTCGGAGAAAGCCCGGGGGAAGAGGGAAGCGCCAGACGAGCTGGCCCAGAAGAGGAGGAAGATGGTGAGTTCTGCTTCCATCAAACTGGGCAGCATCTCGCTTGGCGATGATTAGACCAATCAAACATGGAGGACCGCTGTGTTCGACTGGTCGGATGACGATGAAGTTTCGATGGATCCTCCACTCAGCATGAAGGAGCCTCCACGTATCACTCTCACGGGGAATCAATCAAGGGCATGCGAAGAAGTCCCAGAGCTGTAGACGAGGGAAGTCCCCGAGCAGCGAACGAGGGAAGTTTCCGCACAGCAGACGATGGGCGTCCCTACGGGGCAAGCAACAGGAGTCCCTGAGCAATAGGCGGAGGCAAACCCGGAGCAGCAGGCGGAGAGGGCCCCAGAGCCATAGACAGAAAAGAGGTCGACTATGGAGGAGCCGAGACATCCCCCGCAGAGCATGGGAGTTGACCCCACTCCTATGCCTGGGGGCTCGGGCAGGCACCGCCGGTTCAAGAAATTGAACCGATAGACCAAACCATAAGTATCCTTGTCTTAGAGTTACTTTGCTGGAGTTTCTTAACTTTTATGGTGACTAACGAGCTGACTTGATGCAGAGCAAACCGTACGATGGATCCAGTCCCGCCCATCCAGACTAATGAGCAGCCGAAGGCTGGCTCTAGGACAGAGGGAATGCCGGTGGACCCCATCCTGAAGTCCTCGGGTACTCATCAGCATGCAGGGGAGCTAATTGCCCTTGTTGGTGGACTTGATGGCGGTGAACAGTTGTCGTCGACGCCGAACAAGTCGGCGATAGCACCCTTGACAACGGCAGGTGCCACCGGGTCTTCTAGAGTAGAAGCTGTAGTTACCAGCATCGCGCCGGAATCTAGGGCGGAGAATCTTGTGGTGCCGAAGGGGCAGACGACGCTCCCTAAGGCATCAGACGGAATGGTCGGACCCGCTATCCGGCCATTGAGTCCCCAAGTGGTGCCTCCAGCTGCAGCAGAGGAGGATGAGGTGGAGGAGATCGAGCGTGAGGAGCCTCGACCCCAAGCTGTCTAAATCCTCTGAAAGCGCGGCGATGACATAGTAATTGTCGAAGAGGAGGACACCACCAGGGAGTTTAGGAGACTAGAAACCGCCCTTGTCGGGGTGACGAAGCAGATCAAGGTTAGTACTGCGTCTGGAATGCTCCTTTTTGATGTTGGGAATTGGATTTCGACATTGTCATTGTGCATTTATAGGAGATAACACGGACTGCCGAGCAGCGCCGTCAACTGAGAAAGAGGATGGAGCCCCTCGCCAAGGAGAATGGAAAACTCAAAGAGGCGGTGAACCTCTCGGAGAGAAACATCTAGAGGGTCCGGCATGAACGAGACCTAGCAGAGTCCAACGCGTGGGATCTAGAATACCAGAGGGGGGTCCTATCTGAGCGGCTAGCGGCAGTGGTCGAGCAGCTACGGAGCCAGTCCGTGCAGCTACAGAGCCAGTCTGAGCAGCTGGCTGCTGTCTCCGAACAACTAAGGAGTGCCTCCGAGCAGTTGGAACAGAAATCCAAGGAGCTCAGAAGTGTATCCGAGCAGAAAGCAGGTAGAGTATATCGGTGAATGCACTTGGTATTGCTGAACAACCATATTTTTAGTGGTAACTGTTGCGCTTGTAGAGCAAGATGGGGAGCTCAGCCAACTGCGCCAAGCCGTCGAACAACTTCGATAGGAGAAGGCAAAGGAGTCTGAGCGAGCAGACAAACTGGCTGAGGAGCTGAAAGGTGAATACCTCCTGGTCTAAATTACTGTTGAAGTTGTTTCCTTGTATGATGGAACATTGTAATGCTTGCAGGATACCATCATAAAGCCAAGGCATAGTTTGATGTGCGGGTGCAGGAGGCTAGAACCCAAAGGGATAACTTCAACGCTATAGTCGCCGCAATTAAGCCGATGCTTGACTGCGTTGACATGGAACCGGGTATTCAGCTCGATGGCAGGCGGCAACGTTCGGACACCATCATCTAAAGGTGCAAGACAGCGTGGGAGAACTTCAAGAGCTTCAATCGCGATGCCGTACTATCCGTCGCTACTTATGTCCTTGTAGTGGTTTGGTCCCATTATCTAGCTATCGACCTTCAGGCGATAGGGGGTGGGTTTGCCGAAGGGCTGAGCGATGCGGAGACCCAACAGCTAGAGGATCAGGTAGAAGACTCAACGAAGAAGTTGGCCGGCGATATAGACCTGTTCAGCGAGACAGACGGCAACGGCGGAGCACAATGATCTGCTTGGTGGATATCATCTATAATTTCTAGACAGTGTAGTTAGAACGCGCAAAAGCACAAAAAACACTTATATACATGATAAATGTTATAAAGTGCATGTGCATGCAGTTAGATTGTATTTCGGTGAAAAAATCTTTGTAGTTGCGACCATAAGGTATTTATACGGAGTATAAGTAGAGTCCGAGCAGTTAGTTCGCTACTGACCCCCATGGCCTCAGCTAGCCCATAGTCCATGACGTCGAGCGTGGAGCCCGTGCACGTGTAGGAGGAACAGGCGTGACCAAGGAACCACAGCCGACCACCCATAATACAGAGCGCGGAGCCCGTGGCACGTGTAGGGAGAGATCAGAGACTGGGTCTTTTCCATAAAGAAAAGAGCGGAACATGTGCTGCTCGGCGGTTATCGAAATAACTTGGAGATATATATAGTATAAGCGGCATCCGAGCAATTAGTTCTGTGCTGAGCTCTCAGCCTTGGCTAGCCCATAGTCCATAACGTCGGGCGCTAACGTTGAAGATCGCGCCACCCCGGAAGGGTGGGAGAAGGAGTTGCTCGGTGAAGGTTTTAGCAAGGGTCTCCATAGAGCCCTGAGACTCAGAGCCCGGATTTTCCTCCGGGATGGTCTGGAGGGACGCCCCGGGGCACTGGCCCATGTGTAGCATGTTGACGGCTGGCGGAGGCCGGACAACGAGCTGGTCGGTGAGCGAATGGGCGTCTCCCACCAGGTCGGCGAATTTTCCCCTCAGGGCGTCTTGGTAAGTAGCGGTGACGTTGGTGAGCCTCAAGGGCAGAGCCACAACTCCTAAAGTTTTCCGAGCAGCCTCCGATAGATTTGGATCAGAGGGTGGTCAGCGCTGAACCAAAGTGTCCAGGGCCGATTCAGCGACGGAGAGGCAATCGGCAAGCTTCAGACTGACCCGATCGATGGATTCGATCAGATCGTCATTGTTGACCTGCCTCCTCTAGTAGCGAGGAAGCGGGCGGTGGGTCGTTGATGAAGGCGACCTTGGAAGTAGTTCCAAGATCTGATCTGTAGTTGCGGGTGCGGGGGTGGTCGGCACAGAACCGATCTGCACTGGCTCAAGGAGCTCTCCGACTCCGTCAGCGTTGATGACCCACGAGATGGATCCGACCATGAAGATCTGGCCGGGCTGTGGAAGGGACGAAGAGCCTATGGAAAAAACCATCTTGTTTGATAAGGAAACAACACGTACACCCCTACCTGGCGTGCCAACTGTTGACAGAATATCGTCGGTAGTCCTCCGAGGGGTATCCCATGAAGGTAGATTGATCAGCAGGGGAGCGTGAGATTAAGAACAAGAAGGCAACAGAGACACACGAGTTAGACAGGTTCAGGCCATCAATATGACGTAATACCCTGCTCCTATGGTCTGTTGGTTTGTATTAGCTATCGTATGATATTGCATGAGTTTGGAGGGGGTCCCTGCCCGCCTTATATAGTCCGGGGAGTAGGGTTACAAGTCAGTTAGATCTGAGAGATAACCGGAAAGTAATAACTGATTACAGAAATCTTGAGATCATACATATCCCAACAGATCTCGTAGTATCTTCAGGATATCTTCCAGATGCCTTGCAGAAGGCGCCGACCAGAGTCGTGCCCCGCAAGGCTTTGTCTTATAGGCTGGGCCACCCCTGAGGGCGCAGCCCATGTGGTCTGCCATGGGTATCTGGGGTCATACCCCCCACACCGAGGTATCTCCACACCTCGATTGGGATACCATCCAATCCCATCGCCTTACCTCCTTTCATCCTTTTCAACGCCTCTCTGACCTTAGATTCTTGGATTCTCCGCACAAAGCGCCTATTGGTGTCATCAAAAGAGTCATCCAACTGAAAGGTTGTGTCCGTATTCACACCATTGAACAATTTGTCAAAATACTCTTGGCATCGATGTTGGATCTCATCCTCCTTCACCAAGAGATGCTCCCTTTCATCCTTAATGCACTTAACTTGGTTGAAGTCCCTTGTCTTTCTCTCACGAACCCTAGCCATCCTATAAATGTCCTTCTCTTCTTCCTTCGTACTCAAATGTTGGTAAAGGTCCTCGTACGCTCTACCCTTTTCCACACTTATAGCTCGCTTTACAGTCTTCTTGGACACCTTGTACTTCTCTATGTTGTCCACACTCCTATCATGGTACAAGCATCTATAGTATTCTTTCTTCTCCTTAATAGCCCTTTGGACTTCCTCGTTCCACCACCAAGTATCTTTAGCCTCGCCTCCACTTCCTTTGGTTACTCCACACACCTCTGAGGCCACCTTCCGAATGTTGGTTTCCATCTTCTCCCACATGTTGTTTATGTCCTCTTCTTTCTTTCAAGAGCCCTCTTTGATAACCCTTTCCTTGAATACCTCTGATGTCTCCTCTTTCAATTTCTACCACTTTATTCTTTTAATCTTAGCTTGTTTATCCCTATGGGCACACACCTAAAAACGAAAGTCTGCCACTAAAAGCTTATGTTGAGAAACAACACACTCCCCTGGTATCACTTTGCAACCCAAGCATGCTCGTTTGTCCTCTCTTCTTGCGAGGACAAAGTCAATCTGACTAGAGTGTTGTCCGCTACTGAAGGTCACTAGATGAGATTATCTCTTTCTAAAGAAAGTGTTGGCTATCATCAGGTCAAAAGCTACCGCAAAGTCCAAAACTTCCTCCCCATCCTGATTCCTACTACCATTCCCAAAACCTCCATGAACTGCCTCGAAACCTGCGCTTATAGTACCTACATGCCCATTAAGATCTCCTCCTATAAAAAACTTCTTACTACTAGATACAGCTCTAATCAGGCCATCTAAGTCTTCTCAGAACTATCTCTTAGCACTCTCGTCGAGGCCTACTTGGGGGGCATACGCACTAATTACGTTCAAGACCATATCACCAATGACAAGCTTGACTAAGATAATCATATCTCCTTGTCTTCTAACTCCCACCACACAATTCTTGAGGCTCTTATCAATCAAAACTCCTACTCCATTTTTATTCGTGACTGTCCCTGTGTACCAAAGCTTGAAACATGTATTGTCCACCTCCTTCGCCTTCTGCCCTTTCCATTTAGTCTCTTGAACGCATAATATATTTACACGCCTCCTAGTCGCGGTATCAACTAAATCTCTTAACTTACCTATAAGCGACCCTACATTTCAACTACCTAAACGGATCCTAGTTGGTTCGACTAGCTTCCTCACCCTTCGCACCCGTCGACTCAGATGTGAAGACCCTTGCTCATTTTTCACTACACCCGGGCGCCGATGTATCACGCCACTAAGGAAGCGACAACCCGATCCTTGCTCACTTGACACCATGCCCAGATCACGACACGGTGCGTCACCAAGGGGGTGCCGACCCGGCCCTTTCCCATTTAACATCATACTCGGGTTCCGATATGGCGCGTCGCTAAGAGGGTTACGTCCCAACGGTTTTTTTTCGGGTTTCATCTCCATTAGAATGGCTAGATTTAACGTTGGCTCGTCACGCCTATCACAATCCTCCTCCTTTACCAGGGCTTGGGACCTGCTATGTTGAGACAACATAGGCGGAGTTGTTTTTCTTCTGTATCATGGCCCTATTTTTTACCCAATATCATGGTCCTACTATTGACTTGTAATTTACTTATTGGGCTTCACTTAGTGTAATCTAGCTATAAACAGATGCGTAGTCTTTGACTTATGTTTTTCTTCTGTATCATGGCCCTATTTTTGATCCAATATCATGGTCCTACTATTGAGTTGTAATTTACTTATTGGGCTTCACTTAGTGTAATCTAAACTTATTTTAATTGTGCTGTTTTGTCTTTGACTCGGCTGTCCGCTAATCTTCTGTATGTTATTATGGTCTTTGCGATGCAGCTATACTACAGATGACCGAAGTTCTGAATCTGGTAATATGCCTGAGCAGCGTGCATTACTCGCTGAATCAAAAAGGTCAGTATTGAACTATTAGCTGGTAGTCAGGTGGAAGCTCAGCTGAAACTCTGTTGACTGTTGCATTAGCTCATTTACTTGAAAACACAGGATTGTTTAACTAAGCCTTATGTCCCATGGCATATTTGCCCATGAGTTTGTGGTGAAGCTATAGGGCTTGCGCTATTTTATTAGTCGGTACAAGTGACCTGTCATGTGAATTTGCAAGGATATATGTCTGCACAAGAGATAGAGATTTTTAGACTAGCAAAGAAATAACGTTTGATGGCAGTGGATCGAAAAATAATGTTTGCATCCAACGAGGCTCGCATTGTGATATAACCTGCATATAAACGTGTTATATGAGACAAACTTTGACATCACTAGCAAGAATTTGTAGAATCCTATTTCCTGTTTTTTTCTAGTCTTCTGATGAACCATACTCTGAAGACAAGAGGTGCTGCAATTGGACAATGAAATTGTTTTCAATGAAGTTATAATTGAGGAAAGGGAGCAAGCCATTCAAGAGATCCAACAACAGATTGGTGAAGTACATGAAGTGTTTAAAGATCTTGCTACCCTCGTACATGCCCTAGGAATTATAATCGGCAAGTTTTTACATTGTATTGTACATATGATGTCCTAATTTTTGGCTTCTTAGCTAATGTGTACACTGTCCTGTTTCAGAGGAGATCGATATGAACATTGACAATTCTGAAGTGGTGACCAAAGAGGCAAAGAAAGAGGTAACCAAAGCAGCGAAGACTCAGAAATCGAACTCGTCCCTGGTAAGTTCAGACTAATGCAAATTACTGAAGCTTTATTGCTGTGTCTATTCTGCACTTTAACAAGTCCTTTCGTTGGCAGATTTGCTTGCTTATGGTCATATTTGGGGTCGTGCTGCTTGTTGTGATTATAGTTTTGGCAGCTCGAGACATGCAATCTTTCCTCTTACAGAGCTATTCTGTGGAGTTCAGAATTGAAGATTGTTCATGGTTCTTGTCTAACCATCACATCGTGTGCAAAAAACTGTCACCAACGGATTTTAGAAGTCTCCCTTTTACATTTCATGGTTTGTGAGTGCATGTCCCCTTTGTCATGCATGAGTCCTTTTTTCATGGCTTGCCTTGAGTGAACACTGATGTTCTTTTGCTCCTTTGGATTTTGGAAGTTCGCTTGGTGTGATTTTGTAACCCTGTAAGTATCCCCCATCAAATAAAGCAAAGAGATGATTACGCAATATTGAATTTGTTTCTTGCCCCCCTGAAAATAAATTGATTGAAAAGCTTGTTTAGCACTGGAACTGATCACTGACTATGGTGAGAAAGAGAAACGCTGAGAAAACAGTTGATTATCTTTTTTTTTCTGTTTGATGTCGCCGGAAGAGAACTTGATCCATTGTCTATTGGATTGCTACGGTTCAGTTCGTCCATTCATATGTAGCGGGCGTGTGCAATCAGCAATCGACGACCAAAATGCTTGGGCCATCTTTGTTAACCTATTCTCGGCCTCTGCTGTAGTTAGGCCCAAAGAGCACAGGGCCAGATGATTTTCGGCACGTTTTTTCCCCAAAGGAATTGGATGTATGTATGTGGTGATCTGACTAGTGCAGTGCTGCCAGTGGGTTTGTTTGTTTGTTTGTTTTTTTGAGAGAGAGAGGTGTTGACAACCAAAAAATGTCCATTTTATGAAGTTGTCAAAATATGAAACGGACTTCACCATTGCGTTTCTCTCGTCGAGACGGTCAAAAAACATATATGGAACGTCTAATTCGAAGTCCGGATGAAGAAGTTATGCCCTCGGAAAGATGCCTCGTTGTCGGGAGTTCCGACCCAAGTCGGGACTTCCGACTGTCGGAAGTCCTGACGGGTGTCGGGACTTCCGGGAAGCCTGAAGAAATCTACCCAGGTGTCTAGGGTTATCCCTACGTCGGGAGCTCCGACCCAAGTCGGGACTTCCGACATACCTAACAGAAAATCCTGTTCGGATTTGGTCTTTTGAATTTCGATCCGAACTGTTCCAAACTCGTGGAAAACTTAGAAAATAAGGCTTGGAGAGCTTTCCTAATGAGATAAAACCACCCCCCTCTCTATATATGAGAGGATCATGGCCGATTGAGTTACCATCTATCCAATCGTCAAACAAATCTATCTACTACCTCTACTCTAACCCTTTTGCCCTCTTCTCCAAACCCATGCTGTTCATCCCTTGATCAGACGACCAAGGATGGTGCCCTAGGCTTGCCGGCCGACCTAGGGCAACCCAACGACGTCCTTGCCCTGACGGGTCCCTCCCGGATGAGAGCTTCAATGGTTTCTTTGCTAGTTTGCTTGAAAACTAGTCGGTTCTTCGTCACGTAAGCACGTTGGTTATCCTTTGGTGGTTTGCTTGTAAACCTCTCCGTTCTTCACCACGAAAGAGTGACATCCTTGCTGCATTCTTCGGTCTTTAGCGGCCTAGGCGTCTAAGGCCCTATTGGTGTTTGATTCGGATCACTTCCGACATCAACACACTTTTTGGCGACTCCGCTGGGGACGATTGGTTCAGCTATCTCTTATAGCCGATCTCTCTGACCTAGCCTTACTCCTCGTTGATCTATCTTCTTGAGCTCACCATTACCGTTGCATCTGGCCCAAAAGGCCGATCGCATCTGGTTTTGACCCCTTGTGATCTTGTTTGCGATTTTGCAACAAGTTGTGCTGCTTATCGGAAAATTCAGCAAGGCGGTCAAGTTAAAAATCATAAAGTACCAAGGTGTTCAATCACAATATTACTACAATCACCCTGAGGAACAACTTGCAAATGCATCTTATGACCCTAATAGTTATTTTGCAAGTTCTATGAGCTCTCATGTTGGTGTTGCTAGCTGTAATGATACTAGATATGTTACATCGGCTAATATTTTTGTTAATGCTCCTCATCATACACATCATAATTATGGATATTATGGTCAAGAGTCGATGCATATTGTAAATTCTTTGAGTTTTGATGCTACTAGCAACATACCACACGTAAATTGTTATTCATCGGCTATAAGTTCACAATATGTGGTTCTACCACAAGACATGCCGATGAATGAGAGAATTGACTATAACAATATTAATTATTTAGCCAATTGCTCTGAAAATTCAGCACTATATGCCAATGCTCCTATTCATAATTCGGCTCCATATGTTACTCCCAACTTGAACCGAATTAATAAAAATTCAGCAAGGTGTTTAAGTGCTAATACCTATGATTCGGCTTCACGTGTTACTAGTAACCATAGCCGAATCAACGAAAATTCAGCACCTTATGCAAAGATCAATGCTCATAATTCGGCTTTGTATTTCGCTCATGACCATTGCCGATTTAGTGAAATTTCAGCAAGGCATTCGAGTGCTAAAACTCGTGATTCGGCTCCACATATTGCTAATAATTGCAGCCGGATCAATGAAAATTCAGCAATGTGTGCACTTGCAAACAATCATGATTCGGCTTCATTTGTTGCTCTCAAATCAAGCCAAATCGATGAAGATTTAGCCCATGCTAGGAATCCATATTGTTCCTCTAAATGGAAGGTGCCCACTTATCATAGACCGTACCCATTATGCTATGATTACTTGAAAACTCCTAATGATTGGTGGGTACCTGATTTTTATGAATTTAGTGGTGAAGATGATAAAACCACTATAGAACATATTAGTATATATCTCTCACAGCTGGGTTTTGCCGGTAAAGAAGACTATATGAGAGCACAAAATTTTTCTTTATCTATCACCGGTATTGCCTTTGCATGGTTTACATCTTTGCCGCGATGTACTATTGGTTCATGGTCTCAATTAGAGGAACAATTCTATGAATATTTTGGAAAGACTAATGAGAAAAGACCGATCACAGTTGAGTCATCGATTAAAAGAGGATTTCTAGTGGGCATGAAAGAAATAATTGATTCAGATGTAAGCAAAGGTTCGGCTACAAAAGCCGAACAATAGAATATCTTTTTTGAATCAATCACATCTTAAAAAATAAGTCTTGCTACAGAAAAGCATGGAAAACACAAGAAGCCAGCTAGACTTGATTTTTCAGGAGCTAAAGGGCTTGTACACTTATCTAGTGATTACCGCATTATTGATGGAGATCAAGCCCCTACAAGCAACAAAGGAGGACTGCCTGCCTGCTCAGAATCGGCTGAGCCGACTTCAAAGTAAGCTGAGCTGATTGCTGCCTGCCCTGAGTCAGCTAGGCCGACTGCCTCTACTGCCTTCCTAGAGTCGGCTAGGCCGACTTCCCAGTTGGCCAAGCCGACTGCCCCTGCTAGTGTCCAAGTCGGCCTAGCCAACTTCCAGTCAGCTAAGCCAACTGTCTCAATCTCGGCAGCCGCCAATGCATCTTCGGATGATTCGACACCTATTGTTGATAATTCTCTAGAGATGAAGAGCAACATCATGCAAATCAAGTACGTGCACTTTTCCAACATGATCAACAAGGTTTCGAATTGGCTTGCATTAGCCGATTCACTCAAAGCTCAAAGCTTGAACGCCTAAGAGAGAGATGTGGAGCCCTCAAGTGAAGGCAAGGTTGTTGTTGATGAATTGCAAATAGAAGATATTCCAGTGGACAACAAAGTTATCATAGTTCCAGAAGACACTGGGGGTAGCTAAAATCTCTCCAACCAAAGCAAAAGCCGATTGATCTTGTTGAGCAAGGGGAATCGGCTAAGGATCCTCCTTTGGAGCATGTCTATCAAGATGGGGAGAAGGAGGATGCTCGTAAAGCTAATGGAGGTAAAGGCCATGACAAACAAAGAAGTAAAAGGCTAAAACTCAGCTTCGAGGAACTTCTAGCTAAGTATGAGAAGTTAGGAGAAGCAAATGTCACCAATCGGCCAAAGAAAGTCCATTCATCAAAATTGCCTCCAAAGCGCAAGTCTCAAGAGTGGAATCGACAAGGAGATAAACCTCACGCAGCAGTAACATATTCTCCTTTTATGCAGCCAATTCCCATGTTGTATGGACCACAACCCACATATTTTTATCCTTATTTATCTTGGGGCTGGTTTGATGAAGAGGCACATGTTCCACCATATTTGAGGTCAGAATATGTAGAGTATGCAGCTCCTAGACATTCAAAGAGATCATCATCTTGTAAAGACCATTTTGATCAAAATCGGTCTGGAGCTCAACCAAAGAAGAAGGTGGTAAAACAAGTTTACCGCGTGAAGTATGGTGGCCGAAAGAAGAAACGTTCATATCTGAATTTAACTATCGAAAAGCCGATTACATTGCTGAAAAATCCAGCTATTGATGGCAAAGAAGTGAGAAAGTCATCTATTAATATTCTAGATGCCAAATCTAAACAAAAGAAGGTGAGAGTGCCCAAAATAAAAAAAGATTTGCTGCTGTCCAAAACAGAAATAAAACCGATATGCTCAATCAGTTTACCAAAGTGGTAAGAGAAAAAGTTATAGAAGCTTAGTGCAGAGAAGCTAAAAGGAAAAGGATTGGCATGGGTTCCTAAAGGAAGTATTCAAGCCCAGAAGGATGATGTTCAAGCAAGTGGTGCAACAAAAACAAAGGAGAGGAGATTTAAGAAACAATTGCCAAGTTGGAGGTTTGCACCAAATTATCAAAATCATTGGTCATGGCATCATCCATACTGTCTACCTATGCCTATGTGGAATTCATCCCCTGGTATGCATGGTTATTCCTTAGCTCCTTATTTTGATCCTTGGTGTGGATCTTTATGTTATGGAGGGTTGCCAAATTATTTTACTTACCAAATTGTTTTGGCTATGCATATTTATCTGGATATGATGTCAGTGGATATAATTTCCATATTCAAGAACAGCCGATGCATGAAGATTTCAATTTTTCCTGTGTAGGTACAGACCAGTCGGCTAAGCCGACTGACCAAGTTGGCTCAGCCGACTACTCTTCTGTTGTGGCCAAGTCGGCTAAGTTGATTGCCCTAGTCGGCCAAGCCGACACCTCCAAATCAGCTAAGCCTACTGGCCCTGTTGCTCAGTCGACTCCCCTATGACCAGCCCGGTCAATTCGCCCAAAAAGCTATCAAATTGGCCTAATATAACTTCTAGTGATGTTGGGGCCAATTTAGAAGATTGGAGGACTCCCTTGTTGAGATATCTATATGATCCGAGTGCCAAAATTGATAAAAGTGTTCAGCGGAGCGTTTTCAAATATGTATTGCATAATGATGAGCTCTATCAAAGAACTGTCGAAGATTTGCTGCTTAAGTGCTTGGGATCAAATTAGGCAAGAGTGGCTATGGGAGAAGTCCATGAAGGCATATGTGGTATGCATAAATCGGCCCCAAAGATGAAGTGGTTATTGCATAGAGCCGATTTCTATTGGCCTACTATGATGGCCGATTGTTTTCGCTACTACAAAGGTTGCGAAGAGTGCCAGAAGTTTGAAAATATTCAGCTTGTGCCTGCTGCTGTGCTTCATCCTATCATCAAACCATGGCCTTTTCGTGGTTGGGGGCTAGACTTCATTGGCCAAATATATCCCCCATCTTTGAAGGGACACCGATTTATGTTAGTTGCTATGGATTACTTTACCAAGTGGACCAAGGGAGTTCCTTTGAAGAATATGACATACAAGGAAGTAATTGAGTTCATCACTGGGCATATTATTCATAGATTCGGCATCCCTCAAACATTAACTACAGATCAAGGGACATCGTTTGTGTCCAAAAGAGGTGAGGGAATTTGCCAAATTATATAAGATCAAGTTGCTCAATTCATCTCCATACTATGCTCAAGCCATTGGCCAAGCTGAGTCTAGTAATAAAACTTTGATCAAGTTCATCAAAAAGAAAATTGAGAAGAATCCAAGAACATGGCATGAAGTTTTGTCTGAGGCTCTATGGGAACATCACATTTTAAGGCATGGTGCTACAAAGGTTACTCCTTTTGAGTAAGTATATGGTCAAGAAGCCATGTTGCCTATCGAAGTGAATTTGGATGCATACAGGCTCGCTAAATAAAATGATTTATCAGCTGTTGTGTATCGTGATTTGATGATGGATAACATCGATGAGGTGACTGATGTGAGATTAAAAGCTCTCAAGGAAATAGAGAAAGATAAAGCTCGAGTTTCCAAAGCATACAACAAGAAAGTCAGGAGCAAATCCTTCTAGGTGGGAGAATTGGTGTGGAAACCATACTACCAATTGGATCGAAGAGCAATCAGTTTGGCAAGTGGTCACCGAATTGGGAAGGTTCTTACAAAGTGGTCAAAGTTATATTTAGAAATTCATATGTGCTAGAGACATTGCAAGGTGAACGTCTCACGAGAGCATTCAATGGGAGTTACTTGAAAGGGTACTTTCCAAGTGTTTGGCAAGAAGCCTAAGTGCTCTCCAAACAATGGCCGATACATGTATCACCCTTAGAAAAAATGGCCGATGTATACATCGCCCTTATTCACTAAGCAGCCGATGAGATGGGTATCATCGTTGTTTGCGTTTGAATAAGTGTTTTCAGGTTCATGCATCATCCACCTAAAAACAGGGGGGCATATGTCGACAACCAAAAATGTCCATTTTGTGAAGTTGTCAAAATATGAAATGGACTTCACCATTGCATTCCTCTCGTCGAGACGGTCAAAAAACATATATGGAACGTCTAATTCGAAGTCCGGATGAAGAAGTTATGCCCTCGGAAAGATGTCTCGTTGTCGGGAGTTCTAACCCAAGTCGGGACTTCTGACTGTCGGAAGTTCCGACGGGTGTCAGGACTTCCGGGAAGCCTGAAGAAATCTGCTCGGGTGTCTGGGGTTATCCCTACGTCAGGAGTTCTGACAAAAGTCGGAAGTTCCGACTGTCGGGAGTTCCAACCCAAGTCGGGACTTTCGACATACCTAACAGAAAATCCTGTTCGGATTTGGCCTTTTGGATTCCGATCCGAACTATTCCAAACTCATGGGAAACTTGACAAACAAGGCTGGGAGAGGTTTCCTACTAGGATAAGACCATCCCCCTCTCTATATATGAGAGGATCATGGCCGATTGAGTTACCATCTATCCAATCGTCAAACAAATCTATCTACTACCTCTACTCTAACCCTTTTGCCCTCTTCTCCAACCCCCATGATGTTCATCCCTTGATCCGACTATCAAGGATGGTGCCCTAGGCTTGCCGGCTGACCTAGGGCAACCCGACAACGCCCTTGCCCTGACGAGGTCCCTCCCGGACGAGAGCTTCGACGGTTTCTCTGCTAGTTTGCCTGAAAACTAGCCGGTTCTTCGTCACGTAAGCACGTTGGTTATCCTTTGGTGGTTTGCTTGTAAACCTCTCCGTTCTTCACCACAAAAGAGTGACATCCTCGCTGCATTCTTCGGTCTGTAGCGGCCCGGGCGTCTAAGGCCCTATTGATATTTGATTCGGATCACTTCCGATGTCAACAAGAGGCATTTGCTGAAACGTGTTATTCCGATTATCATCTCCGCATAGCCGTGTTTTTTCTGGGCATGAGAACCAACAAGACAAAAAAAGAATGATTTCCGTGCTTTTGGTGCAGGTGGTGCTTACGCAACACCTTGTTAGTGCCTGTTTAGTTCCCTTCCATTTTGCAAAAATTTTCAAGATTTTCCGTCACATCGAATCTTAGGACGCATGCATGAAGAATTAAATATAAATAAAAAATAAAACTAATTACACAGTTTAGACGAAATTCACGAGACGAATCTTTTAAGCCTAATTAGACTATGATTGGACACTAATTGCCAAATAACAACGAAAGTGCTACAGTACCATTTCGCCAAAAAAATCACCAACTAAACAAGGCCTTAGTATATGAAGCTCAGTTTCTCACTTCGATGAATAGACAGTTGAAGTTCAACTTGCCATTGGGATCTTTCATTTTTGTTGCATTGTAATGAAACTAACATTTGAGGCTTCCAGTGTGATATTGGATATGATCTGTGATACTTGGAAGTTGTTACTCCCTACGTTCCAAATTATAAGTCGCTTTGACTTGGTCAAAGTGACTTATAATTTAGAACGAGTTAAAGTGACTTATAATTTGGAATGGAGGGAGTATATTTTTGAAAAACAACTGGGCAAACTAAATGGACCATATGTCCCTAACCATTGGTTTGCCTATTATTTGGTGAACAAACTTGAAGAAATGAATAGGAAGTGGCTAGTCTGGGCTTTGCTAGCCACCTTTGATACTGACAAATGTGACGGGCCAGGCCCGACTCTGCCCATAGGAGTTAATGGGCACAAAATAGCCTATTTTCAGAAGAGACCGGCTGCTAAGGTACGGTCAGTGGCTTCAAGCTTCTATTTTGTTGTCGGCCAGATCTATTTTCTATCCATGGGTACTAAATTGATAGTAGCGGTCGCTATAGCGTCTGCTACAGTGGTATCGCACAGCGGACTAGATTTAGCAAGTTTAGACTTAGCGGTCACTATTTTAGATATAGGGTCCGTTTGGTTGCTGATCACGGTTTGCCACGCCTAAGATTGGTGTTTGCCATATCTGTGGCTTGCCACATTCTGTGGCAAAGTTAACCGTTTAGTTCATTAGTAAGACGTGACAAAAATTATATGGCTATTGTTTGGATGGCTGCCAAAAATATTTGATATGTGATCTTTGACTGTGGATGGCTGCAAAAATTACATAGGTGAAAACAGTGGATTGAGAAATATATGTTTTTTTTTGGAATGGATATGGATTAGTGTTGAAAAAGTACACAAAATAGCAGTGCTAAGCATACAAAATTAATCGTAGTGCTAAGCATACGCTTAGCCCTCAAATTATAGCGATAAATCACCCCATAGAATAAAGAAATATATAAGCACAGGAAGCTACCGGATTCTTCATGGAGAAAGCTGAAAGCCACTTAAATGTGGGCCCGCAGTACACGATCTTATCCATTCCCCATTATTTTAGGCAGCAGATGCGGCTTTTGAGGCTTGATGAAGCCATGGCCCTCCACTCCATCCGCCATGGGCGCACCAGTAGAGCTCAAGCAGGAGTCCAGTTCTACCCCATCACGCTCGCGATGTCGCTGGTGGTGCCTCGACTCCGTCGAGCGCGCCTTCGACTCCGCCAAGCCACGTCTTTGACTCCTCCGAGCGCGCCTCGTCGTTGTCTTCGACTCCGCCGTTGGGCGCGGTGGCATGGTGAGTTTGGCCCATGCAGACAGTGGCCGTCGCGGACGAGCTAATGGTGGAAGAGTGTAACAGGCCTGGTGTTACGAGCTTGCTTAGCACTGATATTTAGGTCCGAGAAGGATTAGCTTTATAAGTTTTCGGGTTTTAAAATTTTATAACGCACGTGAGGCAAAAAACAATTTCTATGAACAAGGATCAAACATAAACTTGTATTCAGTACTTAAATAAAAATTGAAGTACAAGTTTAGTAGATGAAAAGGCAACTTTAACTTTTGAAAAATAGATATTGTTAACTAGTGTTTTGGGAGCTCAAAAATCAAAATTGATGTTAAGATAAGCTCTTTTCGTTAAGTCGGCAAACACTTGAATTATTATGTAAAATACCATTTTTTGCGAATTATATTGAGCAAAATAGTTAAATGGTGCTTAAATATTTTGCTCATATGGGTTAGTATAAGGTATGGACTATTGCATGAAATACTTGTTGGTAGCAGTTAATAGGGTTTAGGCCTTTTAAAAATTATAACAAAAGTGTTAATGGCGGTTAGTTTGAATTGAATCCTTAACTTTTCTAAGTATGAAAAAGTAGTAAGACAATGCTATTTTGACATTTAATTTCTAACAAAAAAATGTTTAAACGCTAGCCGTATGTTTTGGTACTATTGATTGCACCAAGGTGAGTGCTTGAGCATGGCATAGGACGAAGTTGTGTTGGAGATCACGTTGCTCTCGTAAAAATTGTCCAAACTTCATTGGAACGCGCTGTAAATCACGTTGATTGGCACTCTGTTCATGAACCGGCACTCTAGCGACAAACCCAAGTTGGCATCCTTTTATCTCCCACTCTGGTTGCTCTCTGGTCATGACGATTGATCCTCTAGCTAGCTGGTAGTGTCGACTTTAGGATAGTAGGATTGGTTGCACTTCAGTTGAGATGATCGGCATTCTTTGCTTCGCTTTAAAATGCATGCACGACATCAAGTGCAGACGCTCGGCCTAAGTCCTCGGTCACCGTGCGCACGGACGCTGTGGGCATCGGTCTCACGCCATGGCCGGGTCATGGCCGTGGATTAGCCTTGTGCATGGATGGTGCCTCGCAACGCCTCGACCTGGCATTGGCCGGCGCCGGCTGGCCACGGTCTGGCTCCTGTTGTGCCATGCGTTGGGCCGAGCTGAGGCTACGGCTGCTGTCGCTTGGTCGACGTGGTGTCCGCCTCATTCCTCGTATCACCTACTGCATCGTGCCCTTGGCGTATGCTGCTGTCGGCATGTCTGGTCGTTGGCTCGGTTATAGGGGTGATGGGATGCATTCCTGCCTCATTTGCCCTCGCTAGCCGATGACGGTGCGACCAGCTAGGGTCCGACCACTCCAAGTCAAGCACGTCGCGTCGAGTCACCTAGTCTCATCACCTGTGTGCACGAGCTCGCTCTGCCACCATCGACCAGAGCCCCACTTAAACACGCCCTACCCCCTGAGCTCGTCCGTATGCTTTTCCCCCGACGTGGCCTCAGCCTGGGCACCGCGCTCGCCTTTCAAATTTGCCAAGCCCATGGTTTCTCAGCTCATCTCCTCAAGTTAGTAAGAAGCAGAGGAAGTTAGCTAGATGCCCCACTCTTGTTGGGTCCAGCGGTGGTCTCGCTACGGCTAATTTTGAATTTTTGCTCACCGCCGGTCATGTGCGCCGTCATGACCAGAGGGTTGGGGTAAGGCCTGTAGGAGTGGTAATAGTTCAATTGCTCGTAACCCTTAGTTCGTCTTGACTCCCTCAATCCGTTGCTTATGTTATTTTGGCCAGGGTGCTCGTCGTCAGTGGGGTGATGAGCCGGTGTCCATCGCAGAGCGCCGTCGCCTCGCTCGGTTGCACGTGACTAGACCGTCGCAGTGCTCCCCTACTTCAACCGTTAGTAGGGTGTACCCCACGGTGAGTCACTGATGCTTATCCACCACTTCTATGCTGCCAAGCGTACGTAGGCTCGTCGGAACAGTCACGCCGCCGCCATGGACAGCCGCTCGCCACTTCTACTCTGCCAAGCGTACGTAGACAAAGCCTAACTTGACGACATGGATACATAGACCAGTACGTTACTCATTAAATCTATCTCGTTAGCTTGTGGAGCGTAATCGTATATTTAAGAGTTGTAGTTGTCGTTGATTATTTACATCTCCGTGTTGCATCCACGTATGTCATAATAGGAACAACGATGGATCATGGAGTCGACCGAAGTAGCGGAAAAGATGGTGCCTTGATGATCGTGTCACCATAATAGAATGCTAACTATTGGTTATATCTTACCCAAGCAAGCCCCGGTGCATAACCCCTATTATTCTATAGTTTATTTTATGCTTGTGCATTAAGTTCTGAGGAGTTGAATGAAACCCAGTGGCATATATATATATATATATATATATATATATATATCATTATCCTACGAGTCCTACTAGCATGTTAGGATCGTGTAGCTTGCTATGCTATAGGATCCGGTAGAAGTCGAGTGATTGCCTGTCACTCGCGAGGGATAGGAAAGATATTATCGTGTTATTATATTACTGTCACATAGAATATATATGAATAATAATTGAAGATCGGGCGAAATGGTACTTTGGATCTGGACTTGGTTAGGCCTTCGAGCGAGGCCTTTGAGGCGGGGAAAGGTAGAGGTCTAAGCACCATACTAAGACCGGGTCTCAAGTGTGGGGGCTTTGAGTCTAAGTTTGGATGAGGATCTGGACCCCGTGACAGGAGTGAAATGGGTTGGTCTTGTTGGTACTTGGGGTAGAAACGGGGCGTGTGTTTTGGGGTACTCAGCTGGGATACATTGGTTTGCTAATCACCGTTTCTATGAGACAGTACCGACTTGGCTATAGTCTAGCACCGTAGTAAGAACTGGAATATGAAAGATGGTAAAATGGTTCTAATTGCTTACCACCTGCTTGAAAGTAGCATAGGTGCTTACATAGAATGGATAGTTAATAAACTAATGATGACTGCTAACAAAATTGAATATAAGGACACATGTTTAGTAATGCTTCCGCAGATGTAATAACCCACAAGTCAAATAAGCCTTACATATCTTTGGAGTCTTTTATTTTCCTCCTGTCGGATAAGTCTTGCTGAGTACAATCAAGTACTCATAGTTTTATTTCCCATGTTGCAGGTGATTGGAGAATACTTAGAGCTGACTCTTATGTGTGGAAACCTCCTGGTGGGCTCAGAGAGGATTCCTTTCACGCTACGACCGTAGTGTCTATTTATAACTCTTACTAAAGGTTTTTATAAGAAAAGATGTAAAATTGCTAGCATCTCTTGTATATAAATGTCCACTATGTTAATGCTTCACCATGTCGTTAAATTAATCTTTGCTTCCTCTGTAACTCTGATAACATTGTTAGATTTCGCTGTTATAATCAATTGAGGTAATATTCTACTACTGTAATAAAGTGATGCAAGAAATGACTTTAGAATGTTGTAAGCTTTATTATCTCATTTATGATCCTGATCGAAAAATGTGGATTTTCAAGTTCTTCCTTAGGGTGTTCTCGACGAAACCGCGTAGTTTAGTGTCCTCTCTTGGGTACTTAGTGTCTAATGGAAGACATGTACTCCTGGGGGGCATTAGATTAGGTGGTTCTGCCACAAAGAGACAGGGCATAGCCGGAGGAGTGGCAGGAGAGAAGTGTGGCGGAGGCGGAGGAAAAGCCCGCTACACTTCGACTTAGAAAAACTGTGGCAAGTGTTTCTCAGAAGCGTGGCGAGCCGTAGTTGAATCACGAACCAAACACTCGCCTAACCAACCATGGCGAGCCTCAACTTAGGCGTGGCGAGTGGTGGCCGGCAACCAAACACGCCCTCTCATTTGTAGCGCCCGCATTAGCGTGGTATGTGTATGCAACACATAAGTTATTCTAGCTATACTTAAGATAGTGGATGATTTAAGTGACAATGAGACTAACGAGATTGCTACATTTTGTTAATAATAAAGAATGATGACCTTATGAACTATTTATGACTATCATAATATCTTTCTTTTTAAATTATGATATGTGACGATGTAATATAATGTGTGGAACATCATGTTTTTTTTTAATTTAAGCATTTGGGACATTAGTTATTCGACTAGGAAATAACCCAGTGCGTTGCAACTGGAGAAGAAAATTATTATTATTATTATTATTATTATTATTATTATTATTATTATTATTATTATTCTATGATTATATAAAACCACTCTAGTCAAACCACAATCAATAAATTCCCAAATTGATTTTATTAATATATAAAAACTGGCACCAATAACAACAGTGATTGGGATCTAGGGCTCTGTTCGGCTGGCTGGAAAAATGACTGATGCTGATGTTGATGCTGATTTATTGTGAGAGAAAAACACTGTTATTTCGCTAAAACGGTACGACTGATAAGTTCAAGCGAACTGGACCTAGCACCGAGCGAGGTACCTTAAAAAACATATTATAAGATTTCCTCATAGGCTAAGTAACGTGGAGTGTAGGATTTTTAAAAAAAATATGTTTCAAGAAAAACATGGAGTGCAAATATACATGAGTGACCTTGTACATGTAGGACCATCAAATCTGGATGCTGAGATTTTTCTTCAGCAGGCAACAGAGTTCACCAGTCCGGCCGCCCCCATTCCATCCTTATCTAAGGCATGTTTAGCAGCTCTGCTTCACTAGTGGATTTGTTTGTTTGTTTTTGTTTAAGCTCCATGCGCGGGTTCATTGATGGAGTGAAAGTTGTTTTAATGAAACGTTGGGTAGAAACAACTCTACGTTGTTCGGCTGATAGTTTTTGCGGCTGATAAATTGGTTGATGTTGTTTTATTGTGAGAGAAAATACTGTACCACGATTGAAAAGCCAAACTGATAAGTTCAAACGAATTTGGTTGCCCTCCTCTTTTTCTATTTGTTTTTCTTTTCTTTATTTATTTTTCTTTCTTTTACTTCCCGGCCTTTTTTTATCTATCTTCCTTTTTCCTATGCGCAGACCGCACGGTTGCACAAATATGCGGCTTCGGATCTCGGTTCCTACTCGGGCTCCTCTGAACAAGTGGACTCTTCGATGGAGCCGAAATCCTTTAGAAAAGGGTTTGCCAAAATGGTTATTTAATGGTTGATGTTAATTATTTGCAATGTTAGCTGATTATAGAGTTAACAGTGGTGTTATGACTCTTATTATATATAACTAAACAATATTAATATTATTATTTAGAAAAACTAATAATATCCAACAAAACATATCAGAATAAATTTATCCATCCACCACGGCTGTAACCTTATCCTTTCACCTCCAAAGTACGGAGTACTTCTTTCATCTCCGCTGGCCCGTTCGGCTCGTTAAATTTTAGCTAAAATTGATTAAAAATACTATTTAAACTAAATTATTGTGAAAAAAAATGCTATCGTGGCTAAAAAAAAACGAGTCGAATAAACCGTTTTTCTGGTAAGAGGGCCTGTTTATCCGTTCCTTTCCACGAGAGGAGTTGGCAGGCGAGGGGCGGAGCGGGCCATGGACGGAGCTGCTCGTTGTCCTGCTGATGACCGGGCGCGCGTGAGTGGCCGCGGAGCAGGTCTGGCGTGGACTGTGGCTGGGAGGCGCGACCGGCCGTGGCGCTGCTCCGGCGTGCCCTGGGACGGAGCGCAGCTGGACGGAGCGGCTCCGGCGTGGCCAGGATCGAAGTGCAATCGGGCAGCGCGGCTGTCTGTGGAGGAGCTCTGGCGGGGTCCATTCCTCAATCCTCTTCCCCAAGTCCGACGGTGAGGGCTGTGGGCGTGAGATTAGGGCCCTCCGGCTTCCTTCGCCTCGGTGGCCCTACGCTGCCCGTGCCCCGACGGCCGGTGGCCGGCGTCTCTCGCCGCCTCGCACCCCCGCGGCCAGTCTTCTAGGTGGCTTCATGCTGAAGCGCCACGGCGGCCCACGGCTCCGTGCCCGGTGGCCTTGTAGCTCCGTGCCCCGATGGCCCTGCGCCGCCCGCGCACCAGCGGCGCCGTGGCTTGGCGGCTCCGCTCTAGCTTCCCCGTGACCAGGCTTCGGCGGCAGGCGTCTCCCACGCCCAGGCTTCCTGTTGGCTCCGCGCCTAGGTGCCTCGGCGGCCTGCGGCTTTGTGCCCTTCAGCCCCATGGCCTTGCGCCGCCGGCTGAAATTTTTTATGTTTGATTCAGATTTATTTTCTGATTTATTATGGTCAATTTGGATTTGGATCGCGTGTGTTGTATCCGTGATCGTAAGTGAGATTCAAGTTGATATGGAGTTCAAGTTCGAGTCTTGTTATAGTCATGAATTTTTTCCTGGTATTTTTTACATGGATTTCCTTCCATAGCACTCTCGATCGCGTCGCTGCACGGAGCCAGGAGGCACGCAGCCGAGTCCAGACCAAAAAATACGATAGACGCGAGCTAATAGAAAAGACGTACCAGAATAAAGAACATAACTCTTATTCTTTTCTATTTGATTATTAAGGTAACTCTTATTCTTTTTTATTTGATTATTAAGAGTTGTATTCAGAGTATGTCGATAGAATATCGTCGGTAATGTTTCGAGGAGTCCCACGAAGATATATTATTCGGCAGATGTGCGCGTAATCAAGAACAAGAAGACAACAAGAGCTAGACATGTTTGATCGTCTGCACGACGTAATACTATACTCTTGTGATCTGTTGGTTTATATTGGCTATCGTACGATGTAGCGTGTGTTTTGAGGGGATCCCCTACCCATCTTATATAGTCAGAGGTAGGGTTACAAGTCGGTTAGATATAGGAAATAACCGGTAAGTAATAACAGGTTACAGAAATCACAGGATCGAGCATATCCTAACAGATCTCGTAGCATCTTCAGGATATCGTCATTGATGTCTTGTGGTACACGTCGAACAACACCGTGCACCGTAAGTCTTCGTCTTGTGGACTGGACCGCCCCTGGTTGCGCAGCCCATGTAGTCTGTCGTGGGTATCCGGAGTCGTACCCCCACAGCTAGTCCTCGAAAGCCTGGTATCCGTTGTGCAACGCCGTCTTGAGCTTATCTGAGCAGGTGTAAACAAAGCCGAGCAATTAGACTCATAGTCCGACCACCCTAATGAGTCGTCGAGTAGTTGTGGACCGTAACCGACTAGCTTAGCTGTCCGGCCAAGCCCGGGCTTACCCAAGTAAGGCTTGCTAGAAGGATGTAAGGAGTTCAAGTTCAAAATCAAAAATTTCCTTGTTGTAAACCAAGTGTGCCCACTTAAAGTCCGACCACGATAAAAGGAGATAATCTTCTTCAACTTCGGGAGGCACGGAGTCTTCCAATGAACAGATTAAAGAAAACACACTCACCGCAAGGTGAAGTGTGCACACTTAGTCCCCGAGCCTGATAGTAGGTGACGTGGTCATATGGTGCCAGGATCCAGAAAGTAGAAGAAAAACACAAGACCAGCCAAACAGGCAACCAGTCCATGGGCTGAGCCCTAAAATGAAAAGCGCACATTCACCGTAAGGTGAAGTGTGCCCACTTAGTCCCCGAGTCTGACAATGGATGATGTGGTCACGTGGTGCTAGGGTCAGAAACAATAGTAACCAGAAAAAGACAAAAAAGTCTCCGGTATGGTGAGAAACCGAATCATAATGATGTCGTAGTCCACGAGCCACACATGAAAATCTCGGATAAATCAAGAAGTGCCAATTACTCAAATCATGGAGAAAAAACTAGAGTAATGACTATACAGTAGAAATTACTGAACCTTGATGGTATTGCGGAGAGGTCAGTGAATATTCAGTGTGCAATACGAAGTTGCATCGAAAAATGGGTGATATGGGCCGTAGTTGCGCGGAAGCCCAGATAACGGCCCAGCACGCCGCTTTAGGGAATTTAGAAGGACGCAAATCAGCATGGTGTGGTTTCCCAAAAACCCTTGAATGTGAAAAGTCAGGAGGGTGTCTTTATAACTGCGTCGTCGCACTGCGTGCTCCCACCTTTGCCACTCCGTCACTTTGTCTTCCTCCTTGCCCTCACGCTCCCCCACTCGCATTCACACGTGTTCTGCCGCTAGGGCTAAAAAGCTTGCGTAAAGGGACCAGTTCTGTTTTAGATCTGAGGGATGATGTCGAAGAGGGGAGGTGGTAACATGAAGAAGGCGGCCACCAGGGCGAGCCATGACAAGGAATGGGTACCATCAATCATGGGGGAGACAGAGCTCAACGAGATGGTGGAGGCGGGCGTTGTTCCTGATCGTGTCACCGTCGGATGGCGTTCGGCCGACGGTGAGCCCTATCCGATGCCACACACCGACGAACTCATTGTATTCAAAGATTACTTCTGGCGTGGATTAGGGCTTCTGATACACCCTTGCTTGCGAGATCTGTTGGAGTATTGGGGAGTGAGCTTATGTAATCTTTATCCGAACACTATTTTGCACATTTCTATGTTTATCTACTTCTATGAGTTTTATCTTGGCATTCTTCCCTATTTCAATCTCTTCCGACACTTTTTCTGGCTCAAGAAGAAAGGAGGGGGCGGTTCCAAAGTTGTCGGCGGTGTGTATCTATAGATCCACGATGGGATGGCAAGCGAATACATTCCTGTGCCGCTGAATACCTCGCTAAAGGGGTGGAATGCCAGGTGGTTCTATATGAAGCAAACTGATTCTACCATCCGATGTGATATCGACCAAATTCCGAAGAATCAAAGGAGCTGGTCGGAGAAACCGACCAGTGCCGATATGGAACAGGTGAAGAAGCTCCTCAAGCTAATGACGGGCAAGAAGATGAGCGGAGTGGTGGTGGCGGTGAACTTCATACTACGCCACGTGCAGCCCTACAAGGAGAGGGCTCATGCGGGCTTTGACTTCAAATGAGATACTGACGGCACCTGGGAGAGGACAAAGAACCTGACGAAGGAGGCTATGCTACACCGAGCTGCTGAACTATTCGCTCCAAACGTGTCATACACCATGCTGGGGCAGCCGAAACCCTTCAACTACACGAACTCACCTCCTTAGGTAAAAATCTCAACTGTTGTTCCTGGTGCTTTTTATCCCGTGCCGGCGCTGAGCAGTGGAATAATTCGCTTGTAGAAAAATCAATTGGCATGAATGGGCGACGTACTTCTCATGCATGTCGAGGAGCGAATGGCCAGAGGTAGTGGACGCCAGGCCGACCACTCAGCCGGAGGAAGGTGCCGTCAGCACCTCGTTCGAATCCGGAGGTGAAGGTGCTGGTCAAAAGGAGAGTCCCCCCGGTATCGGAGAAAGTGCGGGGGAAAAGGGTGGCAAAAGATGAGCCAGCCCAAAAGAAAAGAAGAACAATGGATGTAGCTCTCCGTAAGCCAATCGACATCTCATTTGGTGGCAGTCGGACCACTCAGACGCAGAGTGCAGCGATATCCGAGTGGTCGGATGACGATGAGGCACCGGTAGCTCCCCCTCTGAGCACCAAAACGTCGTCATGCGGAACGCACATGGAGGTATGATCAAAGGGAGGAGCAGACATCTAGCGTCGAGTCCCCAAGAAGCAACCAGAGGAGAAGACACCGATGGTGGGGGCCACAAGACCATCAGTCCAGGATGCGCAAGTCGACCCCAAAGCAGGGCCTGGGAGCTCAGGGAGGCAGCGCCGATTCAAAACCATTCATCGGGAAGCTGACATGTAAGTATCTTTGCTTTGGGTTCGGTTGTTATCCGATCTTTATAGTGGCGATGATCGATGGGCTAATCTAATGCAGAACGGGGCACGTAGAGGATCTGAATCCTTCAGGCCAGACTAGCGAGCAGCCAGGGGCTAGTCCTAGCATGGAGACATTGTGGGCAGACTCTGTCCCAGAGTCCTCGGGCACTCAACGGTTTGTGAAGGATTCAACCACCGCTGTTGATGGAGTTGGAGGTGGAGAGCGGTCGACGAGAACGATGGGCGATTCGATGAAGACGCTAGGAGCAACAGCGAGAGCCGCCGAGTCTTCGATGGTGGAAGCAAGAGCCACCGGAGCTGTGTCGTAATCGGGGGCGTAGAGGCCAGTAGTGTCGGAAGAGCAAGCGGCGTGCCTTGAGATGCCATAGGGCGTGGTCGGTCGCTTCGTGCGGCCACCGAGCCCCCAAGTAGTGCCACCGACTATGGAGGAAGAGGACGTGGTTGAGGAGATCGAGCGTGGAGGATCGTGACCTCAGACCGTCTATATCTTTCGCAAGCGAGAGGAGGAAATTGTGGTCGTAGAAGAGGAGGACACCACCAGGGAGGTGTAGAGGCTACGGTCCACCCTTTACACAGCTATGAACCAAATTTAGGTTAGTATTGCATCAACGATGTCCATCTTTGGCGTTGGAGACTATGGTATTTTATAATCTTGGTGCTTTGCAGGGCATAGCGTGGACTGTCATACAACGGCAGTAGTTAATCAAAAGGATGGAGCCCTCACCGAGGAGAACAAGAAACTGAGGGAGGCAATGAAACTAATGGAGAAGAACATCTAGAGGGCCCAGCGTGAAAGGGATCTTGCTGCATCAAACACCAAGGACCTAGAGTACCAAAAGGGGACCCTATCCGATCAGTTGAGAACCATCTCCGTGCAGCTGAGGGACACGTCCGAGCAACTAAAAGGCATCTTCAAGTAGAAAAAGGGTATCCCCAATCGGTGAGCTTGTTCCGCATTGTCGACCGACCATAATGTAGCCACTGTTTATTGTGTTTGCAGAGCAAGATGTGGTGCTCGACCAGCTACGTCAAGTCATCGATCAACTCCAAGAGGAGAAGGAAAAAGCATCTGGGTGAGCGGAGAAATTGGCCGAGGATCTGGGAGGTGAGTCATTCATGGTTAGGGGTGTTGCTGATATGATTTCTTCATTTGATGAATCCTTTTGGTGTCTACAGAATACCGTCAAAAAACCAAGGCATAGTTCGACGCGCTGGAGCTGGAGGCAAAAATCTAGAGAAAATTTGATGCCGTTGTGGCTAGAGTTAGACCGGTGCTCGACTGTATCGATATGGAGGTAGCTCCTCAGCCCGACGACAGGCAGCCTCATCTGGACACCATCATTGATAGGTGCAAGGCGGCATGGGAGAACTTCAAAGGCTTCAACTGAGATGTCACTGTCTCTATCATGACACATGCCCTAGCGGTGGTCTGGTCTCACTACCCTACAATCAATCTTCGAGCGATAGGGGCTAGATTCGCTGGAGGGATGAGTGCGACAAAGGAGGAGAAGCTGAAAAATGAGGTGGAGGATGCGGCGAAGAAGCTAGCCGGTGATGTCAATCTGTTTAGCGAGGTAGATGGTGATGGCCAAGCTCAATAACCTAAGTGGGGAGGAACCTATATGGGATAACTGGAAAGGGGAGTTAGATGCACGAGGGCCTAAGCAAACATTTATGTATTTGTATAAATGTTGTAAGTAGATGACATATGTGTGTTCAGGTGGCTTGCTAGCGCTTGTGATGAAAAAGAGACGTGTTGTTAACCCTAACGCATTTATACGTGGTATAAGTAGCACCCGGGCAGTTAGTTCATTACTGAGCTCTTGGCCTTGGCTAGCCCGTATTCCATAACATCGAGCGCTAGAGCCTATGCATGTGTAGGAGAGACAGACATGACCGAGGAACCACTGCCAACCACCCATAACGTAGAGCACTGGAGCCTATAGCATGTGTAGGGAGAGATCGGAGATAGGGTTTTCTCCAAGGAACACAGAGCGGAACATTTGCTGCTCGATGGTTGGTGGAATATCTTAAAGATATTTTAGTATGGAGAAACAGGGTGGAGCATTTATGGAGATCACGTATAATTGCAGAGTTTATTGAGGTGTAGCTTGGAGCTGGTGATCATAAACAGAGATTAAACTGGAGTGGAGAAATAATGGAAACAATTTATGGCGACAAAAACTTTATTCATTATGGAGTGAAGAGTACATATCTGGAGTGTTTCAAGGATAGGAAAGTATAAGGTGCTCGATGTGCCATGAATTGGGGATATCGATTCTCTCCATGTCACATAGTCGGTAAGACCCTGGTCGGGTAACCTCTTTGACCACATAAGTCCCTTCCTAGGGGGAGGAGAGCTTGTGCATCTCTTCGGTTTTATGCTTTCTACGGAGAACAAGGTCGCTGACCACAAATGAACGACCTTTGATATTGTGATTGTAGTATCTTCACAGACCTTCTAGGTATTTGGCTGTGCAGATGCAAGTGATCAGGCGTTCTTCTTTGGCTCTATCAATGTCCTCTGTCCGAACAGCCGTGGCTTGGTCTTCATTATAATGCTCTACCCTAGGTGCTCAGAAGGCAATGTCCATAGGAAGTATGGCCTCTGATCCATAGACCAAAAAATATGGAGATACACTGGTGTTGCGACTAGCTTGAGTGCGCAGTTCCCAGACCACAACTGGGAGCTCTTTGAGCCATCTGCCTAGATGCTTTTCCTCTTTTTGGTATAGTCTCTTTTTGAGGGCATCGAGGATCATGCCATTCACCCGTTTGACCTAGCCATTGGCTCTAGGATGGGCAATAGAGACATATTTGATGGAGATGCATTGGTCTTCACCGAAGTCCCAAAAATGGTGACCAGTGAATGTAGTTCCGATGTCGGTGATAATGTTGTTCGGGAGACCGAATCTATGGATGGTATCTTCAAAGAGCTCGACTACCTTCTTTGCAGTAGCCAAAACAAGTGGCTTGTATTTGATCCACTTGGAGAACTTGTCAATGGCGACATATATGTACCAAAAACTACCTGGCGTAGGCTTGAAAGGACCGATCATGTCGAGTCCCTAGCATGCAAAAAGCTAAGAAGTTGGGATGGTCTGCAATTCCTACGTCGACACGTGTATTTGCTTGGTGAAAAACTGACATCCTACACAATGTCGGACGAGGTCTTCTGCATCGGAGATGGCCATGGTCCAGTAAAAACCAGCTCAGAGAGCTTTGCCAACCAGATTTCTAGAGGCCACGTGATTGCCACAGGAGCCAGAGTGAATTTCAAGAAGTAATTTCACTCCTTCTTGGGTGATGCATTTCTATAGTATCCCTTCCTTGGTGCTTTTCCTCATCAACTTCTTGTCTACCAGCACGTAATGCTTGATGCAACGAATGAGACATTTAGTTTTGGTCTTGTTGGCGGGTACATCGGCGCTGGTTAGGTACTGGATGAACTGTTCCCTCCAATCTATGGCCGACGAAGGTATTGCAAGTACCAGCTGCTCGGCGGGGGGAATTTCTTGAACTTCCTTCTCTTCCTTAATAGATGGCGTAAAGAGGACTTGAACAAACATCTATCGACAGAATATCGTCGGCAGTCCTTCGAGAGGTATCCCACAAAGGTAGATTGATTGGCAGAGAAGCGTGTGATCAAGAATAAGAAGGCAACAGAGACACACGAGTTAGATAGGTTTAGGCCATTAGTTTGACGTAATACCCTACTCCTATGGTTTGTTGGCTTGTATTAGCTATCATATGCTATTGCGTGAGTTTGGAGGGGGTCCCTGCCTGCCTTATATAGTTTGGGGGCAGGGTTACAAGTTGGTTAGATCTGAGAGATAACCAAAAAGTAATAATAGATTATAGGAATCATGGGATCATACGTATCCTAATAGATCTCATAGTATCTTTAGGATATCTTCCTGGTGTCTTGCGAGAGGCGCCGAGCAGAGTCATGCCCCGCAAGGCTTCGTTCTATGGGCTGGGCCACCCCTAGGGGCACAGCACATGTGGTCTGCCATGGGTATCCGAGCTCATACCCCCACAGCTAGTCCTCGAGCACCTTGTACCGTTGTGCAACACCGTCTTGAGCTTATCTGAGCAGGTCTGAACAAAGCCAAGCAGTCAAACTCATGGTCCGACCACCGTGATGAGTTGCCGAGCAATTGTGAGCAGTTGCCGAGCAGCGTGCAACTATAGCCGAGTAGCGTGAACCTATAGTCGAGCAGCGTAACCAAAGTATGACTTGCCATAAGGGTGTAAGGAGCTCAAGTTCAGAATCGAAAATTTCTTCGCAGTGGACCAAGTGTGCCCACTTAGAGCCCGACCATGAGAAATGGAGATAGTCTTCTTCAGCTTCAAGAGGTGCGAAGTCTACTAGAATAAAGCAAACACATTCACCATGAAGTGAAGTGTGCCCACTTAGTCCTCGAGCCTGACAGTAGATGACGTAGTCATATGGTGCTAGGGTCCAAAGTAGAAAAAATAGAAGACCAGCCAAGCAGGTAGCCTGTCCCCGGGCGTAGCCCTGAAAAGCACATTCACCGCAAGGTGAAGTGTGCCCACTTAGTCCCCAAGCCTGATAGTAGGTGACGTGGTCACGTGGTGCCAGGGTCAGAAACAACAGTCAACTAAAGTAAAATCCCCTATGCGGAGAGGAACCAAGACGTAATGCTGACGTAGTCCCCGAGCCACAAGAGGAAGTCTTGGAGAAAAACAAACATGGAGAGAATACCGGGGTAATGGCTGTATAGTAGTAATTACTGAGCCTTAACAATTGGTGAAGAAGTTGGCGAAAATTCGGCAGGCCGTAACAAATTGCGGAGATAAATTGGCGATACGGGCCGCGGTAGCGCAAAAGCCTAGGTAACAAACCACCTTGTTGTTGCAGAGAATTCGGGGTTGCATAAATCACGGGAACGGTTCTCCAAAAACCCTCGAATGCGAAAGGGTGTGGAAAGTGCTTTATAACCACGCCGCCGCATCCCACTTTCCCACCTTTGCCACTTTGCCATTTCGTCTTCCTCCTTAGCCCTCACATTTCTAGATTCACATCCACACTTGCTTTCGCCGCCAAACCCTAATCAGATCTAAGAGATGGCACCGAAGAAGGGAGCTACCAAATCGAAGAAGACAAGCCCCAAGAAGGTGAGTGCCAAAGCCCGGCATGATAAAGAGTGGGTGCCGTCACGAATGGGAGAGGCGGAGCTCAACAGATTGGTGGAAGCTGACATTCTTCCAAACCGCGCTACCACCGGATGGCGGCCGGCCCTCGGTGAGCCCTTCGCAACGCCTCATACCGATGAAGTGGTGGTATTTGAGGATTATTTCTGGCGTGGGTTGTGATTTCCTGTTCATCCATTCCTAAGGGATTTGTTGGAGCTTTGGGTGGTTAGTCTGTGCAATCTGCACCCAAATACCATTTTACACATCTCTATCTTCATCCATTTCTATGAGGCATATCTCGGAATCCTTCCCCACTTCAACCTCTTCCGTCACCTGTTCTGGCCGAAGAAGAGAGGCGGTAGTGGTTCCAAGGTGGTCGGCTGAGTGTACCTTTAGTTGCGCGATGGAATGGCGGGGGAGTACCTTACTGTGCTGCTGAACACGTCACTAAAGGGATGGAACGCTAGGTGGTTCTACATGAGACAGAGCCACCTGGTCGTTTGCTGTGACACTGACCACATCTCAAAGAGCCAGAAGAGCTGGTCGGAGACGCCAAGCAGTGCTGATATGGAGCAAGTGAGGGAGCTCCTTAGCTTAATAAAGGGTGTGAAGACCAACAACGGATTGTTGGCGGCGAGCTTTATAGTGCACCACGTTCAGCCCTATAAGGAGAGAGCCCACCCTACCTTTGAATTCAAGGGGAAGACCGATGGTACTTGGGAGAGGTCGGAGATGTTGTTGAGGGACGTTGTGGAAGAGCGGGCAGCAGAGCTATTCACTCTGTTTGCCTCATTCAGCATGTCAAGGTATACGAAGCCCTTTAACTGCAAGAATCTACATCCTCAGGTAAATATCTCAGTTGTATGTTCCTGATGCTTTTTACCTTTTGTCATTTCCAAACATTGGACTTATTCACTTATGCGAAGATCCACTCGCAGGATAGGGCTGTGTACTTCTCGGGCGTGCCGAGGAGCAAATGCCTGAAGGGAGTAGATGCTCGGCCATTGCCGCAGCCTGAGGAGGGCACGGTCAGCAACTCGTCGGAGAGTCCATCCCCGTTGTTGGAGAAAATCCAAGGGAAGAGGGCAGTGGTAGACGAGCCGGCTCGGAAGAAGAGGAAGACGGCGGCCGCCGCTCCCCTCAAACCAGGCGACATCTCGCTTGGTGGTGACCAGACCACTCAAACATGAAGTACCGCAGTGTTTGAGTGGTCGGATGACGATGAAAGTCTGGTAGCTCCTCCACCGAGCACTGAAGCACCTCCATGTAGGACGTGCGAGGAGGAACAAGTGAAAGGAGGCAAAGAAGTCCCCGAGCAGCGAGCGAGGGGAGTCCCTGCGCAACAGGCGATGAGAGCCCTCAAGCAGCAGGCGACGGGAGTCCCCGAGCAGTAGGTGGAGGAAGTCCCAGAGCAGTGGGTAGAGCAAAGGCCGATGGTGGAAGAGGTGGGACCTCCACCCTAGGACACAGGCGTCGACCCCAAGGCCATGGCTAGAAGTTTGGGCAGGCACTGCTGGTTCAAGGAATTGTACCGGTAGACCAAACGGTAAGTATCCTTGTCTTGGAGTCACTTTGCCATCATTCCTTAGCTTTTTTGGCGACTGATGAGCTGAACTGACGCAGTGCAAAATGTGTGGAGGATCCAAACCCGCCTGTCCAGACTGTTGAGCAAAAGAAGGCTAGTCCCAGAACAAAGGAGGTGGTTGTTGAGGAGGAGGACACCACAAGGGAGATGAGGAGACTGAAGTCCGCCCTTGGTGGGGTGATGAAACAAATCAAGGTCAGTACTACATTAGGAGTGCTTGTCTTTGACGTTGGAGATCGGAGTTCATCATTATCATTGTGCATTTGCAGGGGATAACTTAGACTGCCGAGCAGCGGCACTAGCTGATAAAGAGGATGGAGCCCCTCGCTGAGGAGAATGAAAAACTCAAGGCGGCAATGAACCTCATGGAGAGAAACATCCAGAAGGCCTAGCACGAGCCAGACCTTGTAGAGTTCAATGCGCGGGACCTAGAATACTAGAAGGGCATCCTATCTGAGCGGCTAGCGACCGTGTCTGAGCAACTATGGAGCAAGTCCGAGCAACTGGCCACTATCTTTGAGCAACTGATGGGTGCTTCTGAGCAGTTGGAGCAGCTGCGGAAAGTCTCCAAGCAGAAGAAAGGTATGTCGTATCGGTGAATGTGCTTTGTATTACTAAATAGCTATATCTTTGGTGATGACTATTGTGCTTGTAGAGCAAGACATAGAGCTTGGCCAGCTACGCTAGGCCCTCGAATAACTCCGAGAGGTGAAGGTGAAGGTGAAGGAGTCAGAGCGAGCAGATGAACTGGCTGAGGAGCTGAAAGGTGAATACTTCCTGGTCAGAGTTACTGCTGAAGTGGTTTTCTTGTTTGATGGAACCTTGTAATGCTTGTAGGCTACCGTCATAAAGTCAAGGCATAGTTTGATGTGTTGGTGCAGGAGACCAGGACCCAAAGGGACAAGTTCGACGCCGTAGTCACTGGAGTTAAACCGGTGCTCGACTGCGTCGACCTAGAGGCGGCTCCTCAGCCTGACGGTAGGCCGCAGCGTTCGGACACCATCATCCAGAGGTGCAAGGCAGCGTGGGAGAACTTCAAGAGCTTCAACTGCGACGCCATTGTTACCACCGCTACTCACGCCCTTGCGGTGGTTTGGTCCCACTACCCAGCCATTGACCTTCAAGTGATAGGGGTTGGATTCACCAAAGGACTAGGTGAGGCGGAGACCCAGCAGCTAGAGGATGAGGTGGAGGACGCGGCAAAAAAGTTGGCCGGTGATATAGACCTGTTTGGCGAGATGGACGGTGATGACAGAGCTCGGTGATCTACTTGAATAATATTATCTATAACATCTAGAGAAGGTAGTTAGAGCATGCGGGAGCACGAAAAACATTTATGTATTTGTATAAATGTTATGAAGTGCATGTTTATGCGACTTGTTCATATTTATGGCCAAAAATGGTTGTAGTAACAACCCAATGCAATTATACATAGTATAAGTAGCAACCGAGCAGTTAGTTCATTACTGAACTCTTTGGCCTCAGCTAGCCCATAGACCATAACATCTTGCGCGGAGCCCATGGACTTGTAGGAGGAATAGGCATCACCAAGGAACCATAGCCGACCACCCATAACATAGAGCATGGAGCCCGTAGCACGTGTAGGGAGAGATCGGAGACTAGGTCTTCTCCATAGAGCGCAGAGCGGAACGTGTGATGCTCAGTGATTGGCAAAATAACTTGGAGATAAACGTAGTGTAAGTGGCGTCCGAGCAGTTAGTTCTTTACTAAGCTCTTGGCCTTAGCTAGCCCATAGTCCATAACGTTGAGCACAGAGCCCATGCACGTGTTGGAGGAACAGGCGTGACCAAGGAACCATAGCCGACCACCCATAACACAGAGCGTGAAGCCCATGGCACATGTAGGGAAAGATCAGAGACTGGGTCTTTTCCATAGAGAATAGAGCAGAACGTATGCTTCTCGCTGATCAGTGAAATATCTTGGAGATTTGGAGAAAAGTCTTCAGCGATTTGGAGAAACATGTTTGGCAAAATACATTGGCTATTTGGAGAAATCGTGTTCGGCGATTTGGAGAAAACATGTTTGGTGATTGGGAGAAAACATATTTGGCGTTTTGGAGAAAACATGTTCGGCAAAAATGTTGGACATTTGGAGAAATGTGGTCGGCGATTTGGAGAAAAACCGTTCGGCGAAAACATTGGAGATTTGGAGAAACGTGGGCGACGCAGTTATGACAATTTCATATTGGAGTTCGTCATGGAGTAGCTGAAAGCTCAGCGACCGGAGATTAAACCATAATGGAGAAATAATGGAGACAAATTATGGAGACCAAAACTTTATTCATCATGAAATGGAGAGTACATATCTAAAGCGTTTCAAGGATAGAAACGTATAAGGTGCTCGATGTGCCATGAATTGGGGACATTGATTCCGTCTAAGTCACATAGGTGATAAGACCCTAGTCGGGTAACCTCTTTGATGACATAAGGTCCATCCCATGGGGAGGAGAGCATGTGCATCCCTTCGGTTTTTTGTTTTCTACGGAGAACGAGGTCACTGACAGCAAATGAACGACCTTTGATGTTGCGGTTGTAGTACCTCCGCAAGCCTTCTAGATATTTGGCTGTGTGGATGTAAGTGATTTGGCATTCATCCTCGGCCCTGTCGACGTCCTCTGTCTGAACAGCTGTGGCTGCTCTTCATCATAATTTTTCACCCTAGGTGCTCGGAAGGCAATATCCGCTGGTAGTATGGCTTCTGAGCCATAAACCAAGAAATATGGAGACACACCGGTGCTACGACTAGCTTGAGTGCGTAGTCCCCAGACTACAGCTGGTAGCTCCTTGAGCCATCTGCCCGAATGCTTTTCTTCTTTCTGATATAGCCTCTTTTTGAGGGCATCAAGGATCATGCCGTTCACCCGTTCGACCTGGCCATTGGCTCTAGGGTGGGCAATGGAGACATATTTGACGGAGATGCACCGGTCTTCACAAAAGTCCCAAAAGTGATGGCCAGTAAACGTAGTTCCGAGGTCGGTGATGATGCTGTTCGGGAGACCAAATATGTGGATGATATCTTCAAAGAGCTCGACTGCTTTCTTTGCAGTAGCCGAGACGAGCAGTTTATACTCGATCCACTTGGAGAACTTGTTGATGGTGACGTATACGTATTGAAAACCACCTGGCGCTGGCTTGAAAGGCCCAATCATATCTAGTCCCCAGCATGCGAAGGGCTAGGAAGCTAGGATGGTCTGTAGCTCTTGTGCCAGCATGTGTATCTGCTTGGCAAAAAAATTGGCATCCTTCACAACGTCGGACGAGGTCTTCTACATTGAAGATGGCCATGGGCCAGTAAAAACCAGCTCGGAAAGCTTTGCTGACTAGTGTTCTCGAGGCCGCGTGGTTACCGCAGGAACCAGAGTGAATTTCGAGAAGTAGCTTCACTCCATCTTCTTGGGTCATGCATTTTTGCAGTACCCTTCCTTGGCACTTTTCCTCATCAAGTTGCCATCCACCAGCACGTAATGTTTGCTTCGACAGATTAGGCGTTCGGTTTCAGTCTTATCGGTGGGTACTTTGGTGCTGGTGAGGTACTTGATGAACTATTCCCTCCAATCAAAGACCGGCGAAGGTACCATAAGTACCAACTGCTCGACGGGAGGAACTTTCTAAATTTCCTTATCTTCCTTAATGGATGGCGCCAGAAGATCTTGAACAAAAACCCCCGGCGGAATCACAGCGCGAGAAGAGCCTAGCTTGGATAGGTGATCGGCGAGCTAATTTTGATCGCGTACCTGTTTACACCAAAATTTGGAAGAAGAGTCAGAGGGACTTGAAAACTCCTAAGATCATGTCATGAAGGAATCAATTGCGTGTAGATCGGAACCAGCTGATTCGAATGTAAAACTAGAATCGACTTTCTTCAGATAGCGTCAGCGGATAACGACAAAGGCTATGATCGGCGCCATGATTCTGCCTCATGCCCCACTGATATTAGTAATAAGAGAGGATCATCGAGTCTATTGTTGTTTCTACGGCCTGCATGATTCTGCCTCATGCCCCACTGGTTATAGCGATAGATGAGATCTAACATGTTCATTAGATTTATTTCTATTAAATGGTTGAATGTTGATGAACTATTTCTTTTATAAAGGAGTTCGGTTGCTTGTAGTCATTGGCTTAGCATGAATTAATTATTGTTGATATCTTATTGCCATTGACTAATATTTGTCCAAATAATGATATTCATCCTGAACGATAACCGATTCTTCTTACACAACCCCATTAGCTTTAACTAATTTATTCTTATGGATATGCTGGAATCGACTATTTAGTCGATCTCCTTTCATATCGGCTCTCAGAGCCGCACATTTGGGACTGTCTAACAACATCAGCATGTTTCGCCCTTAATTACTGATAAACTTTCTCTCCTTGTCAATTGCAGGGTCAAATTGACTGGCATGTCTCGGGAGGAGTGCGCAGGATCGACCATCCCTATGCTGAAGCTAGGTGGATCTCCAGCTCCATCGAGCGGACCCTTTCGGCTTGCTTGTGTGCCCTCGGCACAGGACGAAATTCTGTGTCGACACACGTTTCTAGCACGCCTAGTGGGACACCACAATCGTCATTGCAGTTCACAACAGCAACGACATCCTTATGATACATTATGAAGATCTACCTGATGGAGATAAATGTGTCATCAACAAAGCTACAGAAGAGTTTTAGAACAAGTGTTTGTTGTCCTACACCAAAACACATGACAACACAATTGTTTAGAAATTTCCACTACCAAGAGTTCTATTACATGGGCAAACAGATACAGCTGAAGCTGAAGACAGGCGTTTCTTTACAGAAGTTGTAGACAAATCTATTCGTGATGCCATATCAAGTCATAACGAAGCTTTCTTGGATATATTCCACAACGCCATGAAAGAGGCGATTCATGGGTTTCTAGTTGGTCAAGTTGGGCCGGCTTATTACAATATTCTAGATATGTCGACCCAAGGAACTAATCAAGTCGGTACCAGCCATCAAGAAGCAGCACCAGCTGGCAATAATGATGTCCAGGCAGTTCAGGGTTCATCTGAACAGACTCAAGGAACTACTATGAATTAGATACAGTATAATCCTAAATCGTTAGTACAGCATGTGCAACAGCCAGCAGGGCAAGGTCAGAACTAGGTGATCAATTTTGGCACATCAGGCCACATACCGTCGTCGGCTCAAAAAATAGCACCATCAATTCAAAGGATCCGTAGAGATATAGATCCTTATGTCTATAATCAAAGACTTCAAGCAGCAAGCCAGCAAAGGACCCAGCAGATAGAGATTCCATAAGGATATCACTATGGATTAGATTATAACACCCTTCACATAATTCCGAATCTAGGGTATCAAGGCACACAGGATTTCAATCCACAGATGGGTCAGCAAATACAGAGAAATCCAAATTCAAATGCTGATGAGTTGCTGCTGAAGGTGACCGAGATGATGAAGAATTAGTTTGGTCTGAAGCCAAAAGGGCTGACCTTCTCGTACAAACGCCCATATACAGAATGGTATGATTTGGTTGCTCTTCCCAAAAATTATAGGCTCCCAGAGTTTGCTAAGTTCACTGGCCAAGACGGTATAAGCACGATAGAACATGTCAGTCGGTATCTTACATAATTGGGCGAAGCATCAGTTGAGGATGCACATCGAGTTTGTTTCTTCTCCTTGTCCCTATCAGGGCTAGCCTTCACTTAGTTTTCATCACTACCAGTCAATTCCATTGCCAATTGGGCTGACATGGAGAAGAAGTTTCATACATATTTTTACACTGCGACTGGAGAAAAGAAAATTACCGATCTGACAGCTATAAGGCAGAAGACTAATGAATCGGGCAGTGAGTTTCTCTAGAGGTTTCGAGAGACTAGGAACTTGTGCTTCTCCTTAAACTTGGCTGATGATCAACTAGCTGCTTTAGCCATTCAGGGAATGCTGCCAATGTGGAAAGAAAAGCTACTGGGAAAAGAATTTGATAACTTGGGTCAATTGGCTCAACGAGTGGCAGCGCTCAATAGCCAATTCCAGAGTATGCGCAGAGATACCCGATTCCAGAAGAGTACCATAGTGGCCAAATCTTATAATCCATACTTAGTCAATGACGGCTATGAAGATGAAGAAGAAGAGGTTGGCATAGCTGAATGGAATTGGGGCAAAAAGGCAGTAATGGTGCCAAATCCTTGGGGAAGAGGAGTCGAGGAGAGCTATGACTTTGATGTCACAAAATCAGACAAGCTCTTCGATTTCTTGCTTGAGAAGGGGCAGATCAAGTTGCCCGATGGTCATGTTATGTTGCCCCCAGATCAGTTGAAGAATAAGAAGTTCTGCAAGTTCTATAACGCTACTTCTCATTCCACTAATGAATGCAGAATCTTCTGACAGCATATACAGAGGGCTATTCAGCAAGGGAGGCTCAAATTTGATACGCCTCGGAAAATGAAAGTTGATGATAATCCTTTCCTAGAGATCAAAACATGTTTGATGCTAGGCTGATCAAAGGAAAGACTAAGGTCCTAACATCAACCAAATCAAAAGAAGCTGGAACAGTCGATCCCAAGATGCAAATATCGATCGACGAGTACAGAGAAATTAGAAGACATCACACTAAGCAAAAAAGTCGATATGAGTAGGGGAAAACATCAAAAGTAGGGGCAACAAGGCTGCGAGTTACATCTTAGATTTTGTTGAATAAGTGGCAGCGGCAGAAGAAAAAGGATTATCAGCATTGGTTAAAGGATCAAGAATACCAGCGTTAACTGGAAAAAGAGAGGTATGAAAGGAAGCAAGCCGAATCACATTAGAATTGTCCTTTCTTCAGACATTGCTGGAATGAAGGTTTGAAGTTGCCTATCAGACATGACTATCCAGAGTGCAACAATCAATATTGGGAGTTTAGGCAATCTCAAACCAACCGCCGGTCTATCCATGCTCAAGACGCATATCATCATAGTAACATGGATCAACGCTTAAAAAATTAAAGTGTTCATGATCGGCTTGGAAAACGAGTTGTTGACCAAGACTGGGCTGATTATGAAGAAGAAGGCAACAAAAGAAAATATGTTTGGCAGGAAGGCCAATGGTGTCCAGGAGGTTTAACAAGAAGCCAGAAGAGAAGGGTGCAACACTTAAGGAATAAAGAGTTGGAACAGGCTCAGGCACCTAGTAAACCTCAAGTATGGCGTACTAAGCAAACAACCGATAAAAAGCAACCATCGGCTAATATCCAAATGACTTTTCTATTGCCATCGGAATTCAAAGTCAATGGTGGAAGCCAACAGCCGATCCAAGCAATCGGCTTTAAAAATTTGTCTTAATAGATAATCCAATAGATGGTACAGATGGCAAACTAGGACACGGCTTCACGTCGGCTGATGAATTTGAAGAGGTAGATACTAGTTCTGGAGATAGGCCTAGGCCGACATATGTAAGTGCTAAGTTGGATCCAGAGTATAAACGAGAATTAATTGATTTATTAAAGGAATTTAAAGACTGCTTTGCTTGGGAATGCTATGAGATGTCTGGTTTAGACCAGTCAATTATTGAACATCGGTTGCCAATCAAACTTGGATATTGGTCGTTTAAACAAGCTCCAATGATATTCAACCCGAACGTGCTCGATGATATAAAAAAGGAGACTGAAAGGTTACTAGAAGCAAAATTTATCCGACCATGCCGATATGCAGAGTGGATATCGAATGCTGTCCCTGTATATAAGAAGAATGGAAAATTTAGTGTCTGCATTGATTTTAGGGATCTGAACAAAGCCACACCCATGGATGGTTATCTGATGCTGATAGCTGATATATTAGTGGATGCAGCAGCCGGGCACAAGGTTATTAGCTTCATGGACGGCAATGTAGGATACAACCAAATTTTCATGGCTCAGGAAGACATAGCAAAGACCGCTTTCAGGTGTCCCGGTGCAATCGGTCTGTTTGAGTGGGTTGTGATGACCTTTGGTCTGAAGAATGCCGGTGCAACTTATCAAAGGGCGATGAATTACATTTTCCATAAGTTGATCGGTAGAATTGTTGAAATCTACATCGATGATGTGATGATAAAATCCGAAGGGTACAAAGAGCACCTAGCTGACTTGCGAGAGACTCTGGAATGCACAAGAAAACATGGTTTAAAGATGAATCCTAATAAGTGTGCTTTTAGAGTATCAGCTGGACAATTCTTAGGATTCATGGTCCACGAGAGAGGAATCGAAGTTGGTCAGAAAAGCGTAAAAGTAATTGATGAGGCAGTTCCCCCGACTACTAAAACAGAGTTGCAATCTCTGCTTGGTAAGATCAAGTTCATCAAAAGATTCATTTCAAATTTGTCAGAAAGGATCCTACCATTTTCTCCCTTGTTGAAGTTGAAGAATGATCAAGAATTCAAGTGGGGTGACATACAACAAAAGGTGTTTGAAGAGATAAAAGAATACATGAAGCGTCCAACTATGCTGGTCCCTCCTCAGCAAGGCAAGCCTTTTAAGTTGTACATATCGGCTAATGACAAGACAATTGGATTGGCTTTGATGCAAGAATTTGAAGGAAAATATAGAGTTGTTTTCTATCTGAGTAGAAGACTACTAGATCTAGAGACAAGATATTCTCCCACCGAAAAATTATGCTTGTGCTTATATTTCTCTTGCACTAAGTTGTGACACTACTTATTATCGGCTGAGTGTATAGTTGTTTCCAAGGCCAATGTGGTTAAGCACATGTTATCAATACCAATACTGAATGGAAGAGTGGGAAAGTGGATTCTTGCAATATCAGAATTTGACTTGAAGTATGAATTGGCTAAAGCAGTCAAGGGACAAATAATGGCTGATTTTGTCACCCAGCATCATAAGCCAAGCATTGGTTATGTAGAGCTGATGCCTTGGACGTTATTCTTTGATGATCATCATGCAAGCAAGGTGGTGGCATTGGTATTGCTATTATTTCGCCTCGGGGGGCAAGTTTTGCGTTTGCTCTTCCAACTGAACCAATGATTACTAACAATCAAGCAGAGTATGAAGCTATTCTTAAGGGACTTCAACTTCTTCATGAAGTAGAGGCCAAAGCAATTGAAGTATTTGGGAATTCATAGTTAATTATTAATCAATTGATCGGCCTATATGAGTGCAAAGAAGAAACTTTGAAAGGATACTATGATGAGTGCCAAAACTTGCTCAAGGAGTTACTTCATATCTCTTTCTAATATATTCCGAGAGCACAAAACCAAGAGGCAAATCGTCTAGCTCAAAGTGCATCAGGGTATCGAGTGTTTTGAGAAGTCTTGAGTAGTGTAGCCTCAAGTGATGATTGGAGAGTCGAAATAGCCGATTACCTTAGAGATCCGTCTCAGAAAGTTACCAGAAAGCTAAGGTATAAATTGGCTAAGTATGTTTTGTTAGATGATCAATTATATTATAAAACAGTCGATGGGGTGTTGCTCAAATGCTTAAACCAAGAAGAAGCTAAGGTGTTGATGGGTGAGGTGCATGAAGGGATATGTGGAGCTCATCAATCGGCTTATAAGATGAAATGGATTATTTGCAGAACTGGATATTTCTAGCCAACGATATTAAAAGATTGTTTTGAATATTACAAGGGGTGCTAGGACTGTCAATGTTTTGGTAATGTCCAGAGATCGACTGCGTCGGCCATGAATCCAATAATCAAGCCATGGCCGTTTCGAGGTTGGGGAATTGATTTAATTGGCCAGATTTTTCCATCTTCAAGCAAAGGACATAAGTTCATATTGGTAGCAATAGATTACTTCACTAAATGGTTTGAGGCAGTTCCTTTGAAGATGGTAACCTCAAAGAACTTGATTGATTTTATCAGGAAACACATTGTGTATCGTTTTGGGAATCCTCAAACTATAACTACCGATCAAGGGACAATGTTTACATCAAAAGAGTTTAGGGATTTTGCTGCCAGTATGGGAATCAAGCTACTAAATTCCTCTCCTTACTATGCTTAGGCTAATGGCCAAGCAGAGGCGTCCAACCAGATTATGATTAAGCTAATCAAGAATAAGATCGAGGAACAGCCAAGGAAGTGGCATTCGACGCTAAATGAGGCACTGTGGGCATATACGATGGCCTGTCATGGATCAATTAAAACATCACCTTACGAACTTGTGTATGGCCATAATGAAGTTCTTCCTTGGGAAGTTCAAACTGGATCGAGGCATGTTATGTTGCAGAGCGATTTATCAGCCGAAGTCTACAAAATTTTTTGTGATGAATGGCTTAGAAGACTTGAGTTGCCTTCGGCTACGTGCTCTTGAAAAACATTGAAGCCCATAAACCGAGGATTGCAAAATATTACAGTTAAAAGGTCAAGAATGAGCAATTCTCTGAGAGAGATTTGGTCTGGAGAGTAAAATTGCCGATCGGGTCAAAGGATAGCAAATACCTAATTGGGAAGGACTTTATCGGATCAAGTGTTGTGCGCCTGGTAATACTTATATTTTGAAAACACTGATAGGAGAAGAAGAATTCGATAGAGCAATCAAATGGGCAATATTTAAAGGAATATTACCCTAATGTTTGGATTAATACTTGACAACCAATTTGCTCGGTTGTCGGCTCTAATAGCTGATACCAGAAGGGTATCGCTTCTAGTGCGAAGATAAACCCAGAGGGGTAAAAGCCGATACAATGTGAATTGCTCGCAGGAGCAAAGCAAACACAGACAAAGTGATGCATATAGTATGAAGTACAAAACAAAAGGAAAATCACTCAAGATGGAGAAATTGTTTGCTAATATCACCTATTACAAACTACGGGCTGGAAAACACTTTTGCTACTATATCATTGGCCTAAGAGATAAAGGCTATGGAGTTAGTAGCACTAGAGAAATCATCAATTAGGCGTTCATAATCCTCAGGGTGCGCCGCGGCTGGGAAACCATGGGGACTGAATCGAAGCTCGTGGCCAGAACGGACTTGCGCAGAAGCCAACGCCATGTCGACACAATGGCGAACACCATGCAAAGTGACCTCCCTGATATGGTTTGGGATGTCATGCAGGTGAACCACCAAGATGGCACCTCTAGCGTTGACAAATCCCGACATGTGCTCCGTAGCCAATTGGAGGCTCTCCAGTTGGGCAGACAGATCTAAAAAGATTTAAAGGTGAGATGATCAGAGTCTTGAAGATGAAATTGAAAGGAAACAAAGGTTATGATAGATATCTCACCCGTAATTCTGGCCTCGGCCTTGGCCAACTTATCCTCCACTAAATCGATCTTAGGAGGTGATTGACATCGAACCATGGCTAGGGATGATCCTGCGAGGGAGAGACATTCAGCGAGACTCAGGCCATGTCGATCAATGGAGGCAAGCAGATCATCGTTGTCAATCTGCCTCCTTTGATAACAGGGGAGCTGGCGATGAGCTATTAACGAAGAGGACCCTAAAGGCCGAATGGAGTCGGTCCTATCACCTGAGGCAGTGGGGGCACCATGAGTTGTATCCTCCTGACGATGAAGGCGCTGACGCGATGATGCAGGTCTGTTGAGGGCCTCCTCAACAAACTTCTTGTTGTTCTCCATGATCTCAAACCTATGGAAGACCAAGAACTATACTAAGGACACAGAAGGTTTGAGGTGAAGCAAGTTGTTTTTCGATCCCCAGCCGTGGCCTGTATATATAGCCCGAGAAGGCAAAGAGGTAGATTTTGCCAGCGGTGTGAAGTTAAAATCAGATACGAAAAAGGATCGATGCTCCAAGAATTTAGGGAACAGATAACGAAGAGATAACATATTCAGACTTATTGCTTTCCCAAGTTACAAATGTCATGGGATAGATACAAAAGATTTACATTGACCAGCAATCAGCCCACCAAAGTTTCTTTGGATTGAAGGGAGTTTGAATCCCCACAGGGCCGAAAGTCATCATAAACTGAGTCATATCAGCCCGTTGATAAAATTGCGACAGAGGAAGGAGAAAGCCGCCTGTCTAATAGATGCCAACTGATTTCTCAGTGACTGGGAAGCCGCTGGAAAGAAGCTTGTGGCTTTCTCGATGAGCATTTGATTGAGCAAACAAGGGGAAAGTGTCCATGCATTTTGGCTCTTGCAAACACTAGAACAACTCTATGAGCATGGAGAGAAGACCTAGGTGATATCACAAGGATTCTTCTAACCGCATTAGCTAATTCTCTTTCTCGACAAGGTGCTAAGATGGGAGACACAATCACCATATGCACAAGAATTCTTCTAACCACTCAAGATCTTCAAAGCAAAAGGATAGACCATGGAGGGTCCAGCGGAGTCGGGGGCACTTGAGGAGGAAGATAGAAGAGAAACATGGCTGAATTGTTGAGTTGCTCTCGCCAGGGTCGGATAGACATTTTTATAGCTAGCCTATAAGGATGAATCCAAGAGCCTATGAAGTAATGATGCTCTCGTAAAAGTTTTGAAGCATGGGCTCATGAGCTGATATAGATGGCGACAAACAGTAGACCCCAGATCATGATTCTTTACCCGTGACTGCAGACCTATCGGGGGTACAGACGTGATAATTTTAGAATAAAATTACTTTTATCCCAAAATTGGGGGGCATGTGTTTACACCAAAATTTGGAAGAAGAGTCACATGGATTCGAAAACTCCCAAGATCATGTCATCAAGGAATCAATTGCGTGCAGATCGGAACCAGCTGATTCGAATGCAAAACTAGAATCGGCTTTCTTCAGATAGCACCAGCGGATAACGACGAAGGCTATGATCGGCGCTAGGACAAGACATGTTGGACTCTACAAAAAGGGAAAGATTAGAGTCCAAGTTATCTTAAATTAGTAATGTTTTCTCTAGTGTCAAAAATGGTGATGAGTCATGCTTAGACAGGAGTCATGCGCCGGTCCCGGGTATAAATATCAAACCTCGGCTATTGTAAAGGAGACACAATCAATCAAATACCAGTTATTTACTTTTTTTTGCTCTGGCCACATCTTAGGAGTAGGAGTAGAGTAGATCTCGGTGAGTTCTTCAGCAAGTATGGTTGCATCGATTCGGTCGACCTCCATTGCTTGTCTGTAAGTACCGTCATGGCTTATACCTCTGTTTGTACGACTGCATCGATCCGGTCAACCTCCACTACGACTCTGGTATAAGTTAGTTATCGACTTTTGTCTAGTTCAAGTATGACTGCATCGATCCGGTCGACCTCCACTGCTCGAACTAGATTAAGGTTAAGTTATTAGCTCTATCTAAGGGTGGCATTCCTTCGGATAGATTCATTAAGTTACCGATATTGCTTATTGCTTCCATGATTTATTTAATTACAGCAATATCACTTCGCCCGATTGGGATTGATCTAGATCGGCCTTACATCTTTTTTAACCCATCGTTTGTTAATCTAAACTGATCTAATCTGCACTTTAAATGATGAGTTATGTTTTATTGGCTATTTTACATCAATCTTGATCGTGCATAGCGTGCGGTTAAGGCATGTTTGATCTTGAGTAGATCTATTGGCTAACGCAAACTGTTCCATGGCCCGTTATCACGGCCTGTGTGATTCTACCTTAGATCCCACTGTTAGCACCATGGAGTGGGGATCGTTATTTGGTAGATCTATTCCTGAGAGGGCATGGCCTTAACTGTGCGCTATGCCTGAATCGGCTGTTTTAGCCGATATCAAGCGCTTTCACAAATAGTTCGCATCACGAGATCATTGAAGTAGCGATAGGTTGAAAGATGTGTTAGCCCCATGATCTTCTTATTGTATTACGGCCTGCATGATTCTACCTCATGCCCCACTGGTTATAGCGATAGATGAGATCTAACATGTTCATTAGATTTATTTCTATTAAATAGTTGAATGTTGATGAACTGTTTCTTTTATAAAGGAGTCCGGTTGCTTGCAGTCATTGGCTTAGCATGAATTAATTATTGTTGACATCTTATTGCCATTGACTAATATTTGTCCAAAAAATTATATTCATCCTAAATGATAACCAATTCTTCTTACACAACCCTATGAGCTTTAACCGATTTATTCTTATGGATATGCCGCAATCGACTATTTAGTCGATCTTCTTTCATATCGGCTCTCAGAGCCACACATTCAGGACTATCTGGCAACACCGGCATGTTCTGCCCTTAATTACTGATAAACTTTCTCTCCTTTTCAATTGTAGGGTCAAATTGACTAGCACATCTCAGGAGGAGTGTGCAGGATCGACCATCCCTACACTGAAGCTAGGCGGATCTCCAGCTCCATCGAGCGGACCCTTCTGGCTTGCTCGTGTGCCCTCAACACGGGATGAAATTCTATGTCGACAGTACCATGTGGTGGTACTCTATACCGTAGAACTTCCCTTTAGGCTTCCTAATTTTGGCGCAATATGCATCCATCTTCTCACTAGAGCAGGACAAATCTTTATTGAGCTGGTTGATGACCAGTGCGGAGTCTCCATATACCATGAGGCATTTGATGCCGAGCTCAATGGCTATACGAAGTCCATGGAGACATGCTTCATATTCAGCGGCATTGTTGGAGGCCAAAAAGTGTATCTGGAGAACGTATTGGAGCTTATCCTTGGTTGGCATAATGAACAGAATACCCGCACCAGCACCATTGATGTTAAGGGCGTCATTGAAGTACATCACCCAGTGCTCGGGGCAGGTGGCGGTGATGGGCTCTTGGATCTCGGTCCACTCAGCCACAAAATCAGTAAGCGCCTGAGACTTGATGGTAGGCCTGCTTCTAAATTTAGTGGAGTAAGTGCCAAGCTCGACAGCCCATTTGATGATACGGCCGTTGGCCTCTTTGTTGCAGAGGATGTCCCTAGAGGGAACTCGCTGACCATGGCAATCTTGTAAGACTTGAAGTAGTGGCGGAGCTTGTACGACGTAATTAGAACGACGTATAGCAGCTTCTAGACCTAAGGATAACGTGTCTTAGGCTCGTTAAGAACCTCACTGATGAAATATACCAGACGTTGCACCTTATAGGTGTGCCCGGCCTCCTCACGTTCGACCACAATGGTTGTGCTGACGACGTGAGAAGTAGCAGTGATGTAGATCAGGAGAGTTTTGTCTAGCCGTGGTGCCGTCATGATTGGAGGCTTTGTTAGGAACAACTTAAGCTACTCGAAGGCTGTGTCTGCCTCTTCCAACTAGGAAAAGCGCTCGGAAGCCTTGAGGAGTTTGAAGAGCGGTAGCCCTTTTTCATCGAGGTGCGATATGAAGCGGCTTAAAGTAGCCATGCAGCCTATAATTGGCAAGGACCTAATATCGAGGTATCCAATGAGGTGGAACTAATAACCATTGAGCGTTGATGCTTCCAATCAGACAACAACGCTACTACGCTTCTTGCCCGAACGATGGAAGATTGGTTCCACCTCGCCTGACCCTCGAGGGCTAGACTCCGCCTCACCCGATGTCTAAGGGTGGGCTCTGCCTCGCCCGACCTCTGAGGATGGGCTCCGCCCCGCCCAAAGGCTGAGGGCTAGCTCTGCCCTGCCCAACATCTGAGGGCTGGTTCCGACCCGCCCGATGTTCAAGGGTGGGCTCTGCCTCGCTCGACAACTGAGGGCTGGCTTCGCCTCGCCCGATGATTACACCCTGCTCCTTCATGCTGACAAACACAGGGTACGACAGGACATTCGTGTCAACCATAGTACCGAGGACCATGCCCTACATGCCTACAGGAAGGTACCATCAGGATACGATGGGATGGGTGCTTTAAGCCCTTTCCGACCTAATAGTGTTTAAATAGTGTTGTAGGCGCCGACTTTTGTCCCATAGTGTTGTAGGCGCCGCCATCAGCCCTCGGGCACGGATACTAACATAGGCATACGACAACCGCTACAATCCAAGGAAGAACTCACATCATCTACAGTGATAGGCATATAGTCATTTCCGTGTCTACTCCCCGTAGAGTCATGGCTCGGCGCCCTAACGCACCGCACCGCACCATCCGCTAGGGGAGAATGGGACATGACCACTCACTAAAACAAAGTTAGAGCCCGGCCCTATCAGGATCGGTGGAACATGCTATCCCTAGCATGGTCTGCCATGTCAGCAGGGCAGGATCAAGGAAAAGAAAGACTCGGTGCCCTCGAAGGACTTTCTCTGCCTTTTGTTTTTTTCTCTTTCTATCATATATAACCCCTGCTCCCCCCTTGGTCTATAAAAGGGAGGGCAAGACACCCAATGAAATGGGGATCAATTCGACACATCACACACACAGCCAAGCAGCAACCGAGCTCTTGACATCCTTTCGACCATTCCATTAGAGACTTGGGACCTTCCCCTCTCTTGACTATTTGTACCCCCTACTGCGAACCTTTTTCGGTACTGATAACACGAGCAGCGGTAGACTAGACATAGGGACATTCAGCCTAAGCTAGTATAAACCTTGTGTCTTTTAGTGCACCATCTGGGCCAAACGCACAACAATTATAAATTTACTAGCCGATGTTTGTTCAAAATACCGACAGTTGGCGCGAAAGGTAGGGGCCTTTGCGCATTCCAAATCAAGCCTCGGATGGCTAGCCACACAATCAGCTGGGTCCCGGGCACACACATGTGTTTCGGTGACCTAGACTTCATCATCATGGTGGGAGGAGAGTTGACGTTGGCTCATGCCGCCATCTAGTCTCTCCCCTCCGTTAGCTTCAACTACCGGAGGCTTGAGTGCTAGCCCGGCATCTCCCCTAGACCCCAGCCATCCAGGGAGGACCCGCACCACCTCATCCCCTCTCTAGAACACTCCGCATAGAGCGCCCCAACGGCGCTTCCATTTGGTCTCCATAATGCCACGATGACTGTTAGCCACCTTGTGGCACGGCACACGATCCTGTCTCCCACGAACAACGAGTTCATGGGAATGATTAAAAGCGTCATGAAATCCCTCCATGGCCACCTCACGGAGGGACCAGGGTCAAACTCCGGCTCTGACTCCAGCAGGGGGAGCCATCACCCCTCCTGGGAATGTTTCAGGGTGGGTACCCCTGAGGGACACATCGAGATCATCTCCGCGGATGATGCTACCTCGGCAGGCAGCCTCGGCGATGGATCCAAAGGGGGGACAGTGGCCCCACCTCATGTAGGGGAGGAGCAGCTGAGAGCCTAAAAGCAGGAGATAGACGAAGCTAGACAACATCTTGCTCAGGAGTACGTGGAGGTCGATCGAGAGATCAAATACCATGGAGAAAGTGGGGGCGCACGTGCCGTGGCCCACGACGTGAACTGAAGGATCATCGCCGATGATGAAACCCTTCCTCACTTCATTCGAGCAAGCCAGAACATCGCCGCCATGATGGCTTTGCTCCATGGCCTTCTAGAGGCTGCAACGCCCGAGGATCGTCGGGCCCACCGCGAAATTCGCACGCTGCTTGAGCGTGCGGTAGCGTAGCAAGCGGAAAGCTCATTGTCTTGGTGATGAAAGCCCGACACTAGCCAGCGTACGCTCTCGATGCGTCCCACTAGGGACGCATCAGTCCACCAAGCACCACAAGGCGTCGGGCAACACGCTGTGATCCAAGTACATCAACGTCTCAGCCACAACCGTGACGCACATAGCACCATCGATGAATGCAGACGTGCCTACAGCGATCAAAGGGAAGGAGCCCACCGTGGCTATCATCCTCGATGCGGCGGACGCTACGATAGCGGTGAGGACCAGAGCCCGAGCCCTGGCCTGCTAGGGCCTCAGGCCTTCAGCCGGCACATCCTCAATGCTGCATTCCCACCAAGGTAATTTAAAATTTTCCAACCCTAGCAAAGCTAGGGATGGATGGATCCAAAAAAAAATTTTGATCGATTTTGATATATGGAATGTTGAAATCGGAGTTCGTATGCGAAAACTAGACCAATTTTAAGAATTGGCTCCGAATTAGAGGACAAAACGGGAACAATATGCGCAAAATTGGTCACAATAGCAAAGATTTGATGGAAACGATGGGGGGAAACACACGAACTGGACTCTAACATGACCTAACTAGCAACAAGACCTTGACCCAGACACAAACTCAACACGACAGACTCTAAAACTGAAATATGCAAAGGCTATAGCGCAGAAAGTTCTAGGACAGGAAATAAAAGTATGGCACTAGACTATGGGACGAATATGAAACACTCAAAACTAGGGAATAAATGTGAACCTAACAGTATACCTTAGCTCTGATACCACTTAATGGAAACGGGGATCCCGATCTTCCGTTAGGTAGTGATAACTATCGTTGTGGTGGAGAATGACACACCGATCCGGCTTCAGATCGAAAGATCGAACCCTGCAATCTTAGCACCACAACTCCTCTAGTTATCAACAGAGACAGGGATCCGGTTGACCTCGCCAAGAAGGCTAATCCCTGTCTGTGCAACGAAGAACACAAGCAAGAACAAGAAAGAAAGCAATCAAATTGCAGATGATTGATTAATCTAACGAAGTTGGGGTCTCACAAACCGATGAACGGCAAAACTATTCTTGACAGATTAATCTAAGCAAAACCCAAAACCTAATGACGGTGGTGGCGTATGATTATAAAGGTCTTAGGGTCGTCGCCTACAATATATGCGCCCCCTAATGGGCCCAAACACGATACACGGTCCAACAGACCAAAAGACGGTGTCGTAGCACCCTGGCAGATTCTGGATGCTGACTTGTTTTGACGATTCCCGTTGATTCTGAAAGCCTTTTGATGTGAGACTATTTGGATTGGCTTCCTTATCAAATTAGCTTTCCAACCATATGTGGATCATCAAAAACAAAGTCTGGATGCGTTATGGGTGACCAGTTTAAGGCAGACTAGTCCTGGAGGCCGAGGCAGACTCAAACTTGAGTTGCTTTGGGCCTCCACCTCGAGGACTCGAACCGAATTAGCCTCGGGCCTCCTTCTTGACTTAGACACCCTTTCTGGCCTCCTACCCCTCCATACCATGTGCCAAAAATGGTCATATGCATGGGTGTCATGTCCTCATCATCCTCCCTTTCTTGATGAAAAGTCATCCTCGGCGTTGATTGTGCTTGAAACTGATCCTGCACAACATAAAGGAGAACGGGGTTGCGAAGACAAAGGGAACTGAAATAAGTGTGAGAAGGAACATGACCATGTTTCCAAGAAATTTCAGCAAGCATGTAAACTCCATGATCCGAATGCACACGATGTATGTCAACACTATCCTGCAAAAGATTAGAACTAACCAAAGACAATACAGGAATAGATGGTCTAGCATACATAGGTAGCCACCAACAATGCTCCCCTTCTTGGAAGTGAACTTGTTTCTTTGAGGAACAAGAGAAAATGTTTGTATTATTATGGTTGCCCTCTAAATGATCATAACCTTGTACAACAAAAGGAAAATTCATATTACTACGAATGTATACTCGATGTATCATATATTGTCTCTTGTTGTTATATTTGCCAATAATATGATATGTGTGTTTAGAAAACCAAGGCAAATCAGCATATTTAAAAAGGCTCTCCTCTAAACAATCTAGGTTACACAAAACATCAAATTCAATGTAACCCAAAGTATGTAAAGAAGACAACGGTTTGAACTCATCAGTTTTATTAGCAATATGAATAACATGTTTATTTTTAGCACAAGTGACTGGTTCCAAAACATGTAAAACTGAAGCATCGTCAACTAATTCATCTTTATCATAAGGAACTTCAAGCAGATTATCATGGGACAGAGATAAATCAAGAGAGGGTTCCACTAACAATTACTCTATGATAGCATGGTTTGTGGAAAAATTTAGTACATTAAAACATTTCTCACCTTCCATGAGTGTAGCACCATGAGCATTACCTGTGTTCTCAGCAAGAGTAATAGGTGCATTATGAAGTGATGGTTCTGAATTTGCATATGAGGTTGTGAGCTTCTCATTTTCTTCCATGTCATCCTCTCGCTTATGGACATTATCCTGCAGAAGGTTAGTCATAGCAAGAGGAATAACAACAGACTCTTCCTCTAAATGGTGCACCTCGGCATATGAAGTCAAAATAGGAGGTGGATTAAGAAAGGTTTCTCACATAAGGAGTTTCATATCATTCCAAGTTTGATGTTTATCAGAAGGATCTAAAGACTCCCACCAAGATAAAGCAGAATGTCGTAAAACACTAGCTGCATTTTTTACCTTCCTCCTTGGACACATAAAACAGGTAGCAAATATGTTATCTATGGCAATTTCCCACTCTATGTACTCATCAGCACCTACACCATCATAAGTCGGTGGATACGAACAACCTATTGTTGTTAGAAGATAGCAAAAGACAACACAAAAGTATTATCCCTATCAAATGACTACGTGGTTGTTGTGGTATCACTTTTCACAGCAAGTGGAAGCGTCTTACCAAGCTCTTATAAAGTTCTTACCAACGCAAGCAGTGGGCGGTACAACCGGTGGCTAGTTCGTTATATCAGTGAGGCAGTGGTACCGAGATTGTAAGGCCCTTTTCTGTACTGATCTAAAGAGTTTGTGGAGCTTGGAAGGCACACAAAGAATAATATGTATATCTGGCACACAAGTCAGTAACAGAAAGTAATGCTGAATTATAGTCCAAAGTACTTGTTCTCATTGCTGGTCTAAAATGTTCCAAATAGCAGGTGTGTGACAAACAAGTATGGTGGATAGCAAGGTGACAGGTGTGTGAAAAACAAGTACGGTGGATGGAAACAGCAACATAAACAAGGAACCAAACAGCACACGCTAACACAACTCACTTTGGTCTTCTCTATGTGCTCCTCTAGATATTGTTCCTCTTTTGTCCCTCTCTTTTTTCTATTTTTTTGGGTTGTCGTTGTTTTTTGAGAAATTTTGACTTTTTTATTTTATTTTTTTGATATTTTTTCTTCACTTAGGAGCACAAAAGAAGTAACCACAAAAAATATGAGCTTAACAAATGAAAGACGTGGCATGTGGAAATTTCAGAAGACGTGCTCAAATTCGACAAAAAACTTGTGACCACGAAAAGAGGATCTTATGATAAGTTTTTAACCAATTTAAAATTTTCCAACCCTAGCGTTGCTAGGGATGGACGGATCCAAAAAAAATTTCTAATCAATTTTGATATATGGAATGTCGAAATCGGATTTCGTATGCGAAAACTAGACCAGTTTTAAGAATTAACTCCGAATTAGAGGACAAAACGGGAACAATGTACGCAAAATTGGTCACAGCAGCAAAGATTTGATGGAAACGATGGGGGAAAACACACGAACTGGACTCTAACACGACCTAACCAGCAACAAGACCTTGACCCGAACACAAACTCAACATGACGGACTCTGAAACTAAAATATGCAAAGGCTATAGCGCGGAAGGTTCTAGGATAGGAAATAAAAGTATGGCACTAGACTATGGGACGAATGCGAAACACTCAAAACTAGGGAATAAATGTGAACCTAACGGTATACCTTAGCTCTGATACCACTTAATGGAAACATGGATCCCGATCTTCCATCAGGTAGTGATAACTATCATTGTGGCGGAGAATGACACACCGATCCAGCTTTAGATCGAAAGATCGAACCCTGCAATCTTAGCACCACAACTCCTCTGGTTATCAACAGAGACATGGATCCAGTTGACCTCTTCAAGAAGGCTAATCCCTGTCTACGCAATGAAGAACACAAGCAAGAACAAGAAAGAAAGCAACCAAATTATAGATGCTTGATTAATCTAACGAAGTTGGGGTCTCACAAACTGATGAATGGCGAAACTATTCTTGACATATTAATCTAAGCAAAACCCAAAACCTAATGACAGCAATGGCGTATGATTATAAAGGTCTTAGGGTCGTCGTCTACCCTGGACACGCCCCCTACTGGGCCCAAACACGATACACAGTCCAACAGACCAAAAGACTGTGTCGCAGCACCCTGGCAGATTCTAGATGCTGACTTATTTCGACGATTCTTGTTGATTCTGAAGGACTTTTGACATGAGACCACTTGGATTGGCTTCCTTATCAAATTAGCTTTCCAACCATATGTGGATCATCAAAAAGAGTTCAGATGCGTCCTAGGTGACCAGTTTAAGGCAGACTGGTCCTGAAGGCTGAGGCAGACTCGAACTTGAGTTGCTTTGGGCCTCCACCTCGGGGACTCGAACTGAATTAGCCTCAGGCCTCCTTCTTGACTTAGACACTGTTGCTGGCCTCCTACCCCTCCATACCATGTGACAAACATGGTCATATGCATGGGTGTCATGTCTTCATCAACTCTCTTCACCAAGAAGCTTGGCAATAACTTGTTTGTATTGTAAATCTATGTTGATGATATCATATTTGGATCAACCAATCAAGATTTTTGTGAGGAGTTTGGAAAGATGATGGCAAGTGAGTTTGAGATGTCCATGATTGGAGAGCTTAGTTACTTCCTTGGTCTTCAAATCAAGCAAATGAAGAATGGCACTTTTGTGAGTCAAGGCAAGTACATCAAAGACATGCTCAAGAAGTTAGGAATGGATGATGCTAAAGCTATTAGTACACCAATGGGGACAAATGGAAACTTGGATAGTGATGCTAGTGACAACATGGTGGATCAAAAGATGTATCGATCTATGATTGGAAGCCTACTCTATGTGACCATATCAAGGTCGGATGTGATGTTTAGTGTATGCATCTGTGCTAGATTTCAAGCCTCACCAAGAGAAAGTCATAACAAAGAGACTATTGAGGTACTTGAAGCATACACAAAATATTGGATTGTGGTATCCCAAAGGAGTAAGATTTGAGTTGATTGGATATTCGGACTTTGATTATGCGGGATGCAAAGTTGAGAGAAGAAGCACATTGGGCACATGTCAACTATTGGGAAGATCACTTATTTCTTGGTCATCAAAGAAGCAAAACAGTGTTGTACTTTCAACCGCCGAAGCCGAATACATAGCCACCGATAGTTGTTGTGCACAAATTCTTTGGATGAAGGCCACATTGAATGATTTTGGAATCAAGTTCAAACAAGTGTCATTGCTATGTGATAATGAGAGTGCCGTGAAACTCACCAATAATCTGGTTCAACATGTAAGAACAAAGCACATTGATGTTCGCCATCATTTTATAAGAGGTCAACAAAAAGGGGACATTTCAATTGAGAGTGTGTGCACCGATGATCAACTTGTCGATATCTTCACCAAGCTACTTGATGAGAAGAGGTTTTGCAAGCTAAGAAATGAATTGAACATACTTGACTTCTCAAATATGTGTTGATGCACACCCATTACATGATATGCCTCTCCTTCGAGCAAAGCAAGGTAAAATTGATTGGCATGTCATTCATCAATTGCTAAGGACTTGTGTAGTGCATCTAGTCATTCCTATCATGTCATAGGATCATTCATGAAAATCAAATGGATTTGATGCTTGTATGGTACCACTATTGCTTCTATGCTTGATATGGTCTAGTGGTAGCATATGACATGTTTGTGAGCTTGTGAACCTAGTGTTTGATCTAGAAAATGAGCTACAAGTGTTTAACTCAACATGGTGCATGATAACCCTCATTTGGAGGTGTGAAGAAGCTTGCCCTTGGATCAAACTGAGTTAAATATCTTTTGCAAGTGATCTAGATTGAACTAAATTGGGAAAATGATCCTCACTTTTCATGGTTTCACACAACCTATCTAAAATTTAAACTCACCTTTTGTGGTCATCGATGACAAAGGGGGAGATAAATTCATAAAGATAGTAAAGATAGGGGGAGCAAACAAATGAAATGACATTATAAGGGGATCAATTAAAATTTGAAGCACACAAGTAGGAGGAGTAAGTTCACAAACTTGTATGTTGCATTTGTATGTGCATTACATATGTTTGCTTGCATGGCATAAGTTTTTAATTCCCTATCCATGCTTGTGTGGTGTATGCTAGATTTTAGAAAATGATTGATGAAATGAAAACTAGCATGCATAGGATGATAGTTAGATGTGCCTTGCATGTTTTACAAGTAGCACTAGAACCTTGTTTATAATGTTGATCTCATGAGGCATCTAGTGATTGTGTTTTGCAAGTGCTATCAACTAACCATGGTGCTAAGGATGGTGTTCAAATGGTAACTCCAATTGGTATCATGCTTCAAAGGTCCATTCTTTACACCTTAGCATCATTTGATAGCTATTACTCTCCTAAACTTCAAATCCTTGCATATGTGCAAGCTTTCAAATCCAAACTCATAGCACATATGTAGGGAGAGCTAATACTACCAATTTGGGTTAATGAAACTTGTTCATAATCTTTACACATGGTAATATGCTTGGGCAAGCAACATGAATCCAAAAAGATTTCATTAAATATCTTTGTAAATAGGTTGTCATCAATTACCAAAAAGGGGGAGATTGAAAGCCCTAGTTTAATTTTTGATAATTGATGAAACCTAGCACTAACCTTTGTCATGAGTGGTGATATGAGCTAGGTTGGTGCAATCCAAGTGATTGAGCAAGATGAGGTCCATGGAGATGGACATATGTTGATGAAGATCAAGCTCAACTTGGAAAAGAAGAAAGTGAAAAAAAAAACTGAGATGATCAAGGTAAAGGTATATTGATAGGTTTTTGTTTTGCACTCAAGACACCATAGAGGGTGTGAGTGACTTAGGATCGATAGCCATACTATAAAGAGGGAAAATCCTTGGCTAAATGGTTTATCGAGTGCCACTAGGTGACATGACTTTTGCATATGCATTTAGGTACCTAGTGTGCTAACTTTGACCCTTGTAAAATGCTTTGAAAAATGCTAACACACGTGCACACAAGTTCTATACTTTGTGGTTAGCAATTGGGAAGCAAGGGTGAAGTGGTTGTGGACTTAGAAAAAGAAAAGGAGGAGGAAGTCCATGACCGGACGCTAGCCGCGGGGTGATCGGGCGCGTCCGGTCATTTTTAGCTGGGCGTGCTACGTCCGAGAAGGGTGAGGAATGACCGGACGCTGCCATCGGTGCATCCGTTCACTTTTTCAATCGAGCGGACTCAGACGCCAGCGTGTGATTGGACGCACAGGGGCCGCGTTAGGTCAAGTGCTGATGTAAGCTGACATCAGCTTGCAGGCGTGCGGAGAGGAACGCTGAACAGACCAGACACTGGGGAGCGTCAGGTCGCTTGCGACCGGATGTGTTTGGTCTAGAAAAATCCTCTTTGGATGCTTACTGGAGTTGACCGGACGCTGCGTTGAGCCAAGTTAGGTCGGTTTGAGCAGCGCGTCCAATCATCACTTAACCACGCAAGTGGGATCATTTCGACCGTTGAGATCCAATGGCTGAGGTTTGAAGGAGGACACATGGCGGCCATCGGTGCAACCAGACTCGAGGTGAGCGAACATTGGGTGCGTCCGGTCGCTGCGTCCGGTCAGGCCCCGAGTAGAGCAACGGCTCTATTCTTTGGGGGGCTCTATAAATAGAAGGGGGTTGGCTCCAAGGCATCTCTCTTGGACTTTTGACATTCTTGACATCCTTGTGAGGTGAGCATACTCCATCCCACTCATCTCTCTTGCTTGATTGTGAATCCAAAGTGAGATTGAGTGATTCCAAGTGCATTTGCTTGAGTGATTGCATCTAGTGGCATTTGGGGATCGTTGTGCTGTGGATTTCTTGTTTCTCTCGGTGGTTGTCGATGGTCGTTAACATCAATCATAAAATCATCAACATAACTTGTATAAATGTATAAAAGGATTGCCAACATAGGTTTAGGGGTTTAAACTGATAAATTCTATGAGTTTTGGTGAATCTATGTTTTCAGCAGGGTTTATCCAGAAAACTAGCAAGGAGGACCTATTTGTCAAAGCAAATCATGTTTATCCGCAGTGAAACCGATGTGGGAAGACTCCAGAAGGTGAACCACCAAAGTAGAGGGTAGGTGGCTGCCATGTGGGGCCGATCGGCCCCACATGCAGGCCGCCCGACCCCCTAGGCCCACCTCTCAACCCCTTCTTCGAATGTTGGTTCTTCACCGCCTCCTAGATTGCATCTACGTCATTCTTTCAAATCGGTTTGATCTAAGGGTCTAGAATTGATGCTTCGGCCTATATATACCAGCCCCTGCCCCCCTCCCTAGAGCCATCCTAAAACCCTAATTCATATCCTCCTCATCAGGATCAGAGCCAGCTCTCAAGAGAATATTAGTCCTCTATAGGATCTAGTCTTGCAATAGAATTAGTGAGTAGGTTCTTAAATTAGTAGGACTATAGTCGTGTCGGTACAGTTATCTATTAGTGGTGCTTTACCGTTTAAGTGGCGTCCCAAAGTGAACATTAGAATCATAAGTCTTGCTTTGCATAGGGTCATAACCATAGGAATACTCTCTACTCATACCTTAAACCTGATTGCTATCCCTAGACAAACTTGTTAGACAACACACATACGTTTCCCCATGGATACGATACACGATAATACTTTGGGTGAAAACTACTTCGATACCCATGCGCTTGCGGATTTTGTCTCTGTGTGCCTCCACAGGTGTCAACAAGTTTTCTGGCGCTATTGCCGAAGAAACGGTTGCTGTGATTTCGTCGAACCAGGTTTGTCCTTGTATCTTTTATTTTATTTAGCATGGACAACATTACGCCTATCAATCAATTTGCTGCTCCCACGGGCGCGCAACTAGAGCCACCAGAATATTCAAAACCGATGCTTACACCTGGATATGAGTTGCATTCATCTTTAATAAATTTGGTCCAGGAACAATCGTTCTTAGGAGAAGGTGATGAAAACCCATATACTCACCTACGGGAGTTTGAACAAATTTGTGCATGCTTGCATATCACGGGCATGTTACATGAAACGTTAAAGTGGAAGCTATTTTCGTTCTCTTTGACGAGAAGAGCTAAACGCTGGTATACCCAAACCATAGGTAGTGTATAAGGAGATTGGGAAGCCTTATGTTCTAGCTTTTGCTTATCTTTCTTTCCCATCTCTGGAGTGGTTAGCCTTCGAATAGAGGTTCTATCTTTCAAACAAAAAGAAAAAGAATCTCTTGGTGTGGCATGGACACGCTTTAATGACCTAGTCAATTCTGGCCCCAACCTTGCCATTCAAGACCATATGCTTTTACAACACTTTTATATGGGTCTTAGTGGGGAGACCGCATAATTTCTTGATTCAGCTTCTGGAGGTGCCTTCTTACATTGCTCTACTAGTGAAGGGAGAAAAATCCTTAGAAAAATCCTAGAAAACACCCCCTACATCAGCGTTCATGACGATAGCCCAAAAGATGTAGTTGAGAAAACTCCTGAGGAAGAACCTGTGATAGTTAAGCCTAAGCCTTTAACTACACCACTTGAAGCCTCAACTATCCTCCAAGTTCCCAAACCACCAAAGGAGGAAGAAATTCCACCTTTGGAAAAAATGTCTGAATTCGAGGATGAGCTTTTCTCCGATTTTGGAAACACCTCAAATTATTATGCAATAAGGAAATCTTCAGCACCATCAGCACATAACCAGCATCTTCCTGACCCAACCGAAGAGAAGTTCCTTAAAAAGACTGTGAAGGAGTTGACAACAATCATAAGCAATGAGTGGTTGGGAGAATCCAAGCTTTCTCCTGAAGTCATTCATTTAGATTCTCCCCCTACCTCCATTCGTTGTCAGATTCATAAAACCTCCTTCGATGCTCTTTATAATCCGGTTGTAGGAGTAAATCTTATGTCTAAATCTTTTGCACATACCCTCCCTAAAAATTTTCAATTAACTCCAACAATCAAACTCTTAAAAAGTCTCTCAGGGCAAATCCTTCCTAGTAAAGGAATTTTTCACCTCATCCCTATCAAAGTAGACAAAACCAAGGTGTATCTTAGTTTTTATGTTTTCGATATTTGAGAGTTCAATCTTTTGATAGGGCATCCAATAGAGAGACTCCTACATGAAGGAAGAAAGGGGAGTATAAATGTAAGTCTCGAGAAGAACATAAACCTATCTATTCCCATTACTCGCTCATTACATGTTAAGATAGAGTTGAGTCCCAAGCAAGATCCAATGGAGGAGATTATGGCAGCTTCTCTCCTAGAAGCTTCCGATGAAGATCTCGAAGAAGACGCCCAGGATTTCATCCAAGATGAAGAAGAATCGCGAGATCCTTTCCCTCTAGATGAAACTCAAGAGCCACCAAAAACCCCCATTGTGCTCAAATCTCTTCCTTCAGGTTTGAAATACGCTTTTCTAAACAACGATAGGGAGTCTCCTGTGATTATTAGTAATAAACTCTCTAAGGACGAGACCCTCCGACTCCTTACCATTTTAGAAAAGCATCGCTCTGCTTTTGGCTACTCACTCAAAGACCTCAAGAGGATTAGTCCTGCCCTTTGCACCCATCGCATTCCCATAGATCCAGCATATCCACCTTCTAGGGAGCCCCAACATAGGCTTAACAATGCGATGAGAGAAGTTGTTAAGAAAGAGGTGTTGAAACTTTTGCATGCAGAGATAATCTATCCCATGCCTTATAGTGAGTGGATAAGCCTGGTACAAGTTGTACCAAAGAAAGGGGGCATGACTATGGTAAAAAATGAAAAAGATGAATTAATTCCACAACGAACAGTCACATGATGGTGGATGTGCATTGATTACCAAAAACTTAACAAGGCAACAAAGAAAGATCACTTCATGTTACCCTTCATCGATGAGATGTTGGAACGGCTTGCAAAGCATTCTTTCTTTTGTTTCCTTGATGGGTATTTTGGCTATCATCAAATCCCGATCTATCCTGATGACCAAAGCAAAACTATTTTTACTTGTCCCTATGGAACTTATGCTTATCGTAGGATGTCCTTCGGTTTGTGCAACCCTCCAGCTTCATTCCAAAGGTGCATGATGTCTATTTATTCTGATATGATAGAAGAAATCATGAAAACATTGTAACAACTCCTGATCCATTGCTGAGTTTGGCTTTGCTCAGGGACTAGCAAAGGTTAAGTGTGGGGGAGCTTGTTGACGGTCGTTAACATCAATCATAAACCATCAATATAACTTGTATAAATGCATAAAAAGGATCACCAACATAGGTTTAGGGGTTTAAACTGACAAATTTCATGAGTTTTGATAAATCTGTGTTTTCAGCAGGGTTTATCTAGAAAACCAGCAAGGAAGGCCTATCCGTCAAAGCAAATCACGTTTATCCACAGCGAAACCGATGTTGGAAGACTCTAGAAGACTCCAGAAGGTGAACCACCGAAGTAGAGGGTAGGTGGCTGCCATGTAGGGCTGGCCAGCCCCACCTATAGGCCGCCCGACCCCCTAGGCCCACCTATCAGCCCCTCCTTCGAATGTCAGTTCTCCATCGCCTCCTAGATTGAATCTACGCCGTTCTTTCAAGTCGGTTTGATCCGATGGTCCAGAATTAACGCTCTGGCCTATATATACCAGCCCCTGCCCCCCTCCCTAAAGCTATCCTAAAACTTGAATTCATATCCTCCTCATCAGGATCAGAACCAGCTCTCAAGAGAAGATTAGTCCTCTATAGGATCTAGTCTTGCAATAGAATTAGTGAGCTAGAGAGTGAGGGAAGAGTTTGGAGAGAGTACCGGCCTGTCGGTGCTACCTCTATGGCTTATACTTTGGCGGATCTAGGCTTCTCTAAGTCTACATCTGAGATACCTCTGGTAATTTATTTATGTTTAAAGTAAGTTTTGTGATCTTTTGTTCATAGGTTCACAGTTCTTTTGAGTGCTCTACTTCTTGCTAGCTGGATTAGAGTAGTAATTGTTAGCATAAGTGTGGTGCTTAGGCTATCGGCTACCTGTGTTTGCTCCCTACTTTCTGGTTGTGTGGTAGCAGCGGGAGGTGACAGCCCCATCTATTCTTTGTAGTCCACATCAAATTGAGCAGGTTCTTAAATTAGTAAGACCGTAGTCGTGTCGGTAGAGTTATCTATTAGTGGTGCTTTACCGTTTAAGCGGTGTCCCAAAGTGAACATTAGAATCATAAGCCTTGCTTTGCATAGGGTCATAACCATAGGAACCCTCTCTACTCATACCTTAAATCTTGATTGCTATCCCTAGACAAACTTGCTATACAACACACACGTTTCTCCGTGGATACGATACTCGATAATACTCCGGATGAAAACTATTTCGATACCCGTGCGCTTGTGGATTTTGTCTCTGGGTGCCTCCACAGGTGTCAACAGTGGTTGTCGCCACCTAGATGGCTTGGAGCAGCGGAGGAGCTTCGGCATAAGTTGGTGATTGTTCGTGTCCGTCTCTGGTGATTGTGAGGGGTCTAATACCTTCCCCGGCGGAGAGCCGAAAGGTAACTCTAGTGGATTGCTCGTGTCGTTGAGTTACCTCACCTGTGGATAGGTTCTTATGGTATCTAATTGTGTGGACGAGGTTCGTGCAACACCTCTTCGTCGTCGAACCACCAAGTGTTGGTCGACACAACGGGGACTAGCGTACCGGAAAGCACGTGAACCTCGGGAGAAAAATTGGTTGTCTCTTGCCCTTTTGGTATTCTCACAGTGATTGAATTAGTATTCATCTTGTGATTGGTTCACTACTCTACGCGGCGGTATAATTACCCTACTCACTCATTTACATTCCCGCAAACTAGTTGTAGCTGGCTCTTTAGTGTAGCTAGAATTAAGAGCTTGCTTTGTAGCTTAAGTTAATCTAGTGGAGCTCTTTAGTGTAAAAAGTGTGAGAGCTCTTAGTGAGTAGTGACTTAGCAAATTGTGTGCCTAGTGATCATAGCAACTAGAATTGTTGGATAGGTGGCTTACAACCCTTGTAGAGCTAGAGCAAGTTTATATTTCACTATTTATCAAACTAATCAAATTGCTCTAGTGCTTTGTAGAGATTTTAAATAGGTTATTCATCCCACTCTAGCCATATTAGGACCTTTCAACAACCCCGCGGGGGCGCTATTTATACACTTCCGTAGCATTTACATGGACACAACTACCCTTACAACTACCCCGATCCAGGGAAATATTCCCTATCGCCGAGGACACTCCGGTCTTTTCCTTCTTCACCTCCCCAGGCTACAACCGCCCATGCCGCGGGCCGATGGTCCCGTCGGCCAGCTATAGCCGCCAGGTCCCCGAGCCGTCTTCCCCCTTAGTGACGAAAGGGCGGAGAATTCCTGCAACACCAGAGAAAGTTACCTCGCGCGAGCGTTCAACCGCCCCCGCGCTTTTGCCCGATGGCCAGACTAGGCGAAAGCCTCGTCCCAGCAGGCATGTTCTTGTGTCCTGCAAGGGCACCCATATCAACTGAACGCTCCCTTTCGCCTTCAAGGGGACGCGAAAGGTGCTGATCGTTGAGTAATTTCCCTTTTCGCCAACAGGGGGTGCGAAAGCTGACAGTAGGCATCCGTCCATGATGTGGGCTGGCCTCTGTAAGGAAGAAATCGAGAGCGAAGATATTAAGCGCCGGTTGGCGGACAAGATGAGTGGATCGTGATTATTGCTTGACTCTCCATTATTTCCCACTGGCTGTACCTCTCACGTGTAGCTCAAAAAAGCATCATAGTTTAGCCGTGCGTTGGTGATTGCATTGGTTACCCCGTTCCAATCTGAATTTCCGACGGGCGAAGGCTCGTCACTGTCGCTCGCTCCAAACGCTGTCTCTGCAGCCTCCACAGTGAGTAACGTCGCGTGGCCGCCGTCTCGCCCTCGGCCTTGGGTTCTCGACTTCTCGGTCGCACGCTGCCCTGCGGTAAGTCTCGCGGATCCGGCACGACGCTGCCAAGCCAAGCCTGTCTGCCTGTCCCTTGTACCCAACCGTCATGCATATTCCCCCGAGAGGCCCCCATGCCCGATCGATCCACACCCCCCACGCGCCCGCGAGCGGTGTCGATCTGTCCGGATCGGCAGACCTACCCGATCACCGCGACATCGAAGGAGCCAAAGCTACATCGTCGCCAGTAGCGAAGACGATGAGACATCCGCATGTGTGCTCGCCATGCACTTAGGCCTGGTTTAGTTTCTAAAAATTTTCACCCCAAACTATCACATCGAATCTTGCGGCACATGCATGGAGTATTAATATAGACAAAAAAAATTAATTGTACAATTTGGTTGGAAATCGCGAGACGAATGTTTAAAGAAATTAGTCCATGATTAACCCATAAGTGCTACAGTAACTAATAGTGCTAATGCCGGATTAATTATGTTTAATAAATTCACCTCGCAGTTTCCAGACGAGCTATGAAATTAGTTTTTTTATTAGTATCCAAAAATCTCTTCCAACATCCCGAAATGTTCGATGTGGCGTCAAAAATCTAAACACAGCCTTACCCCGTGGCCGCTAGCACCTCGGCCAGAGCGGCAGCTCGGGCGCACCGGCCGGCGGTCGCGTACGTGCATGCGCTGTTTTGCTTTTACTCGCGTGTCCTCACGTCCAAGGCAGTAGTAGTTCCCGATCTGGCATGGCACGGTGCACCATCGCACATTCCTGGGTTCACTTTAATTAAGAGATCTATATGTAGGACTTACGAGGTAGGTTGCCGTTGTCACTGTAGCTAACACACATGCGTTCAGTGCAGGCAGGAACAGTTTGGGTGGCCAGTGGTTACGATCTCGATCTGCACTACTGCTTCGCGTAACAGGGGAATTGGCCCACGACGCCACTTTGAGCCAAACGATTTGTTGGCTGTCCATCATCATTGCGCTGTTGCCGTTCCCGGCGTGCTAGCTGTGTGGTTGATCCGAACTGCATCCATATATCTGTATGCTTTGCTTTCCACTGAACATCTGATGACTGTCTTACTGGCCACGCGGCCAGTTCATGGTTGCACTTGTGTTGTTCGTTACATCTCGCCATAACATAACTCATGCCTAAGTTCACCTGTGTCATAAAAACCACAGACAGATTAATCTGTCACTAGGGATGAAACCGGACGGAAATAGATAGGAAAACTCCTCTCCTGTTTTTGTTTCTATATTCTTTTACTGAAAATGGGATAGGGTTCGAAAAAATCAGGACCAAAAACATAATCGGGATATGTAGCCATATGGAAATAGACATAGAGAAAACCTTTTGTGTGATCGAAAAAAAGAAAAAGAAATAGACAGATAGAGATAGAGAACCAAAAAATTATATTAGGATCACAAGCAGCGGCGGATCCAGGAAATATTTCAAGGGGGGCTGAACAACACTGCTCCTCGATCTTAAGTCTCAGCCCCCTACACTATAGAACTTTGCCTAAAAATTCATGAGTGTTCCACAGGGGTTCCACTGCTCCGGTACGGGTAGGGGGGGCTCGAGCCCCCCCCCCCCCCCCGCCCGCCCCACCGTTGGATCCGCCCCTGATCACAAGAACTAATATTCTTAGGTATAAATTTATAAAATCACACAACAATATACAAATATGAAGATCGATCTAACATTCACTTGCATAATGCCATGTGCGTTAACACAACATAATTAGTGATGAGTAGGCATGACACAAGGACATGCAATTGTTGGACATATCCTGCATGCTTGAAAATAAGATTTATAATTACATGATCATCTCGGATGAAAACAGGATCCTACATAAACGGGTGGGAAACAGCCTCTCTCGTTTCCAAGAATACAGAAACAATATCCCGTAAACAGGGGTGGATCTAGGCCCCGGGCTATAGCCCGTGACGTAGCTCAAAAATCCCTTTAACATCTCCTTTGTCCAGCCTAAGAGTGCTCATGAAAATATACATTTAGCCTCACCCGACGCGACCGAACACTAAATAGATGGGAAAAAATAGAACGCGGGACAGGATTAGAATTTTCCCGTCCAACATATAATTAATTTATAGTAGTACATGATTTTTTTCACGGACACTAAAAATTTTAAGCTGCTAACAGGTTTGATGAAGAAAATCATCGGCCTGTTCGCTTGGTCGTAAACGATCGTAAATTTCTAGCCAGAACAGTATTTTTCTCTCACACCAAACCAGCCAGCAGTAATAATCCACGATCGTATCAGCACCAGCCGAACAGGCTGCATACTGGCAACAGAATTTTGCGAGGTTCCAACGGTCGTTTTATTTAAAACCATGAACAGGGGGGACAGCTGTTTCATTTCAGGTCCAACCAATGGACCTTCAACGGACCGTTATTTATACCCCAGCACCACAGACAGTAGACTTCAGTTCACCTGGAATGAGAGGAAGGGGGGCAGCAAGACCACAATTTTCGCTTTTCCATAAACGCGCCGTACGCGGTACGCCGTTTCAGTCCATCGACCCACCCCCCACCGCCCCGGCCCCCGGTGAGCGGCCTGCGTGCGCCAGTGGTCACAGCACGCCGTTCCCGACGGGCGACGACGGCTCACGCGAGGGTGCGTGTGTAAAATCTGCAACGGGCCCAAGCAGAACAACACAATGCGCCCGATTGTCGCGGCGCGGCGCGGCGCACGGGGAATTGCGGATTTGCGGCCCTGGGGACCAGGACATCGGCATGTTTGCGTGCTACAGCCACCAGCCGATGGACGGCTTTTGTTTCTAGCAAATCCTTCTATTCTATTCTTCCGCGCTCATCAATGCACTTGTTTCTGTGTGCCTGGCTCGGCTGACGCTGAGCCATCGATCCAGCCAGGATCGCCCAGGCATTCATCAGCACCGTAGCGATTATTGCATCCGTGCTGCACATATCCGTAGAACGGAGAGAACACTGTGCATTTTCGTTTTCGGCTGCACGTACAGATGCTGTACTACTCTCTCACGGGACAACGAGTCCTTGAACAAATGAACAGCACCCTCGGTTTAGGGGTTTCAGGGCCAATGATCAGGGCCGTCCATCTAGGATCCACCGGTTCGGAGATGGTTTTCCTGACGACTCGCGGTAAGAATGTTCTCATTCAAACTGTGGAAGGCCAGGGCCCAGGGGTGAAGCGATCGGTCAGGGTAGCGAAGCCAAGTGGATTAGGAAGAAACTGATGAGGAGGAAAATGACCGGACACCGGAGCGGTGGCAGAGGGTGGAGTGGGAGGAGAGGCAAGCAAACGATCAGGCATCCCGGTCGCAGCATACCAGAGCATTGGATGCTGCGTGCCGCCGCCCCCCGCGCATGCAGATGGCTCCGACCCTTTTTTTTAGTGGCGGACCTGACCTGACCTCACCGCCTCGTGGTTTGTCAATGCAAGCACAAACTTGAAAAAAATCACTTTCCTTTAGCCAAGGATTACGCATACTACTAGTGGAGGAGGGTAGCAAAAAAAGTCAAGATTCTGTTAACAAAGTTCTCTTTTTTCAAAAACAGAAATGCTATGCCACGGTAAAAGGTAGTCGAGGGAGTGATACATCGTCACATGAGCCGCCTATCTGCGTCTCTCAAAAGTTGGCGTGGGATCGTGGGCGCTCGTTGAGCGTTTGGCGGGTCGGATGAGATCGCAGGGAGGCCGTTGGTTGCTGCCGCTCACACGTTCCTCCTCCGCGCTTCATCACCTGCTCGCTGCTGCTACTTCTATCTTCCCCCAGCATTTATTACTCAGGAAAGAAAGAGATAGTCAGACAGTACCAACTCCCTTTCCACACACACTCCCCCCCTCCCCTTCTTGCTTCTTCCCTTCCATCCCTGTGCCGCGCCACTGCTCCCCTGCGGCGTGCGCGCCTCTGCCCTGCTGGCCGCTGCTCTGCTCCTCAGTCCTCAGTCCTCAGTCGTCACGCTTGTTTTCACATTCAAGTGCCTTGCCTGCCTGCCCCTCGCCCTCGCCGGCACAGTGGTAGGAGTAACTGGTAAGAAGCGCCCTTCCCCTTGTTTTCTTCCTGGACGAATCGCTTGCCCTCTCCCCGGTAAGTCGATTCATTAGCTTCTCCTCTTCTCGCTCGCAGATCCATGTCGGGCGGCCGCTGACTTGTTGCTGTAGGCATCGAAGCTGCAAAGGTACTTCTGCCTCTCTCTCTCTCCCTCTACCCTGCCGACATTTCGCCAAGAGCTTATATCATCTCAGAAATGCCGGCGCCGTGCCGTTCCCAGTTCCTGCCGTGTGACGTCCCATGCCCGAGCTTCTTGCTCCTCTCCTTCACTTGCGCCTCCCACAGGAGTGCCGGTAGCCGGCAGCGCCACCCAAAACCGAAGCATTTGTCACCTAATTGAAGACACGGTGGAACACATGTTACCTTCCGGTTCCTGCGGGATTAGCAATAGTAAGCGCCATCCTGATTCTCGCCCCCGGTTCCGGCTCAAAAGGTCGGGAAAGAGAGGGTGAGAGAAAGCGCGGTGAATTTATTTTTAGTATTTTTTTCTTTACCTTTAGAACTGGTAAATTAAGGCAGTCAAATGAATGAATCAGCGTAGTACGCGAGTGGTTTGTCTGAAAAGAGCAGTCAAATTCCGGCCTTTTCACCCCGCAGGTGCTCTGGTTTTACTACCACAACCTCGCCTTTTCAGGTCATCGCTTTCCCGCAGCCTGTGCTTCTCCTAAGCGAGGACGAGGAGGCGAGGTCGCAGCCGCGCCCAGGCCAGCCGTGCCGCACTAGACCGAGTAACCGACCGACGCTAGCAGCCCCACCACGCGCAAAAGCCCACACGTCGTCTCCTCCTCCACAGTCCACGCTCCTGTCCATCCGACCATCCGGCTGGGCTGCTCGCCTGTTCCTCCGCCAGTCCGCCCAGTTCAAATTTCAAACGCCTCCACCCTGCAGCCCTCCGCGCTGCACGGCCGCCGCCGCGCTGCGTCCTCGTCTCCTCGACCGCCGAGCCGAGCCCCTGATGCTACTGGTGCTGTAGGCGCGGTACGTCAGGATCGCCGGCCCACCACCCGCCATAATAACTCGCGTCCGTCCGGACGAGCGGGCGGATTGCTGCTACCACTAGTGGAGGGGTACGTTCACAGTCGCCTCGTCTTATCAGGACACTATCATTAGCCGCATCTAATTGCAAGATTACCTCCTCCCTCCTCCTCGTCCGGCTTCCTTCTTTGATGGTCTAATCATTAGCGCTACAAAAGCCACGCCCACACGCTGCGAGACCCTGGTGTTTCGTGTGGGTTGGGAGCTCGGAGCTCTCCGGGGTCGCCGGGTCGGGGTGTGGTGGCGCGTCGCGGCAGTAATAAATAAATTTAAAGCCGGGCTTCTTTTCTGCGGGGCGGGCGGACGGGCGGTCGCCATGTACGCCGCCCCGTGATTATTGCGAGTTGGGAGTACCGGTAGACAAGTTGTAGCCTGGTAGTGTTGTGTTATCTTTGCGAGATCGCAGCGCATTTATTTTTGCAGCAGTTTGCGGTCTGACGACCGACCTGCTCCTCATTCAAACCCTGATGCTACGGTGGGGTTTCGTCGTCTTCATTCATGTCTTTCAGTTATACTGGTGGTAGCGCGGGCGCGGCGCGGCTGCGGTTGCGGAGGAGGAGGGATCGGCGGAGATGAGGATGAAGACGCTGGCGTGCTGCCGGCGGCGGCCGCAGGACTTCAGCATGGACATGGACCAAGAGCCCGACAGTAAGCAATCCTCCCTGCCCAAGATCTCCCTCCCCTGTTTCTCCCTTTCTTCCTGCTTCAGTTCCCTTGTGTTTGGTCAGATTTTGGTCTGTTCTTGAGTGTCGCACAGTCTTTGATCTCCTGTACCGGATGTGTACCTTCGATTAATTGCAGTTGGTGTTGTGTTGCTGATATGTTGGTTTGGTAGCAAGAGTACACTGCTTGTAAGTTTGTGTGAGGTTGGGCCGTGCAGCATGCCCCGTTCCTGCGATCCCTTTCTAGAATCTCATTAGATTTTTAATCTAGATCCTAGCGTCGAGCAAACTTTATTCAGAAACTGCCTTTTTTTTTAAAATTTTAGTCACTAGCTTTTCACCTGCCCAAAAATAGCACACAAGAAGACGAGAAAAAGTTTATATATAAATAAAGAAATTAAAAAAGAAGGGGTAGACAATAGTAGAGGCTAAGAGGGACGGCAACGTGGACGAGGTCATGGCAGACATGACTATTCATCAGAGGTCGTCCCGTCCCTACAGTGCCCCCCTCCCCTTGAGCAGCGGCTGCAGCGCCGCGCCGTGCAGTGGGTTGGGAACGTGCGAGTAATGGGGGTCACGGGAAGATCCCGGGGCACCAAAGGAGCAAATGGCCAACAGCCAACGAGCCACACGGCCTTGTGCGACCTGATGCGACCGGCGGCCGGCCCGGCCGCACCATGTTCGCATTCATAGCTGATAGTAGCTTGCCCCTTCCATTGGCATTGCCGTAGCCCGTAGACTCCAACAAATCATTTTTTTGTCAGTCTGACGGGAATTTGTTTGCCTTTGTGCTGGTTCTCCATGGATCTCACAATCGAGTCCGTGTTCCTTTTGCTACTTTTTTTTATCCGTAGATTAGAATTCGTTAGCACTGAGCAGTAGCAGATCTGTATACTTGTACAGCTCACTAGTGGTCCCCGGCTGTTTTCTGCAATGTCAGGTCCGGCATCTACGCTCTCTCATTGACTTTGTCCGCAAAAGACTAGTAGCCGGTACAGTTCCTAGTGGTACACTGCTTTTTAGACACTGCGCAGTGGAAAGGCACACAAAAAAATTGGGCCATGCCCGTGGTTGGACTTTACCTTGTTGCAAGAATATTGCAACTGAACAATTCTCAGTCGCATTGTGTGTGGGCTAGGCAATTGCAAAATAAAATCCAATGTTACTAGGATCTCACGAGTAGATATATGGTCCCGGATGGCCGGATGTTGTAGCTCTGCAGTGAAACTTCAGATGAAAAAAACGGCACAAGAACCTGAACAAGAGTTATTACTATACCTCAACTTACCGTTAGATTTTCCTTGTAATTTCTTAGTTTTTGATTGATGTTTTATTTGCAGCGATTTGCTTTCTTAGCAATTGTGCTTAGTATTTAGTCATTAATTTGCCCCTCTGTTTTGGTGGAAGTTGGATGAATAGGCAGGTTCTGCATTGTACAAGAGTGCAGAAGTACAAGATTCACAACAGCTTACCCCATATTCGGCTTGTTCGGCTTGTTTTTTCAGTCGGAACAGTGTTTTTCTCTCACAACAATTCAGCCAGAACAGTGCTTTTCAGCCAGTTTCAGCCAAGATTCAGCAAGCCGAACGGGGTAAAATTAAAATCGATAACTGGCACTACACAGCAAAACAATTGTGTAGTGCTAGAGTACTAGACATTGATGAAGACTCTGCTGGTTTATACACTATTGTTTATGGGACCTTGAATTAGCTGTGATCTATAAATAGGTTGTCCTGTAATCTGTTTTCTTCTTTCCTTTTATTTAGCAATATCCTAAGTGGAGGCAAGTTGGCATCTGTTTGAAAGCACATATTGCCAAATTATTTTCCCGAATTAACATCTTTCTATTTCATTATCACAAAGATAATTCAAAATACATATTGATGTAGGGGTGATGACATATAATGGCCTCGAGACTTGCATTATCAACAGTTCCGCCTATGACGATGATAGTGCCATTAGTGCAACAACAGGCGGAGATGGATGTGTCACCACTGATTCCCTTGATGATGAAGTCTCTAGTTGCTCTAGTAAAGATGCTTCTGGTTCTTCCTTCTCTTCACACTGCCTTAGCAAGCAGGAGGAGCATTCACTAGATGAGTTGGGTACACCCATTGCAATTCATCTACTCCCTTTCAAAGGGAAGAAACCAATCACATATACCTTGAGTGCTTCAGATATTGAAAACATGAAGGAAAAATTTGCAAAGCTATTGCTCGGTGATGATACTTCAGGAGGAGCTAGGGGCGTTTGTGCGGCTCTGGCCTTGTCCAATGGCATAATCAATCTCTCTGGTACACTTCTAGAAGCAATTTATTTTGTGTATATTGTAGTGTCCCTGTGCTCCTTGATCATGACAGAAAAAGGGTGACTTAATGTTACAGCAACTGTTTTTGGAGAACTCTGGAAGCTGGAACCATTGTGCGAAGATAAAAAGATCAGGTGGAGAAAAGAAATGGACTGGTTGCTGTCTCCTACAACTTATATGGTGGAGCTGGTTCCAACGAAGCAAAGCGGGGCAGATGGATGCACATTTGAGGTAATTAGCCTCCAAATAGAATGTTCCTCACTTGCTCTTATATCTTATTATAAAGTAAAATGAATCAGAATCTAACTTAGTTATTTTTCAACTGAACCATGCAGATTATGACTCCAAAGGCCCGCTCAGATGTTCATGTGAACCTTCCTGCCCTTCAGAAGCTTGATACGATGCTTATTGTATGTTGTCATCCTGTAATCTATGCTTATGCATGGTTTGGACATTTTTCATCTCCACTCTGGCATACTCTCCAACTCTTTGTGGCATATTTTTTATTAGTAATGTTGTATGTAACGAAAAATATGCAGGAAGTGATGGACTCTATGATAGATACAGAGTTCTGGTATGAGGAGAGTGGTAGCAGAGCTGATGGTCGGGGCAAAATTACAGGTCCAAGGAAGAGTAAAAAGTGGTGGTTCCCATCTCCTCGTGTCCCTGAGGAAGGGCTATCTCAATTTCAGCGAAAAAGGCTTGTTTTTCAGGCTAAGCTTGTTCATCAGATCCTCAAAGCTGCAAAATCCATCAACGAACAAGTCCTATTCCATATGCCTATTCCGGCAGCTGTTATGGATGCCCTTCCGAAGGCAAGTATCGACTTTAATTTACTCATGTGTTAGTACTCTTCAGCCGTAGTCACCAGTTGAATGTGTTTCTGATGCAATGTAAATATTTTTTGTTCCTTGCAGTCTGGGAGGGTTAGCTTGGGTGAAGATTTGTATCAGGCTATAACCACAGTGTATATTCCTATAGAGGAAATATTTGTTTCGCTCAGTTTGAAAACTGAGCATAGTGTGCTCGAGACTATTAACCGGTTGGAGGGTGCAGTGTTTGCATGGAAGCAAAGAATTCTAGAGGAAAGAAACAAGAGGTCCCCAGGACGCCATTCCTGGAGCTTCATGAAGAATAGCTCATCAGAACTTGACAAGATGTCTGCATGCATCGAAAGGGTTGACACTCTTGTGCAGCTTCTGAAATCCAGATATCCGAACCTGCCTCCAACTTTTATAGATGTTTTAAAGCTCCAATACAATGTGGTAAGTTCGACAGTGCACTGCGACATTTCGATAGGCCTAAATTCTAAAATGCTGTAATTCTGAACATTGGCTGAAGAATGGCAACTGGATGCAGGACGTGGGGCTCGCAATTGTGGAGGCCTACTCTAGGGTTCTTGTTGGGGTAGCATTCAGCATACTTTCGCGTGTGGCGGAGATACTGCTGGAGGATGACCTAATCAAGAAGCCCAACACCCCCATGGCCACACTGAAGTTCGACCTCTCCTCCGACGTGTACTTGGCAGGCATCACAGAGACGCCACCTGGCCACATCCGGCGGGCGCTTATGGACCAGATCAGCATGGTCGACGGGCGCTTCGATGCTGTTGTCAAGAAGAAAGGGGTGAAGCAGCTGCGGTGGTGAGGCCACAGTCAGCTGTTGTGTGAATCTTTTGGCCATGTACAGGGTGATGCAGGGCCCAGTGTCCGCTCCACAAGGTTACCTTAGCAATAGTGCAGTGTAATGTATTTGGCGACGAGTTTATAGCGTACTGTAAGAGCAGCATTAGGTGAATCCTGCATGTCGAACTCTCCGGATGTTGCTGTTGCGTCTGAACAATCTGATGCTCTTGATCAGCCTCTGCTGCATTTCTTGCTGGCACCTGATGATGGCATGTCGATGGCGAGACCTTGCTTGAGTGCTTGACGGGTTCGTGCTGACGCGTCTTACGTTCTGGAAGCAGTCCGCGTTGTTTGGGGCGTGTGGGCGTGTGGAGACTCTTTTTCTTGTTTATTATGTGAAGGGACCGTGTCAGTTCTGAAGTCGGATTTGGAGTCAGTCGGGCGCAAAAGGGAGAGGGTTTTCAAATCAAAGGGGGGAAAAATGCACTCGGCGCAACAAATCTTCCTCGCACGGCAAAATTCTCCTCGCTTCGTAGTCGAATCACCACGGGCACCAGCTGCACGCAACTCGGCAATCGTCCCGTCCCAATTTTTTACAATTTGGTTATTTTTTTTAAAAAAAAATACGTTTATTTCCTGGGATACTTAAACTTATCTTTAGACCTTGGGGTCGGCGTCAGGACTTATGACGCCGAGCTAACAAGTCTCGGTGTCACAGATCTCGGCTCCGAGGTGCCTGGCCGTGTACAGCCGGGCATCCTAGGTGGCGTTCAAGTGTCCGGTACCTCGATGCCCGAATACATAGCGCTGGTGCCGAGCATGGATTCAAAACCCGCAGCCAAGTATCCCTTGCCGACGCTGTTCTCATTTCTTCCTCCCCCTCTCGGTTTCTTTCTCTTCCTAACCCGTCCAATCTCTTGAATCGACGAATTTGACCTTAAATACTTGGATTTAATTCATACATCTTCGCGAGCAAGGTATCCTCTCTCCCCTTATCAAATTTTACACATTGATTTGGTATATATTACGTCTATTTTGCAACCCTAAATACGTTATTACCTAATGTTTGAAGTGATTTTTTATTTTTTGTATTATATAACGGTAGGATGTCAAGGCGTGGTAAAACTAGTAAGCCAAGGTAATCTCTTATCATTGTGTTATATTATGTTTTTATTTATGTGCAACAAAAACAAAAATCCTAGGTTTAGGGTTTAATATTCATTACTTTCGGTTCTTAGAATAAATTTGGTTCAATTGTAGGGATGGCTGGATGGCCGAAAATATCTTGGACCCGTTGCCTCTGCCTAGTGGTGTTCTAGTGCCTATATGCTTTTGCGGCGATCCTTGCAAGGTAGCCAACTCCGATGAAGAGAACACGTATAGACAGAGGTAATGTGTGCCAATTTTGCGTTTGAGTCTATACTTCGTCAGCGCCGCATTAACAAGATGGTGAGAAATTGATGTTGTTTAATATTTATTTTGTATCAAATGAAGTCTTGCATAATTTATTTATTTTGTAACAATTGCATTTGTTGCAGATCCCTTCACCGCTCTATGATTTTGAGTCGTGGATCAACACTGAGATCAAGCCGGAAGACAAGGAGTGGATGCAGAACTGTTACGGTGGGAGACAGAGGACAAGGAGATGATGGAGAAGAGATGCAGAGAGGAGGCTCTAGAAAAGAAGCACAAGAAAGAGGAGAAAAAGAGGCGTGTTGTTTCGCATAGGGAGGAGAGGGAGAGAAAGCTTGAGCGAGCGCAGCGAGCGAAGGCAGCGACGGAGGAGAATCTTGATGTCCAGAAGAAGGGAAAGTGACCTTGTTGCACTCAGTAGTCTTCTATAACTTGCTAGTTCTATGGTATATTCACGAACAATGTTGTCTAATCTTGGACTTTGCATTGTGTTGTCATGTAATGCACTTTTAGTTTGTTGTCATGTACTTTAAATGTTGTTATATTGATTAATGTGCTCTATTATTGGACCTTTCATAGTGTTTTTGGTTTCATTATTTGTTGTCATAATATTGAGTTTAATATTGCATAGGTAGTGAAACGAGCTCACGTAGTGCAAATAAAACGTAATGAAGTAGTGGATTACTGTCGATGCGGGACCCATAGGATACCCCGCAAGGGAGAGAGAAGATCTAATCCAACTAGGATTCTTTCCTTGTAATCTTAGTAGTAGAACTATTAAGTAATGCTACTAGAAAAATCTCATTGTAAACCGACTAGGACTCTGGCCTCCTGACTATATAAAGGAGGGCAGGGCTCCTGAGAGAAGAGGACGACAATTGTACAACACAACACATCACAATCAATCCAACGCAAAGGCTAACACCGACTGGACGTAAGGTTATTATTCGATCTACGATCGAGGGCCTGAACCAGGATAAATCGACTGTCTCTTGCGTTAACCATCGAGTTCAGCATACGCCGAAGCCTGAACATACTATCCCGGGTACCCCGTGGCAGGCTATCGGTGGTGAAACATCGACAGCTGGCGCGCCAGGTAGGGGCTTTCGGCAACTTTGCATCCAAAAGCTCGATGGACCTCGATAACATGATCTTCCCGACGGGATCAACTTTCATCTTCAGCTCATGGATCTGCGAGGCGGACAACTACGGTAGGCTCCAAAGCCATCTCCTCAAAGATCCGGATCAGCATGAAGAATTTCCTATTTCGACAACTACGACGGATCAGCTCACCAGAAGATTCGCGCAGCTCATAATATCCGATTCAAATAAGATTTCACGGCTACGCGCATCCGACTCGAATTCAAGCTCCGTGTCCAAGATGAAGTCTTATTCGAGTGCTTTCAAGAAACCGAGTTCTTTTTTGGCAAGATTCCAGAGCACAACCCAAAACAACTCGGATTACCTTCAGAGTTCTTTCAAGAAGTCGAGTTCTTTTCTATTTGGGCTCGACAACATGGCAAAATCCTATTAGGGACAGTTCGAAAAATCCTTTAATCCAATGTTCGGGATACCACTGACAGGAGCCCAGGAGGGTCTCGTGCTAACGATAACATCGCAAGACTGTATCATCCACTGGCCAGGTTCCGTTCCTGAAGATAGTGGAACCCAACTAGTCGGCACAACAACAACAGCTATTGTACCTTACCAAGAAGGAGACTCGATCTACGACATCGAGGCATCTACTAAAGTTATCAGCGACTCCGACAGCATGAAAACTAACGCCAATAACAGAACGGCTCACACACGAGAAGTGCTCATGGTTCGACGTCCTCGGTCACCATTAAATCCCTCGGAAGCACCCGTTGTCAGGTCATCAGATGAATCAGAATCCAATATATCACCCTTTGCCCAGGGCTACGATGGAGAAACCGAGAGTCAGAAACAAGCTAGAGAAAGAAAAAACAAGTTGAAGCAAGGGCGCCAACACCGTGCTAGGCAGCGCAGGGAAGCTTGGATCAGATATGAGTCAGAGTTGGCTGAGTACGACAAAAGAAAATCGCAACAAGAAGTCGAAGGAAGACGCACGGCAAATACGCCTTACGATAAGATTCGAGAAGCATTAGAAGAACTCGGAGCAACTTCACATCCCGGTGAGAAGTATGAACAGCCCTAGGACTTGCTCCGATCGACGATCCCGAGAACGCATGAAGAGAGAGCTCGATCAAGACTACCCGCCAGATCAACAACCCACCGGCAAGAAGATCAAAATCAAAGGAAATCTGCTTTCGAAAGACTTGGACCGGGTGGAAGCCATGACGGAGGAAGTAGGAAGGAACATAATCAAGACCACCGATTTGAACAACCAAGGAAGACCAAGAGTAGGGTGCCTACCCAGACAACCTCGCAAGATTATTCCCATCAAAACGACAGTTGGCCAGAAGAAGGTGCCGAATCCGAATTCAAAGAAACCAGGACACACGACAGATTCCCCTGTTTCGCGAACAGGCTTGCATTGGTACGATTACCTCACAAATTCAAACCGTCTAACCACTCCAAGTATGATGGCAAAACTGAACCAAGACAATGGCTCAGAATATATTTACAATCAATTGAACTAGCCAGAGGAGACGACGATATCAAAACCCTATTCTTTCCCATGGCACTGGAAGCCATGCCCCTCCAATGGTTCGACAAACTGAATCTAGGATCTATCAGAAATTGGGAGGATTTGCAAAGAGCTTTTTGTGAGAATTTCGCAGGAATCATTACACACCCAATCACTCATGCAGAACTAAAAGGACTCAAGCAAAAGGGAGGTGAAAGTCTCAGAAATTACTATCGACGATTCGGCGAACTACGAGCTCAAGTGCATGACATAACCAAACGAGAAGTAATTGAAGCTTTCTCTCATGGAATCATGGCTAGGTGGCAATTTCAAGACTTCTGCAAAGAAAATACGAGAAACAATGAAGAATTCAGATGAACAGTAGAAAAGATGATTACTGCAGAAGAAAAAACACGAGAGAGGTTCCCGGACAGAAGCAACCAGGACAACTCGGACAAGCAAAATCACCGAAATAGCAGACATCAAGAAAGAAAACGTAGACCAGACAATATTGTGGTAATGGCCGACAAATTAAAGAAGTTTTCCAAACCCAGAAGATATGATGACATTGAAAACATACGTTGCCCATTGCACCCTAATGGGAGGCACACCATCGGAAATTGCTACACTTTCAATGATCGATACACAAGAAAAGATAGTAAGGAAAACACCAAAGAGGACAATCAGAAAAGAGATGAAGACAACCACGAGGACAAAGGATTCCAAAAACCTAGGGGAACGGTAGCAGTGATCTTCTCAGGGGCTCCGGATTGCAGAAGCAAACATCAAGAAAAACTAGCACTACAGACCATTATGACAGCAGAACCGGCTACACCAAGATACCTCAATTGGTCACAGTATCCTATCCAATTTACCAGAGAAGACCAATGGACTAGCGTGGGAAACGCAGGCCATTATCCACTGGTTCTAGATCCAACTATTGCTGGTATGACCGTCACCAAAGTACTAATCGATGGGGGAGCTGGACTCAACATCATCTTTTTAGAAACTCTAAGGAAAATGGGACTACAACTCACCGGGATGATCACGCCAACAAGCACACCTTTTTACGGAATAGTACCCGGCAAAGCAGCCATGCCACTCAGACAAATTACTTTACCCGTTACTTTTGGAACTCCTTCAAACTACCGAATAGAGTTTATCAAATTTGAGGTCGCTGACTTCGATTCGTCATATCATGCAATCCTCGGACGTCCAGCACTGGCCAAATTCATGGCAATACCACATTATCCATACTTACTGCTTAAGATGCCAAGACCCAACGATATCCTTTCTCTTCGAAGCGATTTGAAGCGTGCTTTTGACTGCGACGTTCAGGCGATCCAAATTGTAGCTAAAGCACAAGCCGACAATGGAAGAAAAGAAATAGCCGCAATCGCTGCAGAGACAAGCCAAGAAGAATTAGAAATACCGGCTAAAAAGCCCAGCATCATCGCACCACCAAAAGAAGCCGACGTCAAGCAAATCAACTTAGGCACAGGTGATACCTCCAAGACAGCAACCATCAGTGCTCACCTCTCGGCAAAATAGGAACTCGCGCTCACCAACTTTCTTCGGGACAACAAAGATATCTTCGCTTGGAAGCCGACCGACATGCCAGGAGTCCCAAGGGAGTTGGCTGAGCACAGAATTGATGTTAATGAAAGCTCCAAGCCTATAAAGCAACGGCTACGATGATTCTCACCCGACAAAAAGGTAGCAATTAAAAAGGAAATAACAAAACTAATGGCAGCCGGATTCATCAAGGAAATCCTTCATCCAGACTGGCTAGCAAACCCGGTCCTTGTGCAGAAGAAGAACACGGACGAGTGGCGCATGTGCGTCGACTACACAGATCTCAACAAACATTGCCCAAAAGATCCGTTTGGGCTACCACGCATTGACCAGATAGTTGACTCAACAGCAGGATCTGCACTATTATCTTTTCTCAATTGCTATTCAGGGTATCACCAGATCACGCTAAAAGAACAAGACCAGAGCAAGACATCTTTCATCACCCCGTTTGGTGCCTACTGCTACAAGACCATGTCGTTTGGACTAAAGAACGCTGGCGCCACGTACCAAAGAGCTATCCAAACTTGCCTTGGGAATCAAATCGGTGAAAATGTGGAGGCATACGTGGACGATGTAGTGGTGAAAACAAAGAACCCAGACACTCTGATTGAAGATTTAAAGCAAACCTCCGAAAACTTGAAGAGATGGAGATGGAAATTGAACCCAAACAAATGTGTATTTGGAGTTCCCTCAGGACAACTACTCGGATTTTTGGTCAGTCAGTGCGGGATCGAAGCCAGCACCAAGCAAATTCGAGCTATAACAGAAATGGGCCCACCTAGAAGTATCAAAGATGTGCAGAAACTAACAGGATGCATGGCGGCCCTCAACCATTTCATATCAAGACTCGGCGAAAAGGGGTTACCTTTCTTTAAACTACTAAAGAAGACAGACAAGTTCGAGTGGACAATAGAGGCCGACGAAGCTTTCAAAAAACTTAAAGAATACCTCACCTCGTCGCCTGTCCTGACACCTCCAAAGAAAGACGAAGATATGATGCTATATATTGCGGTGACTTCTACCGTAATCAGCACGACAATAGTCATAGAAAGAGAAGAACAAGGGCGCGTGTATAAAGTGCAACGTCCCGTATACTACATCAGCGAAGTACTGTCAGAATCCAAAATCCGGTACCCGCATGTACAAAAACTACTCTACGCTCTACTCATCACCTCACGCAAGCTTCGCCACTATTTCGAAAGCCACAAGATTACCGTGGTGATAGATTTTCCACTCGGAGACATCCTACACAATAAAGATGCCACGGGGCGCATATCCAAGTGGACAGTTGAAATCGGAGCTCTTAACATCGATTTCACCCCGCAGAAAGCAATCAAATCTCAAGCCCTCGCCGATTTTGTGGCCGAGTGGACAGAGATTCAACAGCCTTTATCAGATACAATCCTTGACCACTGGAAGATGTACTTTGACGGATCACTCAAACTAGGCGGGGCCGGTGCAGGCGTTCTCCTAATTTCTCCAGAAGGAAAACAACTCAAGTACATCCTTCAGATATTATAGCAAGCTACAAATAACGAAGCAGAATATGAAGCCCTCATCCACGGGTTACGAGTGGCAATTACTCTCGGAATAAAGATATTACTCGTATACGGCGATTCAGCAGTAGTCATCAACCAAGTCAACAAAGATTGGGATTGCACCAAAGAAAACATGAGTGCTTACTGTGCTGAAATACGGAAACTCGAAAAACATTTTCAAGGATTAGAAATTCTACACGTCCTGCGCGATTCCAACATTGCAGCAGACGTCCTCGCCAAGCTCGGATCAGATAGAGCGAAGGTTCCACCCGGCGTATTCATAGAAGAGCTATCAGTTCCCTCTATCAAACAACCCGGTGAAACAACCCATGAAATTCAGGCTAAAGGCGTTTAGATCTTGGTAATCAACACTTCATGGAGCCAAGTTTTCATTGACTACATCAAAGAAAATAAATTGCCAACAGATAAAGCAAAAGCCACCCAAGTTGTTCGCAGAAGCAAAAACTACGTTCTAGTAGGAGATAGACTTTACAGAAGAGCAGCACATCAGGAATACTCCTAAAATGTGTCTCATTTGAAGAAGGAAAAGAGATCCTAGACGAAATACACTCAGGTTGCTGTGGAAATCATGCCGCTTCAAGAACACTAGTTGGCAAAGCATTTCGCACCGGATTCTACTGGCCAACCGCTTTGAAAGACACAGAAGAACTTGTCAGAAAATGCAAAGGTTGCCAAATATTTGTAAGACAAGCCCATGTGCCAGCTCACAATCTTATCTGCATCCCACCCGCTTGGCCTTTTTCCTGCTGGGGGCTGGATCAAGTAGGACCCCTGAAGAAAGCAAAAGGCGGCTTCGAGTACATCTTTGTAGCAATCGACAAGTTCACCAAGTGGATTGAATACAAACCACTCGCGAAATACAGCGCAAACAAAGTAGTCGAGTTCATCCAAGACATTATGCACCGCTTCGGCATGCCCAATCGAATCATCACAGATCTAGGCTCCCCCTTCACAGCTACAGAATTCAAGAGCTGGACACAAGACTGTGGTTTCAGTATAGACTATGCGTCTGTTGCACATCCAGAAGCCAACGGACAAGTAGAAAGGGCTAATGGACTCATACTAGCCGGATTAAAACCAAGGTTATACGAAGAACTAGTGGACTATGGGTCCAAATGGATTGAAGAATTACCGAAAGTAGTATGGGGGCTACGAACTCAAATAAGCAGAGCAACAGGCTACTCACCCTTCTTCCTAGTTTACGGGTCAGAGGCCGTACTGCCCGCCGACTTGATCTGGACATCACCAAAAATAGAACAATACGATGAAGGAGAAGCAGAACACACAAGAAGATTAGAACTCGACAGCTCAGAAGAAGTCAGAGTAAACGCTACCCTCCAATCAGCCAGATACCTACAAGGTTTAAGATGGTACTACAACAAGAGTACCCATCCTCGATCACTACAAGTCGGAGACTTAGTGCTAAGAAGGATACAAAAGACTGACGGACGACATAAGCTACTCAATCCATGGGAAGGTCCGTTCATTGTCACAAAAGTCACCAGACCAGGCACACACAAGTTAATAACCGAAGATGGAAAAGAAGTCAGCAATACATGGCACATCAGCTAGCTAAGAAGATTCTACGCATAAAAACAACTCAAGAAAAAATAGATATGCAAGTCACAAGGGACCAACGTTCACAATCGACGAAGGACAATATTCTTCAATAACATATGTATTAGTTTATATTCATGATCAATAAAGATGATATTCATCCACAGCATGTCTTGTCATGACTTCCAACGAGTTGTTTTCACGAAACAAAAAGCAAAATGGCTGAAAACATGCCTGAGCATCCCGGCCGAGAGCAAAATAGCTGAAAAGACGCTTGAGCCCGCCGATGAGGGTAGCTAAAAGCTAACACCCAAAACAAAAGGCAAAATGGCTGAAAACATGCCTGAGCATCCTGGCCGAGAGCAAAATAGCTGAAAAGACGCTTGAGCCCGCCGATGAGGGTAGCTAAAAGCTAACACCCAAAACAAAAAGCAAAATGGCTGAAAACATGCCTGAGCATCCCGGCCGAGAGCAAAATAGCTGAAAAGACGCTTGAGCCCACCGATGAGGGTAGCTAAAAGCTAACACCCGAAAAAAAGCAAAATGGCTGAAAACATGCATGAGCATCCCGGCCAAGAGCAAAATAGCTGAAAAGAAGCTTGAGCCCGCCGATGAGGGTAGCTAAAAGCTAACACCCGAAACAAAAAGCAAAATGGCTGAAAACATGCCTGAGCATCCCGGCCAAGAGCAAAATAGCTGAAAAAACGCTTGAGCACACCGATGAGGGTAGCTAAAAGCTAAAACTAGTCGACCGAAATTGCACTTCAAAAGACCCTCCAGCTCTTCGTTTCGAAAAGCAAGAGGCTCAGGGGCTACATCCAGATAGGAATACTTTTTCCTCAGAAAAGCACAAGCGCCACTCAAAAAAGCATTCGGATGCCGAAGTTTGTCAAGGCAACATTCTATGCCGAGTCGTTTTTACATAGCGCGGACGAAAGGTTATCAACACAAAGATTTACATCTAACAAGTCATAGCGTGGACAAAGCACTCGACGGATCACAAAAGAGGAAGAACAGAAAAGTACTCGACAAATCGAGGGGTCTCATTAGGATAACGCACAGAGTTGTTTTGCGGAACAGAGACGAAAACAGGACAAAGTACTCAGCAAGTCAAGTAACTTCGACCGCACCCAGGCAAAGAATACATCAACAAAAATAAAGAATCTTCATTTAAAGAGGAGTGTAATATTACAAGGGGATGCTCAATCGGATCAGGCATTGTCATTAGAAAGGGAAATGTCAATATTTAGACTATCTACAACCCTACTGGCTAAACCTTCGACCTCAGGCTCCATCCTCTCAACGGCGTCAAGGTATTCTTGGCTTTCAGCTTCCTCTGCTATCTTGGACAGAGGCGCCTCTGGAGCAAGGACCCGGACCTGGGCCAGCACATTCTTGGTACATACTTGAGCACACTTCTTCGCGAACTCTTGGAAACGAGTCGGAATCCAGGGAATGAACTACGCCTAAGATTGCCCGTCATCCGCTGGAGTCCGGAGAACATCAGCTACTGAACAAAAAGATTTCCACAAAACGTTCCAATTTTCAGTAGCCGTCGCCAGCTTCCCGGACAAGCCTTCAATAGTTTTTTGGGCCTGCACAAGATCTCTGTCAGCTCCACGCCTAATCAGCTTAGCAAGGGTGAGTTCTTCCTCAGCATGAGTAATTACCTCCTCAGCCTTATTATGACTAGAGCGGACAAGAGCCTTCATTTCATCGATACTCTCCGAGAGCTTCTGCTTCTCAACTCGGAGAACTAGACAAGACACCCATGAACAAGTTAGCGAAAAAAGAAGTCAAAATACAAGAAGAAACAGGTAGAACCCGCAGCACCTTTGCATTCATTCTTCGCAGACTCCACCGCGGCGTCTCTCTGCTTCTCCGTCTCCACAACCCGGGCACGAAGGGTCTTCTCCTCCTTTTGGTGCATTTGATGCTCTGTCTCCAACTCAGCCCGGAGAAGGTCGAGATCGGCTTTTAGAGCGTCCACCTCAGAAGACAACTTTCTCTCATTCTCAGATGAGAAAAAGAAGCCAGAATGATCACGAGAGAAAGACTGAGCAAAAAGGGGGCAAAGAGAAACAAGGCGTAAGGACAGAAGAAAAACAAGCACACAAAAAAGGAGTGGCAGTAAAACCTACCTGGAGCCGTGGAAGAACTCCGCACTGGAGGAGCGGTAGAGCTCGGGACAGAGGCTACCAAAGAACTCGACACCAGAGCTTCAGAAGAAGTCGGCGCAGGAGCCTCGGAAGAACTCACACCCGACCTCCGATTACTTCAAAAAGTTCAAGACTAAAAGTCAAGACAAAGAAGAGAAATTCGATGCAACAGGAATATGAAAAACAACTCACCGCCGCATGATGAGGGGTACTTCATCATCCTCTTCTTCCTCAGCCAAGGAAACCAGAGCACCTGCTGAAAAGAGGATAAAAAGTACTCGGTTCAAGAGAGAAACAGGAAAATAAAGGAACAAAGAGTATTAAATGTGCTCACCTAAGAGCATGCTAGCAACAACTGGAGTACCTGAGGGAGTACTTGGTTTGCGAGGCTTCTTGGAGACAGGCAGACCAGATGAAGACCCATCCGTTCGCCCCCTCTTCGGGACACTGCGAGGACCGCGAGGGACTAGACGAGGAACATATTCTTCATATACATCAACAAATCTGGAAGAAACCCCAGGAAGGGCGGTAGAGGTTTGGGACTTACTAATTGCAGAAGTTCCAGCAAGTTTATCCCCAGTCTCCGCCACGGCGGGGAGAACATCAAGAGGGATCGGGTCGACAAAGTTCCGCCCAAGCTCCTGTGAAAAAGGATAAAACACCGAGACAAAGAAAAGCTAAGCAAAAACGGATGCAGCAAGAGTACATAAAGTACTCAAACAAAAAGATAGACAACTCACAGCTGGGGGCGGATTGTTGGCTGAGAACTCAGAGATAGCAGGAGGAATGACGCTCACTCCTTTCAGCATCTTCTAGAGACGCTCGAGTACCTCCTCACCGGTCAGCTCAAGAGCTGGGACCATACGTGAAGGATCCTCGGCCCCAGAATACTCAAATCCAAGATGTTCCTGCTCCTTCAAAGGCTGAACCCGGCAATGAAGAAAGCTCGAAACGATACCGAAGCTGGTCAAACCCTGCTGTTTCAGCATGCTAATCCTATCAAGGAGCGGCTGGATCACTTGAATCTCAGTAGGTGACTCAAGCTTCTTGTCCCATCGGTCATTCACCACAGGACCAGATCCAGAGTGGACGACGAGGGAAGGGATCAAATTGGCAGCGTAAAACCACTCGGCACGCCAATCTTTTACAGAATCGACCAGGTCATAGTCAAAAAACTTAATCTTGAAACCCTGGCGAAACTAAATCCCGCAACCGCTAAGAACGCTGGTTTCTTCACGGCGGGGTTGAGGTTTCAGACGAAAGAAAAAGCAAAAAAGAGATAGAGAAGGAGGGATTCCAAGGAAAGCTTCACAAAGATGAACGAAAACAGAAAGATGGAGAATGGCATTGGGGGTTAGATGGTTCAGACTAACCCTGAAATAACCAAGAAACTGATGAAGGAAGGCGGAAGCAGGAAGGCAAAGTCCGGCGTGGACAAAGGAAACAAAGAGGACAATCTCACCAGGACCCAGAGCTGGAACCCAATGCTCACCCGGAACTCTCCATTCAGCGATGACTTTGCTTTGGATCAAGCCATCGCTAACGAGCTCGCGCAGCTGGTCTTCGCTTGTTGTTGGAGCCGGCCAAACCTTCTGAGCAGCCCTCATGGCCACGAACTCCTGGTTTTCAATCAAAGAAAGGGATGACTCCTCGTCCATGAAGGTCGCCTGAGACTTGCTTGCGGTTTTCTTCTTTCCCATGAACTGGTGGAAGCAAAGAAGGCACTAGGGAAGAGGAAGCTAGGATGATGGTGCTCGGGTGACAGCGACAATGACGGCGGCGGATTTCTGAAAGCTAGGGTTTAAAGGCAAGAGAGGGAAAGGAAGATAAAAGGTCTTTAAATAGATTTTTCAGTAATAAAAACGGCCCACAAGGCCTGTTTAAAACACAGTGTGAGAACGCAACGGTCCATTTACCGACGCAGCTAAAATGACGGAGGGCACAAATCCACACAACGGTACGAACCAACGGGCAGATTTCAGACTTATCCGTCCGACACCACGGCAGGGTTATCAGATCGCTACAAGAACAACTCGTCAAACCAAGAAGAAAGAAAGGGCTACCTCGCAAGGAACAAAGGAACCCGGTTATTTAAGAAAGAAACTAGGTAATCTCATGAACGATAGGGATCATAGCAGAAAAGTAAAAGACAACTCAGAAGACAAAATTCTTTCCATTACAAGCGTCTTCAAAAACAGAAGATTACAAATCTTACAAGACCCAACGAACTCGGTACCACGAAAAGCAAAGTAGCAAAGAGGAACATGGACACAACTAGGCTCTGGAACGACTACGTGTCCCAAATTGCTACTCGGAAGGACAAACCACCATCAGCTACACTGTTTTCTTCAAAGGACGGATGCAGTGCATCCAAGGCGGAAATCGGCAGCACGGCAGGGCAACATGGAGCAGAGAAGGCCGGCGGGTATCTGTCTACCCAAGACTGATGTGATGCTAGATATGGTGTTGATCTGCACCGGACAGTCTAAAGACAGGCGACGAGGATCAACCCAGAACTGCCAGGTGAAGGAACGAAGCCCACATCACAAGACTTCCTCCAACTACCACCATGTACATCCTAGCACAATGCTGTCACGGGATTAGCCTACCTCTAATCCCTATCACAAGACTTCCTCCAACTACGACAAGACACACAGGAACTACAAAATATGCCCGGGGGCTGCTCTACTTCACAAACTACCATGTTCATAACCATGAAGGTTTCAACAGAATGTCCAATGGGTGAAAACAAGCACTCTAGGACAGTATTTATAGACCAAAGGAGCGGCGCACATGGACTAGGAGTACCAACGAAATAAGCCTAACAAAGGGCACAGTGAAAAGACAGGACTCAATAATGGATGACTCAGGTGAGAGGAAACAGTACTCGAAGACGGGCATATTCAGAAGAATATACCAGCACAGTACAACCCGTGAACAAAAGGCACTTACACTCAACCACCACCATACAACTACATCTGACAACAGCAGACTATCAAAGAATACGCCAAGACCTCGCATCCGAGTTCTTCCTGAACAAAACAACATGGATATATGCTCGGGGGCTCGGCCAGCATCATAGCTTAATCAACACTAAGCTAGGGAGCTCGGCCTTCATTTCAACTACTCCCGGAGGCTCGGAACCAAAGACAAAGGACCAAGAATACAAGAAACTTAAGACTACAATGATGACGACACATCAAGACTCTTCATCTGACTTCTTTTCTAAAGAGAAGAACTCGGAGAAAGCACGGGGCTGCGGGATACATTGCCCCAGAATTTTTTGAAGACAAGAATCTGGACCCTCCAACTTTTGCAAGCAAAAACAAGAGGCTCGGGGGCTACACTCAATGAGTGCAATTTTTATGAAAAATTGCACCCACCCAAAAAGAACCCGGACATAAGCTCGGAGGCTGCATGCCGCGAAACTACTCAGATGATGGTTTAATCCAAGACTAAAGGGCCGCTTCGGAAAGATGCCGCAAAACTACTTGGATGATGACATAATCCAAGTCTTGGGGACTAGTTCAGAACACAAATTTTCAAACAATATAAAGGATCAAGACCCTCCAACTTTTTGTTCCAAATAGCAAGAGGCTCGGGGGCTACACTTAGTGAGTGCACTTTTTCTTCAAAAAAGCACACGTCACCAAAAGACTTCCTCAATGCAGAACACTTCAAGACATTATGACAAAAAGAACCCGGAACAAGCCATATTCGAGTTCTTTTTGATAAAACTTCAACGAACAATCAGAGCAACTTTAAGACAAGATCCTCCAGCTCCTTGTTCCAAATAGCAAGAGGCTCAGGGGCTACAACCAGATGGATGTACTTTTTTTCAAAAAGCACTCACCACTCGAAGATCCCAAGAAGCGCTACAAGGTTTCACTCCAGAAAGCACTCGGATGACATTTTGTTCCTACTCAACAAGACTTGAAGGAGCAAAGTGAGACTTTCAGAGCTCAACCATGAAGTGCTCGGGGGCTTGTCGATGCGGGACCCACAAGATACCCCGCAATGGAGAGAGAAGATCTAATCCAACTAGGATTCTTCCTATGTAATCTTAGTAGTAGAACTATTAAGTAATCCTACTAGGAAATCTCATTATAAACCGACTAGGACTCTGGCCTCCTAACTATATAAAGGAGGGCAGGGCTCCTGAGAGAAGAGGATGACAATTGTACAACACAACACATCACAATCAATCCAACGTAAAGGCTAACACCGACTGGACGTAAGGTTATTACTCGATCTACGATCGAGGGCCTGAACCAGGATAAATCGACTGTCTCTTGCGTTAACCATCGAGTTCAGCATACGCCGAAGCCCGAACATACTGCCTCGGGTACCCCCGTGGCAGGCTATCAGTGGTGAAACATCAACAATTACCTAATTCAACACACGTAACACATAAAATGGCATGTAATAACAAGTACCAAACTAGGGTACAGAGGTCTCGAACTAAACCTAACATGCCTTAAGTAATTGAAGTAAACAACAAGCACATGAAATGACATATGAGAAAATGTGCCAAACAACAATACATATTTCCTTCAACTAACCCTAACATACCTTAAGTGATTAAACAAAAAAAAATAAACACACGAATGTGGCTTGTTAAAAAGATTGATTTGTCCTAGTAGTGTGGCCACATAGCAAATTATGTCGCACCTTCTCCACAATATCCTTCCATTGTTGGTGGTGGTGGTGGCGGGAGTGGCGGCGGAGGACCCTTGTTCCTGTGATTAGGGCAGGTGCAATATAGATCATTACAGAGTGCCTCCTGTGAACTGGCACCATTGTTGTCGTCTTCCTATTCGTCGTCCTTGTAACCGCTGCTAACTTTCCTTCCTAGATTGAAGATACGATCCTACAGGTAGTAGATGTACTCCGTATGTGGATAAATAGGTTGAGGATCAACCCACCTAGTAAACCCATAGTTTTCTTCGGCCAAGGAAGACTATAATAAGTATGTCATGTAAGTTGTATAGAAGAGAAACATATTGAAGAAACAAATAGTAATAGCAATTACCCATGCTCGAGGACATTTGAAGAAACGATGACCTCCATCTATTCCCTCGGTGAACATCTACACTAGGCAGTCCTCACCATGCATGCATTTTGGCCACTCTTCTTTCCGTTCATCATATCCTCTCAGTGGTGCCTCTTTGATGAAATCACTTTTGTTCTCAACTAGGAACCTCTCATAAAGAGATTCCTCAAAAAAATCAGGACCAAGAGAACCCTCCCACATAATGGTAGTTCCCTTCCCCTTTCCTCTCCCTTGGGATGACCCTCCAGACATTGGTACTGCAATGAAAGAAAATACTGAGGAGTGCTCTTCTTCCTTGTTGTGTGTGTAAATGAGAGGGAGTGAGAGGTTATTTATATGTTGAGAGGAGGAATGGAGGCCTCTCAATGTGCCATGTTAGCGATCCGTGTGCCTCTTCACCTCAGCCCTTGGATCAAACAGTAATAAGATAGATGGTGGAGATGAAGTGGAGTTGTGCTTCCTCGCATGCCTTCCTATCTTGAGCAAACCACCATTCCTATAGGTGTACTATTCTTCCAGAATACACATGCCACGGATGTTGGAGAGGCGGTTAGAAGCACCTGGTCAAGGTTGGGCCCAAGACGAGCCTGTAGGGGGACGAGCGACCCCAAGAGTCGGTCAACCCCTAGAGACACCATCCTATAGGTGTACTATGTAAGTGAAGTGATAAATCACTGTTGTCATCGTACTCCTTGTCCTTGTAACTGAAAAGTCTATTTTCATTGTCTAGAAAGCCTAAATTCGTTCACTGTTACTAAAAAGCCTAGATTCATCTGCAAAGCGTCTGTATGATACGACTAGACTATACATGTTCTAATGAATTTACATTTAATCTATGTATAGAATACAACAAAAAAGGTGCATGATCCATGCCCTGTAGTATTAGGTAACAGTCTGCTCGTCTGCATGATCAGGACACTGACCAAAGTTCTGCCTCAGCCAACTAATGAGTACTCTAGAGGAGCAGGCACCCGGTGTCTCTAGAGGAAGCTCTCTTTCAAGGAAGACTTCCACTCTACCTCTCCTACCAGCAGCAGTGTAGTGGTCGATAACTGGGGGGCCACTTATATGGACACCCAAGAACTTCTACGTGTCCTGAAGAGTAACGGTCATCTCACTACAAGGTAGGTGGAAGCCATGAGTCTCCGGCCTCCATCTACAAAACAAGAAAGAAGTACTACAGTTATATGCACATCAAGAACCAAAAATATAAATGGAAGTGAATCTGTTCATAATTATGGTACCTATCGACTAGAGCTGAGATCATCGTGGGGTTGAAGGCAGGCAACCCACGGTGAACCTAGAACGATACAACATCAAGTCCAACCCTCTCAAGGAGAGGAGTGTACCTATCGTTGTACCGCATGTCCTCGAACTTATCGTGGGTTCAAGGACAAAGAGGGTACAATTCTTGCAAAGAATAGAAATTATTAGATTAATTTGTGAACACAAGTACATGTACAGAGGAAAAATAACATGCAGAAGTAAAGTCGTTACCTCCCTCTGCGCGGTGAGTCATCCTCGATGGTTCTCCTCGTAGTATGGCTCCAGCAGGTGGAATGGCTCCATCCTACAAAATATAATGAGAAAATACAGATTAGTCTTATATGAACAAATAAATAACTTTTTGGTACTAGTAAACATGCATGTGAAACATTAGTTATTTTCACCTGACTAAGCGGCCAATGGCATGTACGTGAATTATGCCCAAGTCTACCACATTTGTCACATTGGTTCTACTCAGGGTCAGTAAGAAAGGGGGTTGCTCTCCCTCGCCTCGTTCTATCGGAAACATGGTCCATGACCATCTTGTGCCTCGTCCTCTTTCGGGTTCCATGTTTGTCCCAACGTATACCTGGATCCGCAATGTATTTTGGCCTAGTGTAAGGTGACCACTGACCCTCGTCTAGGAAAGGCTCGAAATGGGGAGACCAAGTCTATACAAGGCTGTCAACACTGAACTCCGATGGTATCTGGGTCTTGTAGGCAAAGTTGCGATGTTGAGATGCTGCAACATAACGAGAACAAGGGAAGTGATACTGCCTGGTTTTCCCACATCGGCATGAGAAATTACTAAGTACAATAGTATAACTCCTTGATGGCCGGACCTCACCATCAGACGTTGTACCACCCCTTTCTGTGACCTAGTACTTACCGGTGCAGTGGTCAAAGCAATCGACGTCATGTGTGGCAGTCCTTTCCTTTGCCTTGTCAAGATGCTTCTTAGGTTTAGGTGCCCATTTCTGATTATTACTCTGTAGTGCCATTGCTTGAGCGTGTCTCTCATTAAACCATGCAACTAGCCTATAAAAGGTGAATGATATAATGGCATTGATGGGCATGGCACATGTGTCGGCACAAAAACATGTCAACCGTGCCAGGCACACGAACAAGCCAGAAGGGTCTACTTAATGGAGCTAGAGATCTGCCTGGCTTCAACGCAGGGATGATCGATCCTGCGTACTCCTCCCGAGACGTGCCAGTCAATTTGACCCTGCAATTGACAAGGAGAGAAAGATTATCAGTAATTTAAGGTGGAACATACCGGTCTGTGCCCAGACAGTTCCAAGTGTGCCGCTTCGGGAGCAACCATACGGGAAGATCGACTAAATAGCCAATCCGCACAGAATTCGGCTGTTACGGACTGTAAAGCTTATGGGTAGTGATTAATTTTATAACGACATGTACAGTACACATATATGTAAATAAGATCATTAGTTAGATAGATATTGCTAGTGTAAACCATTGAGCCGATGAATTTAACTAGGAAAAGATATAACACACGAACGAATCGACTATCTAATACGAACGGATCTACAAACGCCTTGAATCTAATCTGTTACCACCAATAGTGAGGTTCAACCAGATCGATGACAGCTATGATGATAGTAACAAACTAAAACCGAAGAATCTACAAAAACATCCGTACTTCCACAAGCTTTTCGAAAGACATGCTACACGTGAAGGCTTGGATGAATCGGCTAAAATAGCTGATTCAGGTGAACAGGACTACATCATGTGAACAATCGACTATTTCACATGAATAAACCTATAGACTCCATAGACTCAACCTGCTATCTCTAATAGTGGGGTTCGACCGGATCGATGTAACCATGAAAAAGATAACGAATCAAACCCTTAAAGTACACAGATCTATTCATGCTTAACAGAGTCATGAACACACACCGTAGGCGTTAACGCATAGGCGATCGGCTATTTAGCCGATGCAAGCATAGCAAATAGCTAAGGTCATGCCTAACCATGAACAAATCTACTAACTAGCATCCTCCAATCTACAGTGCTATCAGTGGGGATCGACCGGATCATTACAGCCATAATGTTGAACTATAAACCAGATTCAACTAGACAGCAAACCTCTTCAAGATTATTCATGCCTTAACTGCATACTATGCACGATCAAGATCGAAGTAAAAACAACCGATGAAGCATAACCCGTCATTCAGAGTCAGAAATATCGTGTTGTAGTAAAGGGAACGATGGACTAAAAGGATATAAGGTCGATCTAATTTGATCTTGACCGGGCAGATTGATATTGTTGTAAACTAATAACAATGAAAATATCAGCAAGATCGGTAACTTAATGAATCTACTCGAAGGACGCCATCCTTAGATAGAGCCGATAACTTGACCTTAATCTAGTTTAAGCAGTGGAGGTCGACCAGATCGATGCAGCCGTACTTAAACTAGACAAGAGTCGATAACTAGCTTATACCAGAGTCGCATTGGAGGTTGACCGGATCGATGCAGCCGTACGAACAGAAGTATAAGCCATGATGATACTTACAAACAAGCCAGAGGTCAGCTGAACCGATGCAGCCCTGCTTACTGAAGAACTCACTGAGATCTACTCTACTCCTACACCTAAGTGGTGGCCAGAGCAAAAAAAGTAAGTAACTTGTATTTGATTGATTCTGTGTCCTTTATAATAGCCGGGGTCCAATATTTATACCTGAAACCTACGCATGAATCCTACTTAAGCACGACCCATTACAATCTTTGGCATAAGAGAAAATATTCCTAATTTAAGATAACTTGGACCCTAATCTTTCCCTTTTTATAGAGTCCAACATGTTTTTCCTGACACCAACCATAGCTTTTATCATTATCTGCTGGCACTACCTAAAGAGAGCCGATTCCAGTACTGCATTCAAATCAGCTGATACCGACCTTTATGCAATCGATTCCTTGATGACACAACCTTATTAGCTTTCGAGTTCCTACAATTCTTCTTTCCAAATTTTGGTGTAAACACATGCCCCCCAATTTTGGGATAAAAGTAATTATATTTCAAAATTATCATGCCTGTACCCCCCATAGGTCCATGGTCATGGGTGGAGAATCTTGATCTGGGGTCTACTGTCTATCATCGTCTTTGCCAGCTTATGAGCCCATGCTTCAAAACTTTACAAGAGCATCATTGCTTCACAGGCACTTGGATCCATCCTTCAGGCTGACTATAAAATGTCTATCCGACTCCGGCGGGAGCAATTCAATAACTCAGTTATGTTTCTCTTTTGCCCGCTTTTCTCGAGTGCCTCTGGCTCCACCGGACCCTCCAAGTTCTAATTCTTGGCTATGAGGATCTTGAGTGGTTAGAAGAATTCTTGTGTATAGAGTGATTGTGTCGCTCATCTTAGCGCCTTGTCGAGCAAGAGGATCAGCTACTATAGTTAAAAGAATTCTTGTGATATCACCTGAGTCTTCTCTCCATGATCGCAGAGTTGTTCTAGTGTTTACAAGGGCTAAAATGTGTAGACACCTTCCCCTTGTTTGCTTCATCAAATGCCCATCGGGAAGACCACAGACTTCTTTCCTACAGTTCCCCAGTCACCGAGAAATCGGTAGGGCATCTTTTAAGCAGGTGGCCTTTCCCCTTCTCCTGATGCAATTTCATCAACAGGCTGATGTGACTTGGTTCATGATGACCTTTGGCCTTATGGGGATCCTGACTCCCTTCAATCCAAAGAAGCCTTGGTGGGTTGATCGCTGGTCAGCGTAAACCTTTCATATCCATCCCATGATATTTTGTGATTATGGGAAGCAATAAGTCCGAATATGTTATCTCTTCGTTATTCGTCCCCAAAATTTCTAGAGTGTCAATCCGTTTCAGTATCTGACTTCAATTCCATAACCCCGGCAAAATCTATCTTCTCACCTTCCTAGGCTATATATACGAGCCACGGCTGTGGATCAAAAAAACAACTTGCTTCGTCTCAAACCTTTCGTGTCTTTAGTGCGGTTTCTGCTTTCCCATAGGTTTGAGATCATGGAGAGCAGCAAGAGGTATGCTAAGGAGGCCCTCAATGGAGCTGCATCATCATGCTAGCACCTTCATCACTAGGAGGGTGCAACTCATGATGCCCCCACTGCCTCAGGGCATAGGGCCGACTCCGTTCAGCCTTCGGGGTTTTCTTTGTTAACAGCTCGCCGCTAGCTCCCATGCTATCTGAGGAGATGGATCAACAACGACGATCTACTCACCTCCATTGATTAGGCTAGACAGAACCTCATCGACTGCCTCTCCCTCGCAAAATCGGCTTTGGCCATGGTTCGGTGCTGATCGCCTCCCGAGGTTGATCTGGTGGAGGATAGGTTGGTCAAGGCCGAGGCTAGAATCACGGGTGAGATGTCTACCACAACTTTTTGTCTCCTCTTAATTTTATCTTTAAGATCCCGATCATCCCCCCTTTGAATCTTTTTAGACCTATCGGCTCAGCTGGAAAGCCTCCGATCAGCTGTGGAGTATGCGATGGGATTCGTTAATGCCAGAGGCATCATTCTAGTGGTTCGCTTGCATGACATCCCAAACCGTGTTAGGGAGGTTGCGCTGCATGGCATTTGTTAGGGTGCTGCCATGGCGTTGGCGGCTACACAAGCTTGTTCCAACCATGAGCTTTGGCTTCTTCCCCATAGTTTCCCAGCCATGGCACACCCTGGGGATCATGAGCGCTTGGTCGAGGATTTCTTCGACGTCGCCAACTCTATAGCCCTTACTTCCTAGGCCGATGATATAGTAAACAAAGTGTTTTTCGGCCTATAGTTTGTAATAGGTGATATTAGCAAATAATTTCTTCATCTGAAGTGATTTTTTCTTTTGCTTCATACTTCATATTCCATGCATCAATCTGTCTGTGTTTGCTTTGCTCTTATAGGCGATACATATCATATCGGCTTCTACCCCTTCGGGTTTATTTTTGTACTAGAGGTGATACCTTCCTGGTATCGGCTATTAGAGCCGACGACCGAACAAATCGATTGTCAAGTATTAATCCAAATGATAGGATAGTATTTCTTTAGATACTTTCCATTGATTGCTCTGCCAAATTCTTCTTCTCCCCTTAGTGTTTTCAAAATATAAGCATTGCCAGGCGCACAACGTTTAATCCGATAAGGTCCTTTCCAATTAGATGACCATTTGCCGAACTTGCTGTCTTTTGATCCGATCGACTCCTTCACTTTCTAGACCAAGTCTCCTTTAGAAAATTGCTTGCTCTTGACCTTTTTATTGTAATATTTTGCCACCCTTAGTTTATTGGCTTCTATATTCTTAAGAGCACGCAGCCGATGGCAACTCAAGTCCTCTAAGTCGTCTATCATAAGACTCCTGTAGACTTCGGCTGACAAATCATTTTGCAATGCAACACGCCTCAATCTAGTTTGAACTTTCCCCAGAAGGACTACATTATGGACATACACAAGTTCATAAGGTGATGTTTTAATCGATCCATGATAGGCCATCGTATATGCCCATAATGCCTCATTAAGCATTGAATGCCACTTCCTTGGCTGCTCCTCAATCTTTTTCTTGATTAGTTTAATATTAATCTAATTGGACGCCTCTGCCTGGCCATTAGCTTGAGCATAGTAAGGAAAATAATTTAGTAGCTTAATTCCCATACTGGTAGCAAAATCTCCAAACTCTTCTGATGTGAACATCGTTCCTTGATCGGTAGTGATAGTTTGAGGAATCCTAAAATGATACACAATATGTTCCTTGACAAAATCAACCATGTTATTTGAGGTTACCATCTTTAAAGAAATTGCCTCAATCCACTTAGTGAAGTAATCCGTTGCTACCAATATGAACTTATGTCCTTTACTTGAGGGCAGAAAAATCTAGCCAATTAAATCAATTCCCAAGCCTCGAAATAGCCATGGTTTGATTATTGGATTCATAGCCGATGCAGGCGATTTCTAGACATTACCAAAACGTTGATAGTCCTAGCAACCCTTATAAAATTCAAAACAGTCCTCCAATATTGTTGGCTAAAAATATCCAGTTTTATGAATAATCCATTTCATCTTATAAGCCAATTGATGAGCTCCACATATCCCTTCATGCACTTTGCCCATCAACACCTTAGCTTCCTCTTGATTTAAGCATTTGAGCAACACCCCATCGACTATTTTGTAATATAGCTAATCATCCAATAAAACATACTTAGTCAATTTATACCTTAGCTTTCTGATAACTTTTTGTGACAGATTCCTAAGGTAATTGGCTATTTCAACTCTCCAATCATCATTTGAGGTTTCACTACTCAAGACTTCTTGAAACACTCGATAACCTGATGCACTTTGAGCTAAACGATTAGCCTTTTGATTCTGTGCTCTCAGAATATGTTGAAAAGAGACATGAGGAAATTCCTTAAGCAACCTTTGGCACTCATCATAGTATCCCCTCAGAGTATCTTCTTTGCACTCATATAGGCCGATCAACTGATTAATGATTAACTATGAATATCTAAATATTTCAATTGCTTTGGCCTTTACTTCATGAAGAAGTTGAAGTCCCTTAAGAATAGCCTCATATTCTGCTTGGTTGTTGATAATCATTGGTTCAGTTGGAAGAGCAAACTCGAAACTTGCCCCTCGAGGTGAAATAATAACAATACCAATGCCACCACCTTGCTTGCATGATGACCCATCAAAGAACAGCGTCCATGGTACTGGCTCCACATAGCCAACAATTGGCATATGATTCTAGGTGACAAAATCGACCATTACTTGTCCTTTGACTGCTTTAGCCGATTCATACCTCAAGTCAAATTCTGACAACGCAAGAATCTACTTTTCCACTCTCTCATTCAGTATTGGCATTGACAACATGTGCTTGATCACATCAGCCTTGGAAACAACCGTACACTTGGTTGATAATAAGTAGTGTCGTAACTTAGTGCAAGAGAAATATAAGCACAAACATAACTTTTCGGTGGGAGAATATCTCGTTTCTAGATCCAGAAGTCTTCTACTTAGATAGAAAACAACTCGCTCTTTTCTTTCAAACTCTTGCATCAAGGCCGATCCAATTGTTTTGTCATCGGTCGATATGTACAACTTAAAAGGCTTACCTTGCGGAGGAGGGACCAGCACAGGTGGATATTTGATATATTCTTTTATCTCCTCAAATGCCTTTTGTTGTACGTCACCCCACTTAAATTCTTGATCATTTTTCAACTTCAACAAGGGAGAAAACGGCAGAACTCTTTCTGACAAATTTGAAATGAACCTTCTGATAAATTTAATCTTACCAAGCAAAGATTGTAACTCTATTTTAGTAGTCAGAGGAAATGCCTCATCAATTGCTTTTATGCTTTTTTGACCAGCTTTGATTCCTCTCTCGTGGACCATGAAATCCAAGAATTGTCCAGCTGATACTCCAAAGGCACACTTATTAGGATTCATCTTTAGACCATGTTTTCTTGTGCATTCTAGAGTCTCCCGTAAATCAGCTAGATGCTCCTTGTACCCCTTGGATTAAATCAGTACATCATCAATATAGATTTTAACAATCCTATCGATCAACTTATGTAAAATATAATTTATTGCCCTCTAATAAGTTGCACCGGCATTCTTTAGACCAAAGGTCATCACAACCCACTCAAATAAACAGATTGCTCTAGGGCACCTGAAAGTTGTCTTCGCTATGTCTTCCTCAGCTATGAAAATTTGATTATATCCTGCATTGCCATCCATGAAGCTAATAACTTCGTGCTCGGCTGCTGCGTCTACCAACATATCGGCTATTGGCATCGGATAACCATCCATGGGTGTAGACTTATTCAGATCTCTAAAATTGATGCAAACTCTTAACTTTTCATTCTTCTTGTATACAGGAACAACATTTGATATCCACTCTGTATATCGACATGGTCGGATAAATTTTGCTTTTAGTAATCTTTCAGTCTCCTTTTTATATCATTAAGCATGTTTGGATTGAATCTCCTCGGAGCTTGTTTAAACGGCCGATATTCAGGTTTGATTGGCAACCAATGTTCAACAATTGATCGATCTAGACCAGGCATCTCATAATATTTCCAAGCAAAATAGTCTTTAAATTCCTTTAATAAATCAACTAACTCTCGCTTATACTTAGGATCCAACTTGGCACTTACATACGTCGGCCTAGGCCTATCTCTAGAACAAAAATCTACTTTTTCTAATTCATCGGTCGACGTGAAGCCATGTCCTAGTTTGCCATCTATACCATCTATTGGATTACCCATTAAAACAAATTTTCAAAGCCGACTGCTTGGATCTGCTGTTTGCTTTCATCACTGATCTTAATGAAGCCCCATTCTCATAATTTGCCAGAAAAACACTCAAAGTCTTCTAGCTTCCAAAAGACTGGATCGGCTATTGCGATACTCATAGACTCATCAGCGCGAACCAGCTCAACATCATCTCTACGCCATTGAATAAAACACTAATGCATGGTCGATGGCATACAACAGTTTGCATGAATCCAATCATGACCAAGGAGTAAACTATATGACCCTTTTCCATCGATGACGAAGAACGTGGTGAGCAGAGTCTTTCCTCCGATTGTTAGTTCGACGTTCATTGCCCCTCGGGTCTTAGATGCATTCCCCCAAAGTGCTTAAGCATCATGTCGATCTCAATTAGATCTCCTAGTCCCTTGCCAAGTTTACAAAAAGTGGTGTAAGATATAAGATTGACAGAAGCACCTCCATCCACCAACATCTTGTTCATCGGCTTCCCATCAACAAAACCTTTGACATACAAGGCCTTTAAGTGCTGATGCTTGACTGGTTTATTGAATATAGCTTGCTGTATAACTATCAACTTGGCAACTATTTCTTCATACTCTGATTCATCAAAATCTGAGTAAACTTCTTGATCTGTTGGAGCCCTAAATTCTGATGGCAATAGAAAAGTCATTTGAATATTAGCCGATAGTTGCCTTTTATCGGCTATTTGCTTAGCATGCCACACTTGAGGTCTACTAGATGCTTGAGCTTGTTCAAGTTCTCTGTTCCTTAGTCGTTGCATTCTTCTTTTTTGGCTTCTTGTCAGACCTCCTGGACACCATTGGCCTTCCTATCAAGCATATTCTTCCTCATTACTTTCTTCTTCATAATCAGTCCTGTTTTGATCAACAACTCGTTTTCCAAGCCGATCATGAACATTTTTATTTTTAAGCGCCGATCCATGTTATTATGATGATACGCATCTTGAGTACAGATAGACCGACGGTTGGCTTAAGATTGCCTAAACTCCCAATATTGTTTGCTGCACTCTAGATAGTTATTCCAGGTAGGCAACTTCAAATCTTCGTTCCAGCAATGTCTGAAGAAAGGACAATTCCAATGCGATTCAGCTTGCTTCCTTTCATACATTTCTTTTTCCTATTGACGCTGGTATTCTTGCTCCTCTAACCAACGCTGATAATCATTTTCCTTCTGTCGCCGCCATTTATTCAACAAAATTCTAGATGTGACACGTGGCTTTGTCGCCCCATCTTTTGATGTTTCTCCCTACACATATCGGCTCTTTTGATTGTCGTGATGTTTTTTAATTTTTCTGTATTCATCAATTGATATTTACATCTTGGGATCAACTGTCCTAGTTTCTCTTGATTTGGTTGATGTCAGGACCTTAGTCTTCCCTTTGAGCAGCCTAGCATCGACCATGTTATGATCTTCTAGGAAAGGATTATCATCAACTTTCATCTTCTGAGGCGTATCAAATTTGAGTTTTCCTTATTGAATAGCCCTTTGTATATGTTGCCAAAAAACTCTGCATTCAATAGTAGAATGAGATGTAGCGTTATGAAACTTGTAGAACTTCTTATTCTTCAATTAATCAGGGTACAACATAACATGATTATCGGGCAACTTGATCTGTCCCTTCTCAAACAAGAAATTGAAGAGCTTGTCCAATTTTGTGACGTCAAAGTCATAGCTCTCTTCGACTCTTCTTACCCAAGGATTTGGCACCATTACCGTCTTCTTACCCCAATACCATTTAGCCACTGCAACCTCTTCTTCTTCATTGTCTTTATAGCCGTCATCGATTTGGATTATAGGCTTCGGCCATTGTGGTACTTTTCTAAAATTGGGTATCTCTACGCATACTCTAGAATAGGCTATTGAGCACTACCACTCGTTGAGCCAATTGACCCAAGTTATCAAACTCTTGTCCCAGCAGCTTCTCTCTATGTTGGCAACATTCCTTGAATGGCCAAAGCAGCTAGCTGATTATCAGCCAAGTTTAGTGAGAAGCAGAAGTTTCTAGTCTCTCAGAACCTCTGAAGAAACTCAGTGCCTGATTCATTAGTTCTTTGCCTTATAGTTGTTAAATTAATAATATTCTTTTCTCCTGTCCTAGTGTAAAAATATATATGAAACTTCTTCTCTAGGTCAGCCTAATTGGCAATGGAATTAACTGGCAATGATGAAAACCAAGTGAAGGCTAGCCCTGACAGTGATAAGGAGAAGAAACGAACTCGATGGGCTTCTTCAACGGACGCTTAATCCAATTGTGTAAGATACCGACTACCATGTTCTATTGTGCTTGTGCAATCTTGGCCAGTGAACTTAGTAAACTCTAGAAGCCAGTAATTTGTAGGAAGAGCGACCAAATCGTACCATTCTAAATATAGGCGTTTGTACGAGAAGGTCTGCCTTTTCGGCTTCAAACTGAACTGATTCTTCATCATCTCGGTTACTCTCAGCAACAAATCATCAGCATTTGAATTTGGATTTCTCTGCACCTGCTGACCCATCTGTGGATTGAAATCCCGTGTACCTTGATACCTTGGATTCAGAATCATGTGAAGGGTGTTGTAATCTATGCCATAATGATATCCATGTGGAATCTCTATCTACTAGGTCCTTTGCTGGTTTGTTGCTTGAAGTCTCTGGTTATAGACGTTAGGATCTATATCTCTACGGATCCTTTGAACTGATGGTGCTATTTTTTGAGCCAACGATGGTATGTGGCCTGATGTGCCAAAATTAATCATCTAGTTCTGACCTTGCCCCACCGACTATTGTACATGCTGCACTAATGATCCAGAATTATACTATATCTGATTCATAGTAGCACCTTGAACTTGCTCAGATGAACTCTGAACTACCTGGACATCATCATTACTGGCTGGTGCTGCTTCTTGATGGCTGGTGCTAGTTTGATTAGTCCCTTGAGTCGATGAATCTAGAATGTTGTAATAAGCCGATCCAACCTGATCAACTGGAAACCCATGAAACACCTCTTTCATGGTGTTGTGGAATGTGTTTAAGAAAACTTCATTATGGTTTGATATGGCATCATGAACATATTTGTTTATAGCTTCCATGAAGAAATGTTTGTCTTTAGCTTCATCTGCATCTGTCTGCCCATTGAATAGAACTCTTGGTAGTTGATATTTCTAAATAATTGTATTGTCACATGTCTTGGTGTAGGACAACGAACACTTGTTCTAAAATTCTCCTATAGCTTTGCTGATGACATCTTTATCTATATAAGGTAGGTCTTCATAAGGTACCATAAGGATATCATTATTGTTGTAAGCTGCCATGATGATTGTGGTGTCCCACCGGCCATGCCAGAAAGTGTGTTGGCACGAAAATGTGTCAACCGTGTGGGCACATGAGCAAGCCGGAAGGGTCTGCTCGATGGAGCTAGAGATTTGCCTGGCTTCAACATAGGGATGATCGATCCTGTGTACTCTTCTCGAGACGTGATAGTCAATTTGACCCTATCATTGATAAGGAAAGAGTTTATCAGTAATTTAAGGTGGAAAGTGTCGGTCTATGCCCAGACAGTTTCAAGTGTGCCACTTCGGGAGCAGCCATATGGAAAGAGCGACTAAATAGCCGATCCACACAGAAATCGGCTATTACGGACTGTAAAGCTTATGGGTAGCGATTAATTTCATATTGATAGGTACAGTATATGTATATGTAAATAAGATCATCAGCTAGACAAATATTGCTAGTGTAAACCATTGAGCCGATGAATCTAATCAGGAAAAGATATAACACATGAACGAATCAACTATCTAATACGAATGGATCTACAAACGCAATGAATCTAACCTGTTACCACCAACAGTGAGGTTCGACTGGATTAATGGGAGCTATGATGATAGTAACAAACTAAAACCGAAGAATCCGCAAAAACATCCGTACTTCGACAGGCTTTCTGAAAGACATGCTATACATGAAGGCTTGGATGTAGCCGATTCAGGTGAACAGGACTACAATGTGTGAACAATCGACTATTTCACATGAACAAACCTATGGACTCCTCAGACTCAACCTGCTATCTCTAACAGTAGGGTTCGACCGAATCGATGCAGCTATGAAAAGACAATGAATCAAACCCTTAAAGTACATAGATCTATTCATGCTTAATAGAGTCATGAACACACACCGTAGGCGTTAACGTATAGGCAATTGACTATTTAGTCGATGCAAGCATAGCAAACAACTAAGGTCACGTCTAACCAGGAACAAATATACTAACTAGCATCCTCCAATCTATAGTGCCATCAGTGGGGATTGACCGGATCGTTACATCCATAATGGTGAACTATAAACCAGATTCAACTTGCTAGCAAATCTCTTCAAGATTATTCATGCCTTAACCATGTACTATGCATGATCAAGATCAAACTAAAAACAGCCGATGAAGCATAACCCGTCGTTCGGAGTAAGAAATATCTTGTTGTAGTAAAGCGAACAATGGACTAAAAGGATATAAGGCCGATCCAATTCGATCTCGACCGAGCAGATTAATATTGCTGTAAACTAATAACAATGAAAAACATCAGCAAGATTAGTAACTTAATGAATCTACTCAAAGGACGCCACCCTTAGATAGAGCCGATAACTTGACCTTGATCTAGTTCGAGTAGTGGAGGTCGACCAGATCGATGCAACCATACTTGAATTAGACAAGAGTCGATAACTAGCTTATACCAGAGTCGTAGTGGAGGTCGACCGAATCGATGCAGCCGTACGAATAGAAGTATAAGCCATGATAGTACTTATAGATAAGCCAGAGGTCGGCCAGACCGATGCAGCCCTGCTCGTTGAGATCTACTCTACTCCTACTCCTAAGGGGTGGCCGGAGCCAAAAAAGTAACTTGTATTTGATTGATTGTGTGTTCTTTACAATAGCCGAGGTCCAATATTTATACCCAGAACCTACGCATGAATCCTACTTAAGCATGACTCATTACAATCTTTGGCATAAGAGAAAACATTCCTAATTTAAGATAACTTGGACCCTAATCTTTTTCTTTTTATAGAGTCCAACATGTTTTTCCTGACGCTAACCGCAGCTTTTATCATCATCCGCTGGCGCTACCTGAAGAGAGTCGATTCCAGTACTACATTCGAATCAGCTAATACCGACCTTAATGCAATCAATTCCTTGATGACACTACCTTGGGAGCTTTCAAGTTCCTGCAATTCTTCTTCCCAAATTTTGGTGTAAACACATGTATACCCTTGAGTACACTATTAAATGACTCCGCCATGTTGCTAGTCTAAAACTCGTACCTCCATCCACCATCATCGTAGGCTCTTGTCCATTTCTCAGGTTCTCTCATCAATCTTCTTAGCCACTGCCTACCTTCTATGTTTGTTGTTGTTTTTAGCTGCTCCAACTTCTCCTCGAAGAACGGCACCTCAAGCATGCGAGCAACCTCCTCAAATAGAGCAAAGTTGTCCTTCGTACCATTCTTCCAAAGTAAATTCTCGGCAAGGTGTCAAGTGCACCAACGGTGGTGTAAAGGTGCATACCCCAAAATCTACTCATGTACGGCACTGAGTATGCCCTGGTGTCTATCAGATATGACACCTACCTCCCTATGAGGGCTAACAACATGGATCCTAACAAGCCGCAAGAACCATCCCCAGCTATCTTTGTTCTCCCTCTCCACCAAAGCCAAAGGAATCAATGTGCTGTCTGCGTCACATGAAATGGCTATCAAAAGTGTGCCCATGTACTTGCCAAGCAAAAAAGTACCATCAATGGATAACACTGGATGACAGTGCCTGAAGGCATTGACGCACTAGGGAAAGCACCAGAATGCATGAAAGAATATCTGCCTCCCGTCCTTCCATTCATTCGGCTTTAGCATATACACGTAATGCATGCCTAGATTTGTTGCTTTTATTGCATTGAACATTGTAGGCAACTGCTCGTACCCCTCCTCCTAGTCCCCATATATCATCTTCCAGGCCCATTGCTTTGCTCTCCATGCTTTCCCATACTTTATGTCATACTTAAATATCTCCTTAGTCATCTCCATAATTGCCCTAAACTTTAAGTTGGGCTGACCCTTGAAAGTTGAGTATAACTTTCTGGCAATGAGGGTAGAGGTCAACTATCTATGCTTCTATTTTAGATCTATCTGGACACAAGTGTGTGGACCTACAGTTTTAGTGATCTTGAATTTTCCTGTGGCCTTCTGTTTGTGAGCATAGATCCTCCAATTGCAATCTGCCATCTCACACACCATCATGTAATGGCGCTCCACATAGGAGTGCCTCACCTTGAATGGTCTCTTACGCCTCATAGAATATTCCTGTAGCCACCTTCTTAAGGTAGGCAAGTCCTTGAAGACCATGCCCTTTTGAATTTCTAGGCTGTCATCGGCCTCAGGAGCCTCTAGCAGCTCATCATCTCTTCCTTCTCCATAAGCATGTTGGAAATGACTAAGGTTGCTGAATTCATGAACTAGTGGATCACAATCAGGACACAAGCGTCTGATGAGCTCCATTTCTTATTTGCTCAAAGTTGCAACTGGGTGGTCATCATCAGAATCAACGGCCCTTGCTATGCCATAAGGCTCCTCATCATCCGTAATATCAACATCTACACGGTTAGAGGCCATAAACCCTAGGTCCATGTTGGTTTATGGAGGAACAGGAGCACAACCATCATTATCAGGATTGTCTCTTGCATTTAAAGCACAAATATAAATTGCACTGAGACAAAGGAATGGAATGAACAAAGAATAAGGAAAACCAGAGTGTTACTAAATCACTTACTAGGATAATTCTGGATCAAAGGGATCTCCTGAGGGGCACCTACAACATCATTAGTCCCACATTCTACATGGATACCAGGACATACACCAACCTTATTAGGGGTGGATTGAGCATCAGGCACCACAACCACATTTTCCACATCCACCTCATGGTTGGGTAACAGAGGCTTAGAGGGTGCCAGATTCTCTGGTGCTGGCGACAACCCATGAGGGGGTGAATGAACATTAGGGGGTGAATACCCATGAGGGGTGGGATCAATGGACAACTTTCACATAACCAAATCCAAACATTGAAACTCATTCTTCATGACAGTTTTGACATATTTGTCTCATTGAGCCTTTGATGCAATTGGGATCAACAGCCTCAAAATTGTCCCTAACCTGTCATGGTGAAGTACCCCCTCAACTAAGATGGCATCTTTATTTGAATTGCATTTAAACTCATCACAAGCCCTACCAAACAACTCATAAAACAATGGCCGATCATCGAATATCACTAGCACCCTTTGCATTCCAACAAAACTAACATTACCAAACTCATCTTCCTCCACACTTCCTCCATGATACAAGGTGACTACGTTGTCCATCTGATTGATATGCACATCAACCAAGTTATTACGGGTATATTATTATAAGATAACTAACCATAATATCTAACTACATTTGCTAACTAAATTACCTAACTATCTACCTAAACAAATAAGTATCTAACTGCCTAACTATCTCTCTAACAATATAAGAGATTTGGTAACTACACTTACTAACTAGCTAACTAAATTAATAAGTAACTAACTCCCTAATTATGTCTCTAACAATCTAATCTAACTAAATAAGCTACATACATATATTCCTAAGTATATAATATAACTAAATAAATAAGCATCTAACTTTCTACCTATGTAATTAAATTTGCTAACTAAATTTGCTAAATATTCTAAAAAAATTACTAACTAAATTACCTAAAGTAGATTAACTAATTTAACTTAACTAAAAAACTTTAGCTCGGATGGGCAGGGGGCGTAGGGCCCGTCGGTCAGTAGGTCGACAAGAGCTCCGGCGAGCGGTGGTGGGCCGCCCTCACTGCTGGACAGCGAGGAGGCAGAGGGAAGGGGCGACGAGGGCAGTCGGGAATCGCACGGCGATGGGGGCACGGCGGCGGCCTGCTGTGGTGGAGTGGGCAGCACCTCGGATGGGGCTCGAAGGGGCAGGGGGCGCAGGGCCCAGCGGCCAGCCGGCTGGTAGGAGCACCAGCGAGCGATGGCGGGCCACCCTCACCGTCGGACAGTGAGGAGGAGGAGGGAAGAGGCGACGAGGGCGGTCAAGAATCACACGGCGACGGGGGTGTGGCAGTGGCCTTCTGTGGTGGAGCAGGCGATAGCCGGTGGAGGAGGCGCGGGCGACGGCGACGTTGGCTGGTGGCGGCGGTGAGAGGGAGAGACAGAGCGTGAAAGAGAGAGAGCTACCACCACATGCTTTGAATCCATGCTCGGCGCCAGAATACATGGTGCCGAGCTTGGCACCATGTATTCTGGTGCCGAGGTACCGGCCACGTGAACGCCACGTAGGATGCCCGGTTGTGCACGGCCAGGCACCTCGGAGCAAAGATCTGTGGCATCGAGACATTTTACCTTGGCGCCATAAGTCCTGACACCGACTCCTAGGATTCAAAGATGAGTTTAAATCTCCTAGGAGACCAAACCTAAATTTTCTTTAAAAAAAGCCCAATCGTAAAAAATTGGGTCATCCCGGACTTCCGTTTGCCGGGTGGTTGCCGGCTGCCGTGCGTGTGGTTGTGGTCCTTGCTGGGGTCACATGAAAATGGCATGGCGTCCCTGATTCCGCGATCAAACACGCGTTGGAGTTCTGCTTGAAGGGACTAAGTTCAGGAATCAAGAGTGGTACTAGTACTAGTACTGGTTCTCATAGACCTGCGCGTGCTGTCATGGTCGGAGAAGAGTTGCCCACGAGTAAAGATGGCAATGGGCCCCTGATACCCGATACCCGACGGGTATTTGATCCATTAGGGACGGGGATGGGATTATATCTTTACCCACGGGCATCTAAATGGGCAAGAATCCATTCCCGACGGGTATAGCGGGTATGGGAACATTCCCTGTTTACCCATCCCCGTTACCCATTGGGGAACCCAACTATTTAAGCTATCATGCGAGTATTAGGCCCAAAGAAGCTCAACATAGGTATTTTGACCCAAATCTGAATAATCATATATATAGTTTGTGTATTCTTGGGACCCTAGTTAAATTTTTTCTCACCATCTCTGCCAGCAGCACAAGCACGCCTGCCTCACGAGCGCTCGTGCCCCTCGCTTCCTTAGTTCGGTCTCTCTGCCACCTTTGCTCGTCCTCCTCGCAACCTTGCTCCTTCTCCTCGGCATCTCCGAGACTCCGACACTTATACCCGGGTGAAGAAGAAACATCTTCGATTGCAAAGCTGCGACCCCAAGTGTCCTTATTTATCGGGTATGCAGTACCCGTCGGGTATCTGTTACCCGATCGATGCCCGACGGGTACGGGGATGGGCAAGAATCTATACCCAAGACAGTTAATGGAGACGGGGACAGGATGAATTCTCCGTAGCGGGGAAGAGAACGTTTCAGTGATGCTCGATGGATACATCCCCGTTACCATCCTTACCCATGAGGCGACGACTCACTTCTCGACAGTGGACACTGGCGTCCCTTCCAAGTCCCAATGACCCAACAACGTGTCCAAGGGCTTTTGCCTTTGTATACCGTCCACACCATGGACAATTGTTCGAGTTTTCCCAAACAATAGCCGAAGAAAACGAGGCAATAGATTTATATCAGGAGCCAGAAATTTAACCTCGGGTATTTCCACTCCCACATCCTAAAAAACTAATCTATAGGTTCTAGACTTCTAGTTGCAAATTGCAGTTGCATAAAAGACAAGTAAATTACTCACCTTGTGTCAAAATTGCAGCTTTTTTCCCTGCTGTGGGCTAGATTGCTGTGGGCTAGATTGAATGAAAATACTACAAAATATTGCATTATACGTTTATATAAATTAATACACATACATATATACATAAGAGTATGTCAAAATAGTTGGATATTCCTGGAAATGCCAAGGAATACCCTTGGATCCACACATGATTTCTATGGTGTCAAGTCTCTAAAACGAAATCGGGTACAGTTTGGACAATGACATACCAGTAGTATCGCGTATACCATTCCATACACACTATGTTTTGATGGGTAGTACATTCTTTTTCTCGATGAATAGTGCTAATGAAAGTGTAGAGCCCTCGTCTCATCTATAGTGCGTCTAGATGGCCAAACGGATGACCTGGCCTAGCCCAGCCCTAGCATGACATGGCATAGCGCTATCATACATGGTTGCACTGTCGCCCCGTGTTGTCATCGTGCCCAAGTCACAGCCTTGGACTGTGCCTTGTCATGCTACGAATCCAATGCCACTGGGCACAGCGGCTCACAATGCTTGACTTGGCATGCGAGCCATGCCCAGCCGTCACCGGTGCATAGCGTCCGTATTTTCGCTGTTACTACCTCCGCTCAGAGCGGCACTGTTGTAGCGCATCTCGCCACACGCTGCGCCACCTTCAAGCCTCGCCGTCGCTATCCTGCACCATCTATGAGGCTCAGCATTGCATCGTTGCCAATCACTACTCTAGATTTGGACATTATTATCGGTTCTAAAACCTTCTTTACTGTTGGATTTTAAACCGATAGTGGCATATCGATAGTGATGGGGTTAACATCACTATCGGTTTTTAAAAACCAAAACTGATCTACAGGAAACAATGTCGGTTTCTAGCTCCACCCGACATTGTCTAGTTGAACAACACTGCCGGTTTATAGTCCTAACCGACAGTGAAGGTTGCTTCAAGAGTGTCGGTTCATAGATCAAGCCGGTAGTGTTAAGCTAGCCAACACTGTCGGTTCATGGCTCAAGCCGGCAGTGTTGAGCTAGCCAACACTATCGGTTGAGGGCTCAAACTGGCAGTGTTAAGTAAGACAACACTGTTGGTTCATGGCTTAAGCCGGCAGTTTTTACTAGACAACACTGTCGGTTTGTTGATAACCGGTAGTGTTTTGCAAGACAACACTGTCGGTTTGTTACAAACTGGCAGTGATTGTCCATTCATATTTTATGGTTTAATAATTGATTTTAATTTTTTTTTTCATGGAATCAGGTTTCGCTTTATATACGCTACGTAGACGATAGGTCCATCAATATTAAACATTACAAATGTTACGGTTACAGTTCAAATGTTCTTATCCAGATCTCGATCCCTCAAAATAAAAAAGAATTGTTCTCGGACTTCTTACAATAATCTGGCGAGCCGCTTTGGGCCATACTGATCCTTGTACCTCATGGATTGTGCAATGGAATATACTCCATCTTTTTCCAAATACCTCGGCTAAGATGAATTTTACGAGCTCTGACTGTAGTGCGACGATCTTCATGTCTAACAGTCTTTGGTGGTTATATTTCTTGCGCTGTTGTTCAAAAAAGATGATATCCAAAGAGGAACAGTAAATCATTTTGTTGAATTATTAATAGACATAAATAAAATAGGGATTATACACACCAACTTATTGGCTTCTTCCGATTTTCCGCCGATGTAGCGAAGCATTGCCCACATTACATAAAACCCGTATTCATTGTTTCCCGCCGGTTATGACAGGTACTTCCCCTCTATTTCGACAACCTTGAATGGAACCGGCGTCCCACCGATATGTCTTCTTCAGACACTGAGCAACATTAAAGGGAGAAACATTAGAAAGCGGTATGTGTGATTAGAAAATAATATGTTATTAGGATCGCTTACTAATTCAGCACTACCACCGGTGCATCCAGATGATGAAATGGTTTTTTCTTCGAGTCCCACACCTCGATCAGATTTTTAGCAAGATTGACACAAATAAAGATGAAATTGTTGCTACAATCACAGAATCCTAATTATCGAATAATCTTAACTAAAAAATAAGCATAAAATTAAAAACCGAGAACACATACTCGTAGTTGTAGGCTAGAAGTATGTTGGTTTTCTTCTTCATCGTGAATTCGTCGAAAACAGTAATCAATTTCTATTTCAGGTCTTCCACATCACATCTATAGAGGCCTAGACATGTCCTCTCATTGACTCGCAAGGGGTCAATGAAGCCTATGTAATCCCAATTGCTTTTTAGAATACAAAATTTTGCTATATACCTACATAAAAACATGGGAATCGCTCAAAAGTTAACAATTTATCTTGAGAGAGTAGTTAATTGTAATATCGTGCGTGTAGGGTACTTACATAGTCCACAGCGTCAATATTTGAACATCGAGAGAGCATTTCTGGTATAGCTGGAACAAGCACTCCAACTCAACATCGAACTTCTCTTCTTCACGATAATGGAAAACATGTGGCGAACGAATAATAACCTCAAAACCAAAGTCGCCAGTCTCTGTTGCTTGAGCCATGTAATATTCATGCAACTGGCGCATATATGTTGTCAAATTTTTATACTCATTATCGGGAACCAAAAGATTGCCCTTTTCATACTTTATTGCTGGTGTTCCCATCCCTTGTACATCATAATAGATGTTCACGGCCTCTTCCATGGTTAATCCTGGGTTGTCTTCGACATATTTCTGTATGTTCCTTAAATTTCTTCGTCTCTTGTTGTAGCGTATTTATTCTGTGTTTGCTTTTTGAATTCAGACTTCAACAAATACAAAGGCAGTGAGGCACAGAGATTGAAGAAACTAACACAATCTTCCTTCGAGATGTGTGTTGTAAATTTTTCTTTCATTAAGGTGGTAACGCTGCCACTGAACGACCTTTTTCTTTTCTATTGGTCCACTTTGGGAGCATTAGCGACTGAATCCAAGGACCTTTTCTGTGACTACGAGGATGTCCTTGATCTTGTTTTGGGCTGAGGTGGTGGAGGAGGAGGATGACGACGAGAATTCTATTTTCCCGGCGCTAATAAAGATGGAGGAGGAGGGGGAGGAGGAGGAGGAGTCTCTTTTCTCGGGTCTAATGAAGATAGAGTCGGACGAGAAGGAATAGAAGGAGACCTCTGTCTTCTCAAGGGTGATGGCTCCGAATGAGGAGGGGAGTGATCTCTGTTGGGAGATGGTGAGTGATCATCACGGGTGGTTGAAGGCTCGCAGTCGTCCTCATCATCAGAGGCCACTTGAGAGCCCTTGTTTTGATCAAGTTTCGACCTGTCTTCCGCTACGGGGTCCTCAATGGGTATCTTGTTAAACTTCTTATCAAGTATTCTATCAATGGTGATGCGAGCGTACCCCTGTGGAATTGGACGGCCATTAATTGTCCTATCTCCCATAGGCCAGGCCTGGCCAAGCACCACCATGTCCTTTGTCCATTTCTAACGGATGTACAACTTGACATTGACGAATTCAGTGATGCTGTCCACTGGATGAGGCACATTCGCCTCTTCTTCATCAAGCAGGGTCGATCTGCAGTTGTTGCGACCCCTAAACTATGGGCTAAAGACAGTAGGAGTAGGGTTTTAGGGTACTCCTGACCCCTTAGACAACAAAATTTGCTCGACTCGTGCTTCAATAGTTGCCTCAATCCGTACTTCCATTCTGTCTTCCATCTCTTTTAGTCGCCTTAAATACTCTGCCTCCTATTCCGCTCTACCCCTCGAGCGGCTCCAGTAAGTGTTAGATTCTTGGGAGAATGCTAGTTTCTAAGGAACAAACACCGGTTCCTCTAGTGCGACTAGGGTGCTCCTTGGTTCTGAGTGCTTGGGTGAGCACGTCTTTCTCCCTATTAGAAGTGTGAGTCCCTTGCCTCACCTCCTTAGTTACCTGGGAGATCATCTAGATGAGTTCGCTCATAGGTTCATTTATGGAGCTAAAGCTCCCATCCTCGGCGTGTCGTACATTCCTCCCCATATAGTATAATACCGATCTAGGCTCCCAATCATCTATCTCAACCTGAATGTCTTCCTCAGCAAGGCGATCCATCTTTTGAAGTTCTACTTCAAATTCTGGCATCTTTTTAGCATAGACACGAGAGTCGAGATGATGAGGATTCATCGCTTTCTACGAGTTCTCCTTATTCTTCCTGCTCAGTGCTAAGTACTCCTCGAATAAATTGTATTCCTTGAAATGCTGCCAGAAGTCCTTCTGCTTGCTAAACTATCCACCATCAAAATCTGGCTCTTTATTTTGGAGGACAAAATTCTTATACAATGTCCCCTTGAAATTCTTAAAGCATGTCCCCATGATTTCTTTTGCTTTTTTCTTGACTAACTCCCTATCATACTCGGTTGAGAAAGTGAAATACTCTGGAATCTTGACATCCCATATGTAATCCTTCTCACTTTCAGGAACCCTCCATGGGTCATCATCTTTCCCAATCCACTTCCTGTATCTAATCGGAATGAAGTCCCTAACAAGCAACCCAAGGATAGTCTTGTATTTGGTCAAAGCTATAGGCGGTGAGAGTGGATCCCCAAATTCATCGAACTCAGTAATGTGCCAGTGTGCATTCCTACCAACAAGAATTTTTGACACGCCTCACTTGGATCTGGCCTTCCTGCTACCCGAACCCTCTGGCTCCTCGACCGGTGGAGGCTCCTGCTAGAGACACCAAGTAAGTTATGACCCTCTCAATTGATTAGCGTGTGTGGCTACATAGTCACATGATACCAAAGTTACCTGGCCATCTTGGTCATTTTGACCCAGATCGAGCAGGACAGATGGGGTCCATAGCTGTTCGTTCTCACCGACCTGATTGACACCATCACCATTTGTTGAATCATGCGACTTTCCTGTCCCAGCGATATCAGCCACTTCTTGTTGTCGATCTGTTCTTTAGCGATGGGGTAACTGGCGACGAGGAGTCATGGCTATGACATGATCGTGGTTAGCTTTGGCTGCGGACAACTACTAATAGCATATGTTCATATATATATAATATGTTTAATGCAAAGTCTAATAATAAGTCAATATACAACAAAGTCAAATAATAGCATATGTTCACCTAGAACAAATTCATTGTTTGATTGACCACATACAACAAAGTCCACCTACTATTCTATGAAACTAAGCCTACATCAACTTCCAAATAAGAAAAGCGATGACCATAGCCATAAATAAAAGAATGACATCTTTCCAAGACCAAGGAGCATTTCTCCTAATCTTCACATCTTTAGTGCCAGCGGATGGCCATGGTTTGCATTCATTGGACCATAGTAGGCCGGTTGCCCATGGTTTGCAAGGTAGGCTGGATGACTATAGTAGGCCCTCAAAGCTTCAGCTTCTATGTTGTATTTTTTGTGCAAATTACTAGAGTAGCGATTGACTTGAGCATAGTAATCTTTCTAGGTTCGATAAATCCCAGACATGTGACCAACATGCACTACATACCATGCCATGGTTGCCTATACATTTAAGTAAATTAGGTTGTCCTTCAAACATGATGTATTCTTAGACAATTTAATATATTTACAAATAACACACAACCATTGCATAGATAGGAGTGTTTGGAAAATAGTTATTCACATGCCTTAGTAATAGTTGTTAGATGTAGGAAAGATATAAAGAATATTCTTTATTCGTTAAAAACCAAATGATGATTTAGAGAGCCAGTTTAAGACTTTTGGATATACTCCTAGAGATGTCTTAGAGTTTTTAGTCTCACTATAAATCCCCCAACATTGAGACTTTCGGGGGCTAGAGATAGGAGTCTTCGGAGACTTTTGGATATACTCCTAGAGATTTTTTACTTGTAATCTTGCATAAGTTAATAATTATGCATCTTTATGCTTATAGCATGGAGAATTCCATTACAAGTTTGGACATATATTAGTTCTATAGGTCTAAAGTATATATACTCCATCCTCACATCCAAAAACATTGAGCATTGGTGGCATAGTTCCAAAAACATTGAGTATCCGCCTGATGGGAGCGTAGATGCAATTGCAAGCTACGAGGTGAGGCCAGCTATTGGTTTCACATATGTATCCAGCCAAGCTCCAATGATGCACAAGATGGTTTCATAGAGAAAACGTAAGTTTATTTCACAGAGAAAATGCAAGTACTCTGAAAATAAACTACCATTAACGTTCAGAGAGCAATTTTTGTTAAGTATTACGAGTCTTTGCTATGTTTATCATGGTAACCAAAAATAAAATTACGCTTTTGTTCTTATTAGTATACTGATGAATAGAGCTGAGCAACGTGCTACTAAGTAACAATGTACTACTTACTAGCAATGCATCCAAAAACACAAAGAAACAGACAGCGCACACTGTGTGGCAAACCTAGGTTCTAGCATTCACAGCTGCATGATCAAACTATATGACAACACACACTGCATGATCAAACTGATTCAAGTAAGCAGCTGTCAGACATTTCATCAGACACGTAGCGGGTAGTGAGCCATGCACTCACCGTGGGGGTGGGAAAGCAGCTATCCATGCGCTTCTGAAGGCCTCGGCGATGGGACAGACAGCGTCATGCTCTGGCTTGGGGAGATGGACGGCGTGGGACAGTGCTTCGGCGTGGGGCGGTGCTCCGGCGTGGGGCAGTGGACGGCGTGGGGCGGTGCTCTGGCGCGAGGTGGTGCTCCGGTGGCGTGGGGGGAGAGGTTGGCGCGGGGTTGAAATGAATTGGGATAATTTCAACCCATGCCACTTTTATAGCAGTAGCTCATCACTGTCGGTTCTACTTGTAAACCGATAGTGATGGGGCACATCACCGCCGGGTAACTACCCAAACCGGCAGTTGATGTGCTGTAGCATTTATGTGTTAAGTTAGGTGTTAAGTAGGATAAGTTTCCATTTTCTTTTAAACTCCTCCTGGCGCAATGGTTAAGACCCCTCAACTTAGCCCCCAAGACCCGTGTTCGAGTCCCAGGTGGCCCAAATTTTTTTATTCTATTTTGTAAATTATTAATTTATTTCAAGAAATAGCTCATCACTACCGATTTTACTTGCAAACCGACAGTGATGGGGTACATCACTGCCGGGTCACTCCCCAAACCAGTAGTGATGTTGTGTAGCAGTTAGGTGTTAAGTAGGATAAGTTTCCATTTTCTTTCGAACTCCTCCTAATGGCGCAACGGTTAAGACCCCTCAACTTAGCCCCCAAGACCTGTGTTCGAGTCTCAGGCGGCCTAAATTTTTTTGTTCTATTTTATAAATTATTAATTTATTTTGAGAAATAACTCATCACTGCCGGGTCACTCTCCAAACCGACAGTGATGTTGTGTAGCAGTTAGGTGTTAAGTAGGATAAGTTTCTGTTTTCTTTAGAACTCCTCTTAATGGCGCAATGGTTAAGACCTCTCAACTTAGCCCCCAAGACCCGTGTTTGAGTCCTAGGTGGCCTAAATTTTTTTGTTCTATTTTATAAATTATTAATTTATTTCGAGAAATAGCTCATCACTGCCGGTTTTGCTTGTAAACCAACAGTGATGGGGTACATCACTATCGGATCATTCCCCAAACTGGCAGTGATGTTGTGTAGCAGTTAGGTGTTAAGTAGGATAAGTTTTCATTTTCTTTCAAACTCCTCCTACTGGCGCAACGGTTAAGACCCCTCAACTTATCCCTCGAGACCCGTGTTCGAGTCCCAAGTGGCCCAAATTTTTTTGTTCTATTTTATAAATTATTAATTTATTTTGGGAAATAGCTCATCACTGCTGGTTTTCAAAGATAAATCAACAGTGATAATCAGTATCACTATCAGTTTATTCTCATCAATGTCAGTTTTTTGAAACCAACAGTGATGTTTATATATATTAAAAAAATTCTTTTATATACTGAATAAATAGAAGCATATGTATTCTTATGTCGAACTGGCTTGAAATTTTTTTGGCAAGCTTGTAAACCCAAATTAAGACCCTACATAGGATCTTAGGTTTTTCTGATCAGTTTTTTTCTTTATTATATTTTTCTATGTGCTGAATGAGACAAAAGAGGGTGAATTTCATCTTGGACCCAATAGATTTTTTTATCCACCTCCACAAAATTCTTATCCCTACGGCACATTAGAGACTGTGTAAAAGTTTGGCACTATTCTAGATCTTTTCGTTCGTAGACTCAGTTCAACCTATAATTAACCGGTGTCGTCGCGTGGAAATTCAATTAAACCTTAGAAAGTAGGAAACCATCTCCAAAAAATCCCAAACTTGGTGTTTCCTTCACACATGGCACGTGCAAGCCTAAGAAAAAGTTTGAGATGAATACAACACCGAAATACCTATGAACCACAGAAACCTTGATAACCTATGTGTATAGTCATGGTTCGATGAAACGACATGTGTACCTCTGTGAAGCATGTATACTCTGCCTATGTGAAAATAGCTTGAATTTTTTTACAAGCATGTACACCCAAATTAAGACCCCACACAGGATCTAAGGTTTTTCTGATCTTTTTTTTATTATATTTTTCTCTGTGCCGAATGAGACAAACGAGGGTGAATTTCATCTTAGACCCAATAGATTTTTTTCATCCACCTTCACAAAATTCTTATCCCTAGGGCATATTAGAGCCTGTGTAAAAGTTTAGCACCATTCTGAATTTTTTCGTGGGTAGACTCAGTTCAACCTATAATTAAACGGTGTTGTCGCGTGGAAATTCAATTAAACCTCAGAAAGTAGCAAACCATTTTCGAAAAATCCCAAACTTGGTGTTTCCTTCACACGTGGCATGTGCAAGCCTGAGAATAATTTTGAGACCAATATGATACCAAAATGTATATTTCTAGTTGCCCAACAAATGTTACACGAATTATATGCATGACAATAATTAAACACACAAAGCCGTACATATTAAAATTAGAATCCAATTAAACTACGACCTTGAAAACCTAGCTAAATAAACATTAATTACTATCAGAATCACTGCCGGGATCGATCGGGCCATGCACACTAACATGCCCCTGTAGCCATATATGGTAATTGATGTCATGGATTATGTATCCGCTTGTATCGATGAAGTCCAATGCCCGTATGAGTGTACTCTCTCGTGCCTCACAATACCGAAAGAATGGTCGGCCATAGATGTAACCTACTGAATGACCACTGCCCCTGTTAATAATCCTTATACAGTACTGGCGACCTTCTATAGTGAGCTGGCCAAGGTTTTCATTGCAAAAGTCCCAATCGTACCCCAGTTGCTCCATAGCTTGGTCTAGAATGGCCCACAAGCCACATGCAACATAAGTAAGGTCCTAGAGCGCAATCTGCATGTGGAGAAAAAGAAAAAAAAATAGAGAATGTTATTACAATAATAAACAACAAATAACCATGACTCAGGTATAAGTGATCATTTTACCACATCCGCATGGTTGTAGCTCGCAAACCATTCGCTTGCTTGTAGAACGGGGATATCACCAGCATTCAAAGCAAGTGCCTTTAAATGCGAGAAATCAGGCACATCATAGCAAATACATCAAAGTGCCTCTAAACAGATGCGCACGGCACTTAATTGGGCGCTTATTTACGTCCGGGCTCTGTATTCCCATCCCGTGGATATGGTTCCGATGATTTGAATCCCTCACATGGATGGAAAAACTGAGTTCACACGTCCATAGCCGACCACTTGCATTAGATGCCGTGTTCTCAACGATGTCCGAGATAAAGAACCAGCTAAGTGATGTTCGCGGCCAATCTATTGGGAATATAGTCTGCGACATATATGCATGCAACAATGATATTAAACTAATTACACTTATTTGTTAGCATAAAAAAAGATGTTAGAAAATATTTCATACAATAGCTGGAACAGAGAACTGTGGAATGGCCACATTAAGAGCGAATGGCTCATCGCTAGGGTGGAAACCTGGTTCTTGTGGTGGGGGAGGTCCGTTGTTCATACCACCTGATCGATAAAATGCAAAAAAATGAACATAAAATATATGCACAAAAAATTCTTCCAAGTAAAATGTGGTAACATAATTAAATATAGATCAAATGCAAGGAATAAGAATATATATAAATATAGAATGCAAAGAAACATGAATATAAATATAGATCAAATGAATATAGATAGAATATTGGAGAAGACAACATATCAATACCATTGAAAAATGTAGGAGCCATGACCAAATCACGTAGAGAGAGTGGATGTCTTGAGAAGTGAGAGTGAAACATGAGAAATAAGACTAAGAGAGTTCGTGGGTGGGTGGGATAGATGTATGTGGCCGACAGTTTGTTTTATATAGAGGGGCATGGACATCACTGCCGGTTTGTTGTGAGAGGAAAATATTGTATCATGGCTGATAAGGCCTGGCTAAAACCAACATGTATGGAGAGGCTAGCTCCTGGCCGAGGGCCATTTTATAGGGGCTAGTAGTCGTGGTACATTTTTATTTCTGAACTAAAGTTGTTAGGGTAGGTAGAAGCAGTGTTCCAACTGTTGTGGTCATGGAAGCACTATTGGCATGTGAGGAGCATCTACACATCACTGTCAGTTTTAGTTTAAAAACTAACAGTGAATTGAGCCTTCTGTGTCGGTTTGAGCAACCAACTGTGATAGAAGCTATCACTGCTGGTTTTAAAACCAAAACCGGTAGTGAAGGGCCCTGCCACCATCGTTTAGTAAAAAATATAAAAAAGTTTGGCCCGCCTGAGATTCAAGCGCGGGTCACGGGGTCGAGAGTGTGCGGCCTTAACCGCTGAGTTAGGATAGGGAGTTTGGTTAGAATGGTTTTATTTTTTTTCTTTTATCCCATCGTTATGCACTACTAAATAATAAATGCAAAATCAAAAAAATTTGGCCCACTTAGGATTCGAGCGCGGGTCAGCCTTAACCGTTGAGTTAGGATAGGGAATTCGATTAGTTTGCTTTTCTTTATTTATTTATTAATAGAAATAATGTCGTTAGTTTATATTCTAAAATAACACAAAATTTGTGTCTTAATTATTTAATTCTATGATAATTAATTAATGGTCTATAATTATCAAATAATAGTGTTTGTGAACATAATCTTAATATTTGATTATAGTCAATAATTAAATTATAGAGATGCGCACAAAATATAAATTAAATATTCAGTGCGAATTACTGATACAACGTCTGCATAATGATTACATAGTTAACAATAATCTAACTATGTTTAGGTGCATCAACAATGAGGGCCTCATTGTGATCAATTCGTACATAAGCAGGCTCGTCACCCTCTTGAAGGACAGGTAAGGGTACGTTCGCCTTGAATGGATGCATTTTCTGATAGCCCCTGTAGTCTTCTTCGTCTGTCACTCCATCGACACCGACAATCTTCCTTTTCTCTTTGAGGACTACTTTTAGCCTTCCTTTTATCTTGTTGTCCCTTGCATAGAAGACTTGCATAACATCTCTTGCAAGGATGAAGGAGTCGTCTCTGTATGCGGTCTTAGTGAGATAAACGGTAGTGAACCCTTCGCTGTCAGTGTTGATTTCCTCGAGCCGGACCCACTGGCAGCGAAAAAGAGCTGCCTTCAACGGACCATAGGCTAGCTCCCATATCTCCTCTATAAAACCATAGTATGTCGGCTACACGTTGCCATTTTCGTCGTGAGCATCAAAACAAACACCATAATTTTGGTATGTGCTCTTTCTATCTTGCTTTTTTATATAAAATATGAATCCATTGATCTCATACCCTTGGTACTTAAGATATGTACTCAAAGGCCCCTTGGCTAAGGCATCCAGTTGATTACCCAACTTTATTCCAAGCAAGCGACGTCGCAACCAACTGACAAATTCCTCCTTATGTTTTTATCCAGCTAAGCCTGTGACCTGCTCGGATATAGAGTTTGCAGCGATTGCCTGTGCTCGTCAATGTATGGTATCACACCCTCGGCTTGCTGGAGAACAACGAACTATGCCTGTCTGAAATAAACAGGGTCATCTACTGTAATAGATTTCTCCTCGATCATTCCTTTGCCATGTAGTCTTCCCTCGTGACGAGATTCTGGAACTCTGACCCTTTTGATGTCCAGATAATATGTGCAGAACTCAATGGCCTCCTCCGTTGACCATCCTTCAACCATGCCCTCTTCTAGCCTGAATCTGTTCCTAACATACCTCCTAAAAACTTTCATTAATCTTTCAAAAGGGAACATCTGATGTAGGTACATTGAGCCAAGGGCTCTAATTTGGTCAACAAGATGAATGAGTAGATGCAATAAGATATCAAAGTAAGTCGGTGGGAAATGCATCTCAAGCCTAACGAGAGTTTCGGCTATGTCCCGCTACAGCTGCTCTAGCGTGGACACATCAATAACCTTTTTTGAGATCGCGTTGAAGAACGAGCAAAGCTTTATGATTAGGGCATGGACCTTTGGGGGGAGGATACCACATAGGGCAACAGGGAGCAGCTGAGTCATAATGACATGACAGTCATGGGCCTTCATAGGGCCATAGTTGAACTTGAGTTCTCTCATGTTCACTAGCCTCTTCGGGTTTGCACAGTAGCCCGTCGGGACTTTGAGTTCATTGAAGAAAGAAATAAGTGCACGCTTTTCTTCCTTCTTCAATGTCCATGACGCAATCGAAAGTTCGAACTGACCATTCTCTAGCTCCACGGGATGTAGCTCCTTCCTGATTCCCAAGTGTTGCATGTCTAGGCGTGTGGCTAGTGAATCCTTCGATGTCCCCCCGGTGTCCATCAAGGTGTTAAGAGTGTTAGCGCACATGTTTTTAGTGATGTGCATTGGATCAAGACAATGGCGTACACTCAGAAGTGGCCAGTAAGGTAGTTTCCAAAAAATTGATTTTTTCTTCCAAACGCTCCCATCAGGCGCTGCTATTGCATTGTCCCCCTTTCCAAGGACAACCTCTAGTTTGTTGAGTTCTTGAAGTATCGTAGGCCCGTCTCAATATTTTGGAGCTAAGCATTTCTCAATAGTATCATTGAAATCTTTTATGTTCCTGAGGTAAGGGTGATTCTTAGGTAGGAACCTACGGTGTCCCATATAAACTATCTTTGAGTTATTTAGCAGATTTATCACATCGGTGTCATCCAAGCACTCGACACATCCAGTATATCCTTTTGTCTTCTCTCCGGACAATGAACCTCGACCTAGCAGGTCGGTGATTGTAGCGATAAGTACTCCCTTGATCGTGACATGTTCCTTTTTGTACTCGTCCCAAACATCCGGCACACCCTTTTCAAACATTTCCACTAGTTCATCGATCATTGGTTTCAAAAACACATCGATGTCATTCCTATGTTGTCTTGGCCCTTGGATTAGTAGTGGCATCTGGATGTACGACCGCTTCATACAGACCCAAGATGAAATGTTGTATATATAGAGCGTCACTGGCTAGGTGCTATGATTGCTTCTAACCTGGTCGAAAGGATCCATCCCATCTGTGCTCAAAGCAAACCAAAGGTGCCTTACCTCTCCACCGATGTCCTTATAGAACATAGTATTGATAGTCCTCCAGTCATGCCCATCGGTGAGGTGCCTCATCATTATATCTTTCTTACGCTCTTTGCCATGCCAGCGCAACAGCTTGGCTGACTTTGCATATGCAAATAGCCTATGCACCCGGGGAGCTATAGGGAAATACCAAATGACCTTTACGGGGCCTCCTCTGGTCTTTGTACCCTCATCTGACAGCCCTTCCTTGTACAGTAGAGCTCCACACTTGGGGCACTTGTCTAAGTCTTTGTATTTTTCTCCACGGTACAATATGCAATCATTGGAACACGCGTGGATTTTATCAACCTCGAGATCGATGGGGTAGATCATTTGCTTGGCCAAGTATGTCTTTTCTGGCAACTCGTTTTTTTCTAGGAGCATTTTCCTTATTATACCTAACAACTGATCGAAACCTTTATCGCTCAATCCGTTTGTCGATTTGAACTCTAACATCATGATGTCAGCTTCCAGTTTGCTCATTAGACAATCCCTATACAATGGTGTTTTGCCACCTTGTCTCATTTTCTCTAGCTTTCTCAGCTATCTTTCACTAAGACATCCGGTCTCTACATTACGTAGCAGCTGAGAAATGCCATCATTATCCTCGGTGTCGTCAGCTAGCGTGTTCCTAAACACATTATTAACTATGGGCATAGGTTCCGTGTTGACACCGGGTTCCTCGTCACCATCGTGGATGGCTACGTCAGGCATGTCCACATCATCATCGTTTTCCTGTAGAACATTCACACCAATCTCGCCATGCATAGTCCATATCGTATAGTTTGGCATGAATCCCCTGGTAATCAAGTGCGATCGTATAAGCTCAATTTGACGAAAGTTCCTTTGATTCTTGCAATCTTTACATGGACAGAAGATAGGGTTCCTATTCCCAGCATGGGCTTTGGCATCGGTGATAAATTGGCTGACGCCATGCATGTACCGTTTGTCCGTTTGGGACAAATGCATCCACTCTCGATCCATCTCTACACAAAAAAAAATACTGAGACAGTAATTACAAAGAATTAATAAGAAATTAAGCTTCATAAACAACAATTGTAGCTCGAAAGTACCATTTTTGGAAAATATTATTGTACACTAATTATTGAAAAATTGAAATTGGTAGCCCTGGCCCTGTAAATTGAAAATCGTAGTAAAAACAATTATTGCACAATATTGAAGAACAACTATTATACTCTACTTCTAAGAACTAATTATAGCATCACATACTAACAATGATGATCTTGACCACCATAGAATAATTAGCCACGAATTTAAATGTGTTCATAGACACCAACCGTTTGGATGATAGATTCACCATATTTTTTAGCCTTGCACAAATATCCAATTGGAAAAGTGCTCTCTAGAATGGAGAAAGAACTAGAGTGAGAATCAAGCAATGTAGCCATCAAAATAAAGCTAATTAAGCAACTAAATCAAAGGAGTGGATGTTTGTTACTAACCATAAAGCAAAAAGATCAAGCCATTCTTCAAAATCCAAACGCTAGCTTCATGGTGAAGAGCAGCTGCAACAATGGAGGGAAGGACCCAAACGCGCGCCTCTGTTCTCAGGATGGAAGAGAGGAGGAAGAAGAGGATGGCTGCAGCCTTTTTGTGCTGTAGGCTTATCACCGTCGGTTCTTGGCTAGAACCGACAGTGATAAAGCCCAATCACTGTCGGTTTGTGGCTTAAACCGGCAGTGATGAGTGGCAGCCAAAACACTATCGGTTCAAGCCACAAACTGGCAGTGATGTGGTGCTTCACTGCTAGTTTTAACCCAGCCCCAATCATTTTCTCATTTTCGAGCTCATAACCGGCAGTGAAGGAACATCACTATCGGTTCTCACAAATCCGACAGTGATGAGGCCGACAGTGATGTCCAAATCTAGCGTAGGGGCTATAGATCCTGCCACTACATGCCCTGCCACCGTCACCTTGCTGCCTCTGTGTGGCAGAACCTCCTAAATTATAGGGTCCACATGCACCTGTCACAATCCGACGACCTTTGACATTTGTGCATATGTTTCCAGTAACTTAAGAAGACTATCGGGTATCCTCGGGGAACCCCGAATCATCCACGATTTCCGAGCAGGATCACGTTACAGAGTCATTGCAGTATTACAATATTTATTTAAATATCAACACCAAAGTAAAAATAGCGGAAGTCTTACAATAACATAATTTACAAAACAGTAGTTTCAAACCTCACAACTAAGTTCGAGGATTATTACAAAATAAAATAGTGGAGTGGCATTATAATATAACACAAAACACACAAAGAAACTGCCCTGCCCAGGGACCACATATTTATTTCTCATCGTCATCACAAGGAACAACCGTCATGCAGCATGATCCAAAACAGATCTGCTCATGAGGCTCACCTGCAACAAGGGCCAACGAACCCTGAGTACAAAAGTACTCAACAAGACTTAACCGAAATAAGAACTGATAAACTTAGGAATGCAGGCTCAGAGATTCAAGGTATGGCTTTAGCAATAATCAAAGTTATTTTGCGTAAAAGCTCTTTAATAAAAATTCTTTAATTTTGACATTTATAACTTCATAAAATCATATACAAAGCTGACATGATCCGTATGGAGATCATGGAACTTCATATCCAACACTTTCTCAACCAGCCTCAAGTTCCAGTTATTAATACAACGATGATGAACAGTGAGTTGAGTCTCCATAACCGAGGAGCAACGACGATTCGAACCGATTAAGACCCAGCTGGGGATTCTAGACCACACGACATATGTAGGTCCCTGACTCACATATATCAACCTACCCTCGGATCCTCTAAACAAGAATGGGTCCACGCCACCCGAGAATACAGTACTCCACTAATCTAGCCCATTGCCATGTGGGTACACGCTATTCCCGCCATCTCTCCACTCCCAGTGCGCGAGTAGCCATTCTCATAATAGAATAGCCGAGTAAAGGCTTACCGGAGTATGTGGTTAGTACTACAAAGTCTCACCTCATGCAATTTAACAACGGTACGGACCTTAATCGACACAGACGTAAAGAACCCGCCCACAAGACCTCCATGTCTTGTGGCTCACACACACCGAGTCCGCCCGGTCTAGATTTATTACTCCACATTCCCATATCACATGATAACATAAGTAAACAAGGTTCCATTTAAAACTTGCAGGTGGTAGGTAATCACTCGACTTTCGTCGTTCTAAGCATAGCTAAGCAAAACTAGGCATATACGAATTTAAAACTGGTAATATGGTAAATATGGAATAACAAGGGTGGTAATGCACCAATTAGGCTCTTACTTAACTCCTAATCACTTAATGCAGTAACGGAAAGCAAAAGCGAAATTAATTTGTAAAACACAAGGTAGGGTTGTATGCATCCGGGGCTTGCCTTCGTTGACGGAAAAGTCCGGTTCCTACGATGTTTCACAAGTATTCGATCCGACCTCAATAGACGGATTAACCTCCTCAACAACTTGATTAACTACCACGTGTTCACCTTCGTTCACTACACGTAATAACAATGCCATGTTTAACATGATGCGGAATACGAAACATGATGCTCGATGACGGATGCAAAAATTAACAATTTGAATACAACTTTCCTTCGTGGTATAGTTGCAAGTCAAACAAACTAAATCTTTTTCATAACACATACATTAATTGCCAAGGATCATTATCAACAAATGACCCAAGGTCATCACTCAATCCAAAATTTCAAACAAAACCTAAATCATTAAAGGTTACTATTTGCTTTTACGAATTAATTATTTAATTTAAATTTATGAAATAAATCAACTTATTCTAATTGAACTCAAAATTTTAGTAAATGTTCATTACATCATAAGTAAGTGGCAAAACAAATTTTATAATTTTTGGACAATTAAATAAGCCTAGAAAAATCATGGAAATCCATTTATTAATAAATTGAGCAATTTTTATCACATTCAAAAAGTGCTGAAAAACAATATTTCATATTTTTCTTAAATAATATGCATCACAGAGAGGTCACACAAAAATTTTCATAATTTTTGGAGCTCTAATTAAATCTATACAAAAATAACAAAAGTAGATACTATTCATTCAAATCTGAAAATAGAAAAAATCCATTTTGAAATCACTAAGTCATTGACACCTTGACCCCACCTGTCATCCCTTTCCTCCCGCGCTGACCACGGCAACGACGGTGCTGACCGGCGATTTCTCGCCGACGGCGAGGCCAACGGTGACAATCAAGGTTCCAAAACACTACCCTCGACTAGGCGCCTCGATCTAGGGCATAAGCTGGACTAGCTACGGACTGGACCGAGCACTACACCAGCCATGGCGGACGAGGTGGCATGGCAGCGCTATACCAGTGACGTGAGACCCGTAAAGCTTAAATAGATTGCCTAGGAAGCATCAGCAGCTCACCCCAAACGCGACTGAGTAGAGCATAAGGCCGGAGGAGCAACAGAGAGGCGTGACGACGACCACGGTGATCACGGCAGAGCAAAGGTCGTCGGTGATGGAGAACCGGCGACTACAGTGATCAAAATGAGTAAACAACAACAGATTAAGTACTACAACATTGAGATGAAGCCATAAGTACACTGATCACGGGCAATGGCTCACCGGAGGGCTCTGGCCACGATGACACACCCGCGGCGGTGAAGTTGCCGGCCGCGAGGAAGAAGGACGTGGATAGCGGATTCCCGACGAAATCAGTGGACCACAGTTGGCTGGGTGGATGCGCAAGAGAAAGACGGAACTGGAATAGCCTTTACCGAGACGGCAACGGCACTGGGGAGACGATGCGAGCTCGCCGGAGCGATGACAACAACGACGGCGGTGAAAACAGAGGAAGAAGAAAAACGACGCCGACGGTGTTTTGGTACTTATAGCGCGGCTCAGAAGCTCAAGGAAGCCACGACGGAGCCGTTTCCACGCCAGCACGATGCCAAGGACGGCCACGACGCGCCTGGAATGCCGAAGAAGGTCGCCGGCCATGTAGCTTAGACGATGAACACTGTTCACAGAAATTACAAAATTGCCATTTGCCAAAATTCACAAATTACTCTCAAATTTTCATAACAACTCAAAAATCTCCAAAAACAAAAGTTGTTCAAAATTAAAAGTTCTCCAACTTTGCTTTTATAACCACCCCCAAATTCAGTCTAGATTTTGAAATGAACTTTTGAATTCGAATAGGGGAAATTTAATGAATTACGCCTTTTTGAATTACTCCTAATTTTTCTAAACAACTTGAAAAACTCCAAAAACAAACTTTGTATAACTTGTCAAGCTCTACACTTTTGCTTTAAGGCTCAACCCCAAAATGTGCTTCAATTTTGAAATGGATTTTCAGGGTAGGGTTTAAATATTGAAAATCAGGGTTTTCGGAATTTCAAATCAATACAAAGGTTTCAAACTTGATTCAAACAATACCAAGCAATACTTATATCATAAATATAAACTTGTTTTAGTGAATGCATATCAAAGTTTGCAATATGACCAATGCCTTGCAATGCATATGATGATATATCCAGTTTTTAGTATTTAAACACCCAAGGTGTTACAATCCTTCCCCCTAAAAAAAATCTCGCCTTGAGATTCAAAGCCATAGAGTAAGTAATGGAAAAGGAAATGTGTCAGTCCAAAAACATCCAAAATTTGTCCATAAAATCGCTGAGGTTTCTTTACAAAACACAATTTGTAGCAACCGAGCTCAACTAACATTACTCTATTCTATATTGATGCTAGAAACTCTAGAAATTTTTCTAATAAGTAATCTTCTGATTCCCAAGTAGCTTCCTCTTCTAAATGTTGATTCCATTGTATTTTATAGAACTTGATTGTCTATCTTCGAGTAACATGATCTTTCTGATCCAACACTCGGATAGGATATTCGGAATAAGTCAAGTCCGGTTCAAGTTCCACTCCTTCAACCTCAACATTCTACTCAGGCACTCAGAGACATTTCTTCAATTGAGAAACATGGAATACATCATGCACAACTGCGAGATGTTCAGGTAATTTCAAGCGATATGCCACTTTTCCATACCTCTCCAAAATTTGATATGGTCCAATATATCGAGGTGCCAACTTTCCTTTGACACCAAAACGGGTAACTCCCTTCGTTGGTGATACTTTCAGATATACAAAATCTCCTTTGTTAAATACCAATGGTCTCCATCTTCTATCCGCATAACTCTTTTGGCGAGATTGAGCTATCTTCAAATTACTTTGTATTAGCTTAACCTTGTCTTCTGTTTCTTTCACCAGGTCAACCCTAAAGAACCTTCTTTCTCTAGGCTCAGACCAACTCAGCGATGTTCTACACCTACGACCATAGAGTGCTTCAAATGGAGCCATTCTAATGCTTTCTTGATAACTATTATTGTATGAGAACTCAGCCAAAGGCAAACATTCATCCCACTTTTTGGAATAATTAAGAACACAACATCTTAACATATCTTCAAGTACTTGATTGACTCTTTTAGTCTGACCATCAGTTTGGGGATGATAAGCTGTACTGTATAGAAGTTTGGTACCTAACGAAGCATGTAAGTGTTTCCAAAAGCTAGAGACAAACTGTGTACCCCTATCTAACATTATGGTCTTTGGTACTCTATGTAAGCTCATGATTCTTGCTAAGTACATCTTGGCATATTGGATTGTAGGATATATAGTCTTAACAGGAAGAAAATGTGCTGACTTAGTGAGTCGATCTATAATAACCCATATTGAGTCAAATCCCTTTGATGTCTTGGGTAGACCAACAATAAAGTCCATACTTATGTCCTCCCACTTCCAAGATGGAATAGGTAATGGTTGTAATTCACCAGCAGACCTCAAATGTATAGCTTTCACCTTTTGACAAGTATCACACTTTGCTATATATCTAGCAATCTCTATTTTCATTTTAGTCCACCAGAATCTTTGCTTCAAGTCATGGTACATCTTGTTGCTTCCCGGATGGATAGATAACCTAGTAGCATGTGCCTCTTCTAGAATTGACTGCCGCAACTCAGGAACTTTTGGTACCACCAGGCGATCCTTGAACCATAGCACACCTTCATCATTTATGCTAAAACATTCCGCTTTTCTATTCTTGACTCTTTCCTTGATATGGGCTATACCCTTGTTTTCCTTCTGAGCAGCAACAACTTGATCTCGAATAGTGGCTTCAACAATTATATTGGTCAAGCTACCTTGTTGAATTACTTCTACATTCAATTTCTCTATTTCTTGGCACAAAGTCAAACCCATTGTTCTCACTGCCAGACAATTACAATAACTTTTACGACTAAGGGCATCTGCAACTACATTTGCTTTACCGGGGTGATAATGTACTTCCAAGTCATAATCTTTAATAAGTTCTAACCATCTTCTTTGTCGCATGTTCAATTCTGACTGAGTAAAGATATACTTTAAGCTCTTGTGGTCTGTATACATATGGCACGTATTACCAAGCAGGTAATGCCGCCAAATCTTCAGAGCGTGAACCACTGCTGCTAACTCCAGATCATGAGTCGGATAGTGTTCTTCGTGTTGCTTAAGTTGCTTGGATGCATAAGCAATGACTCGGCCTTCTTGCATCAACACACATCCAATACCAATACCTGAAGCATCACAATAAATATCAAACGACTTCTCAATATCAGGTTGGGCTAATACTGGTGCAGTAGTCAACAATCTCTTCAAGGTCTGGAAAGCCTCTTCACAATCAGATGACCAGACAAACTTGACTTGGTTTTTTAATAATTCCGTTATGGACTTTGATATTTTAGAGAAATCTGGAATAAACCGACGGTAATACCCTGCCAAACCTAGAAAACTCCGAACTTGATGAACTGTGGTTGACGGTCTCCAATCAAGCACATCCTTCACTTTACTTGGATCTACTGCAACTCCTTCAGCTGACAAGACATGTCCAAGAAATTACACTTCCCTAAGCCAGAAATCACATTTGCTGAACTTGGCATATAGTTGATGTTCTCTCAAGTGGGTCAGAACAATTTTAAGATGTTCCGCATGTTCTTTCTTATTCTTGGAATATACTAGAATGTCATCAATAAACACTACTACAAACTTGTCTAGCTCAGGCATGAATACTGAATTCATCAGATATATGAAATGAGCTGGAGCATTTGTCAAACCAAAAGACATTACCAAGTATTCATATAATCCATATCTTGTGATAAATGCCGTCTTGGGAATATATTCAGGCTTTATCTTGATTTGGTGATATCCTGACCACAAATCTATCTTGGAGAAAACTTTGGCTCTAGCTAATTGATCAAAAAGCAAATCTATCCGAGGTAAGGGATACTTATTCTTGATGGTCACTTCATTCAACGGACGATAGTCGACACATAACCTCAGGGTCTCATCTTTCTTTTTCACAAAAATTGCCGGACATCCCCAAGGTGAGGAACTAGGTTGGATAAACCCCTTCTCAATCAATTCTTGTAACTAAGTCTTCAACTCGGCCAATTCCTTAGGTGGCATCCTTAAGCTCTCCGAGAAATTGGAGCAGTTCTAGGTTGCAACTCTATGTTAAACTGTATATCCCTATCAGGTGGTAGACCAGGTAAATCTTCAGGAAACACATCCGGAAATTCACACACTACCGGGATATCTCTAATCTCTTTGACAGTAGTTGCACAAATCTTGCCCACTGATCTTCTTAAGGTTGGAAGTTGGATGAGAAGTTGAGAAGTATTATCAGGCAAACTTACCCTTAAAGTTCTATTCAAAGCATCTATAACAGCCTTATGCTGATACATCCAATTCATTCCTAAGATTACATCTATATCCTGATCCTTAAGGATAATCATGGTAGTGGAAAAATATGCCCACCCAGGTTTACGGGTACCTGGTATACCATTTCCTTAGTACACAGACGTCCCCCGGGCGACTGTATAAAGAAACTTTCCTTTGTTGCCCTAATTAAAATTTCATGCTTCACGACAAATGTTCTATTGATGAATGAATGCGATGCGCCAGAATTAAAAAGTATAACTGTAGGGTGATTGGTAATAGGAAACATACCCATCATCACTAGCTCCCCTTCTGGAATTTCTCCAGCTTGAATATAGAACACCTGTCCTGTCTTCCTCTCATCTTTGCCCTTCTGAGCATTCTGATTGGGTTCTTGTTTGGTGCCTGACCCTATTGTTGATTGGTAGGGGTCTTCTAATAATTTTGATTAGCCTACCTGGGATATGGACATTCCCTAGAGAAATGACCAGTCCTTCCACAATTGTAACATGGATAGTTGTGACCCTAGGACGTTGGAGCATTGCCACCAGGAGCATTGGTCGACTGTGAACTCGGGTAGGTTATAGCAGGACGGGCATTTGACTGTTGCCCGGCTTGAGACTACAGCGGACGATAAGGAGGATGATTATGATGTACTAGATGATAAATCACCCTCTGCCTCTTCTGATTTCCCCCAAAAGATCCAGACGGCATACTCTTTTTCTTTTTGAGCTCCTTATGCTGCCGATACTTTGACTCTGAAGCAATTGCAATATTTACGGCCTCATGATAAGTGACATTGGTGCAAGTTGTCATCATTATTTGCAGCTTGGTATTCAAACCTCTCATAAACCACCTCTTCTTCTTTGCATCAGTATTGACATGTTCAGACGCATATTAGGATAGGTGATTGAATCTTCCCACATACTGCATCACTGTTTGATCCCCTTGCTTCAAAGCAAGGAATTCATCTAGCTTCATAGCCATAACTCCTTCAGGGATATAATGGGCTCTGAAGGCAGTATGGAACTTAGCCCAGGTTATTGGAATGCCAGCTGGTTGTATAGCCACTAAGTTTGTCCACCAAGCACTTGCTGCTCCTCGAAGTTGCTGGGCGGCAAACGCAGGTTTCTGATACTCCGTGCATGGAATAAGATCAAATTTCTGCTCCATAGTTCGAAGCCAGTCATCAGCCTCCAATGGTTCATCTGCCTTGGTGAACACCGGTGGTCTTGTGTCTGTAAAATCAACATATGTAGCCTCCTGTCTGTTATGGTGGCGACCACGGTTTTCGTGCATCTGATTCTAATTACTCTGAGCTATCTCATAAAGCAAACGAGAATTTTCGGCCATCACATTGACAAGTGCGATTATAGCATCAGCCAGATTTGTTGGAACTAGTGGCGGATCTGGAATACCATCCTCATCTTGTGAAGTTCCAGGAATATACGAACCCCGCGTACGACGCATCTGCTCATAACAAACCAAACTTTATTCACAAGCCTTTATTGAATTACACAAAAACTTACTCCAGACACATTACATAGAGTTTACTTATTTAAGCACAAACCCGCACCTAAACAAGACTACTTAACTAGGTCTCCTATTTTACAACTCTACTCCTTTCCGTGATTACTTCAAACTTCAGGCTCGGTATCCATTCTGGAAATATTTCCGCCTTCATTATCACTTTCATCGATCATTACCAATTCCTCAGGATCTTCTTCTTCTTCCTCTTCTGATTCGTCATCATCAGCAAGAATGACACCGGGGTCCATGGCATTAGCTTGGGGCTCATGATTTGGATTTAGAAGGTTGCTAAGCCTATGAACTTCCTCATGTAGATAGGTATTATGTTCTTCTAAATCTTCTACATAGAATTCTAGCTCTAGCTACGTCTTCCCTATGCCAAGCTTCATTCCTTCCCTCCACCATACGAACTAACATGCTTTCGCAGTTCCTATGTGCGGTGGTGAGACGCCTCAATTGATCCTGTAATTCTCCTACATGTATAGCATTCAAAGCCCTATCTCTAGTAGCTTGTGCTAACTCTGCAGAAATCCTCTGTATCTCTGCCTGAGGATCAGGCCTAGAGCTGCTACTGCTAGCACCGTCATTCCTAGGGGCAAGTTGGTGATGAGGAACTCCTTTGGGTCCAGTGGACTTACGGGGTGTCATCTTGGTACGGGCCATACTGTAGGAAGCCAATTTAATCCAAATAAGATCATTTGATCAAAGCCTAAACAGCAGCTATGATGGATTACATTACTCAAACCAGACTCACTACTCAACTCCAGACTTAGAGGTGAAGGAGGTACGGGCCATACTGTAGGAAGCCAATTTAATCCAAATAAGATCATTTGATCAAAGCCTAAACAGCAGCTATGATGGATTACATTACTCAAACCAGACTCACTACTCAACTCCAGACTCAGAGGTGAAGGAAGTAACTAGTGAATTAATCATGATGCATGAATCGTTCTTACGAACAAAACATCAGAGTTTATAATACACGTAAACAACATTTGTTTTTATATAGGGCATAGTAAGATTACTACTCCACCACACAAAACCTTTTTAATCAAATAAGGAATGGTGAGAAAGAAATAAGATAAGTCAGAAGCAATTTGGACCAAATTATCAAGTTAAATTTAGTCATCCAAATCATTTTGAAGTTTTTGTAAAACAATACAACAAAAACCTTGCAACGATCGCTCTGATACCATTCTGTGGCAGAACCTCCTAAATTATAGGGCCCACATGCACCTGTCACAGTCCAACGACCTTTGACATTTGTGCATATGTTTCCAGTAACTTAAGAAGACTATCGGGTGTCCTCGGGCAACCCCGAATCATCCACGATTTCCGAGTAGGATCATGTTACAGAGTGATTGCAGTATTACAACATTTATTCAAATATCAACACCATAGTAAAAACAGCGAAAGTCTTACAATAACATAATTTACAAAACAGTAGTTTCAAACCTCACAACTAAGTTCGAGGATTATTACAAAATGAAATAGTGGAGTGGCGTTATAATATAACACAAAACACACAAAGAAACTGCCCTGCCTAGGGACCACACATTTACTTCTTATCGTCATCACAAGGAACAACCGTTATGCAGCACGATCCAAAACAGATCTGCTCATGAGGCTCACCTGCAATAAGGGTCAATGAACCCTGAGTACAAAAGTACTCAACAAGACTTAACCAAAATAAGAACTGATAAACTCAGGAATGCAGGCTCAGAGATTTAAGGTATGGCTTTAGCAATAATCAAAGTTATTTTGTGTAAAAGCTCTTTAATAAAAATTCTTTAATTTTGACATTTATAACTTCATAAAATCATATACAAAGCTGACATGATCCGTATGGAGATCATGGAACTTCATATCCAACACTTTCTCAACCAGCCTCAAGTTCTAGTTATTAATACTACGATGATGAACAGTGAGTTGAGTCTCCATAACCGAGGAGCAACGACGATTCAAACCGATTAAGACCCAGCTGGGGATTCTAGACCACACGACATATGTAGGTCCCTGACTTGCATATATCAACCTACCCTTGGATCCTCTAAACAAGAATGGGTCCGCACCACCCGAGAATACAGTACTCCACCAATCCAGCCCATTGCCACGTGGGTACACGCTATTCCCGCTATCTCTCCACTCCTAGTGCGCGAGTAGCTATTCTCATAATAGAATAGCTGAGTAAAGGCTTACCGGAGTATGTGGTTAGTACTACAAAGTCTCACCTCATGCAATTCAACAATGGTACGGACCTTAATCGACACAGACGTAAAGAACCCGCCCACAAGACCTCCATGTCTTGTGGCTCACACACACCGAGTCCGCCCGGTCTAGATTTATTACTCCACATTCCCATATCACATGATAACATAAGTAAACAAGGTTCCATTTAAAACTTACAGGTGGCAGGTAATCACTCGACTTTCGTCGTTCTAAGCATAGCTAAGCAAAACTAGGCATATACGAATTTAAAACTGGTAATATGGTAAATATGGAATAACAAGGGTGGTAATGCACCAATTAGGCTCTTACTTAACTCCTAATCACTTAATGCAGTAATGGAAAGCAAAAGCGAAATTAATTTGTAAAACACAAGGTAGGGTTGTATGCATCCGGGGCTTGCCTTTGTTGACAGAAAAGTCCGGTTTCTGCGACGTTTCACAAGTATTCGATCCGACCTCAACAGATGGATTAACCTCCTCAACAACTTGATTAACTACCATGTGTTCACCTTCATTCACTACACGTAATAACAATGCCATGTTTAACATGATGCGGAATACGAAACATGATGCTCGATGACGGATGCAAAAATTAACAATTTAAATACAACTTTCCTTCGCGGTATAGTTGCAAGTCAAACAAACTAAATCTTTTTCGTAACACATACATTAATTGCCAAGGATCATTATCAACAAATGACCCAAGGTCATCACTCAATCCAAAATTTCAAACAAAACCTAAATCATTAAAGGTTACTATTTGCTTTTATGAATTAATTATTTAATTCAAAATTATGAAATAAATCAACTTATTCTAATTGAGCTCAAAATTTTAGTAAATGTTCATTACATGATAAGTAAGTGGCAAAACAAATTTCATAATTTTTGGACAATTAAATAAGCCTAGAAAAATCATAGAAATCCATTTATTAATAAATTGAGTAATTTTTATCACATTCAAAAATTGTTGTAAAACAATATTTCATATTTTTCTTAAATAATATGCATCACAAAGAGGTCACACAAAAATTTTCATAATTTTTGGAGCTCTAATTAAATCTATACAAAAATAACAAAAACAGACACTATTCATTCAAATCTGAAAATAGAAAAAATCCATTTTGAAATCACTGAGTCGCTGACACCTTGACCCCACCTGTCCTCCCCTTTCTCCCGCGCTGACCACGGCAATGACGACGCTGATCGGTGATTTCTCACCGACGGCGAGGCCAACGGTGACAACCAAGGTACCAAAACACTACCCTCGACTAGGCGCATCGATCTAGGGCATAAGCTGGACTAGCTACGGACTGGACCGAGCACTACGCCGGCCATGGCGGACGCGGTGGCACGGCAGCGCTACGCCGGCGACGTGAGACCCGTAAAGCTTAAATAGATTGCCCAGGAAGCATCAGTAGCTCACCCCAAACACGACTGAGTAGAGCACAAGGCCGGAGGAGCAACGGAGAGGCATGACGACGACCACGGTGATCACGGCGGAGCAAAGGTCGTCGGTGATGGAGAACCGGCGACTGCAGTGATCAAAATGAGTAAACAACAACAGATTAAGTACTACAACATCGAGATGAAGCCGTAAGTACACTGATCACGGGCAACGGCTCACCGGAGGGCTCTGGCCACGATGACACGCCCGCGGCGGTGAAGTTGCCTGCCGCGAGGAAGAAGGATGTGGACAGCGGATTCCCGGCGAAATCAGTCGACCACAGTTGGCTGGGTGGATGCGCAAGAGAAAGACGGAACTGGAACAGCCTTTACCGAGACGGCAACGGCACTGGGGAGACGATGCGAGCTCGCCGGAGCGATGACAACGACGGCGGCGGTGAAAACAGAGGAAGAAGAAAAACGACGACGACGGCGTTTCGGTACTTATAGCGCGGCTCAGAAGCTCAAGGAAGCCACGATGGAGCCGTTTCCGCGCCAGCGCGACGCCAAGGACGGCCATGACGCGCCTGGAACGCCGAAGAAGGTCACCGGCCATGTAGCTTAGACGGTGAACACTGTTCACAGAAATTACAAAATTGCCATTCGCCAAAATTCACAAATTACTCTCAAATTTTCATAACAACTCAAAAATCTCCAAAAACAAAAGTTGTTCAAAATCAAAAGTTCGTCCCAACTTTTCTTTTATAACCACCCCCAAATTCGGTCTAGATTTTGAAATGAACT